>NC_072791.1:7298867-7604581 GCF_028583425.1 Eublepharis macularius | reverse complement strand
ACTGCTTGTAGAGCTGCACTTATAAAATATTACGCACATGTTCTATTATTCTATAAGATTCCAATAGGAATCAGTGCCAGAGAGCCTTTTGTAGAAAACTGATTTGATGCAGCAAGCTGCTTTTGGCCACCTGTGGCCTTATTTCCTTAAGGCTGAGAAGAAACTGGGGGAAAGGGCACAGATGGGAAAAAAACATCCCTTCCTACCCACAGACTTCAGTTATCAGAGGGTACCAAGGCTGCCAGATTGAGACTCATTGGAGCCATTGAAAGTATTATGCCCAGAAGAAAGTAGGTGAGAGGTTAGAAGGTGTCCTTCCAAATTGAGGACAAGATAAGAGGGCTGCAAGATTTGGAATTCCCCCAAGTAATTCCCAGAATTGCATCTTCAAATCAGAACCGAACCTAGATACCTTACGAGCCAATAACAAATATCAGAATACTGTAATATTGTTATGATTATCTGAAAGTATTAATTGCTCTGCGCTTCTATTGTAATTTTGATAAGCTTTTGCACACAAGGAGACCGTCTACTTTTGTGTAAGAAAAAGGCTCATCCACCGGCTTAATTAAACCATCTGTTTTGCTTCAATTCCAAAAGAGGACTCCAGGATTTTTATTTTAAATTTTTTTATTGTGGTTGGTCAGAAAAGGGAGAACAAACCACAGAGGAGCAAACTTTTGCGCATAACATATTTGTCCATTCTTTCAGTCAGGAGAAAGTAACAAATTGCACTGGCGGGTCATTTTGATGGATCCATCCCAGCTGCTTCCAAGTAAGATGCCTTTAGAGAAGTTCACAAACAAAGGATGGATGTTCCTTCTACACAGCCTCTTTTCCCTGCTTTGATATGCCAAGGTATACAGTTTCTGTACATGCAGGTTCGATTTATAAACTGTGAATTTGTCTAATGCTTTTAAAAGTAATCTATGCTGATTAGAAATGAGCATGAACCAGGAAAAAAAATGAACCGTGCAGTTCGTGGTTCGTCGCATTTCATGAACCACGAACTTTCACGAACCTGCCCCGGTTCACGAACTGGTTCATTTGGTCCGTGAAAACGTCACATCCAGGTCAGCAAATCGTCACTTCCAGGCCAGTCGAAGGCCACTTTCGGGTCAGCAGAAGGTCTGCAGGAAGTCCATCCCCTGTTGCCTAGGAAACTGATTGATCGGCGCCAGGCTGTCTGCAGTGACGAACCAAAAAATGAACCAAATGAACCAGCCTAAAGTTCGTGGCGGTTCATCAGAAATGGGCTCTGACAAACTGCTGGTTTGCGAACCATGAACCGGTGTGTTTCGTCACGAACTTTGGTTCATATTTCAGTTTGTACCCATCTCTAATGCTGATTATTAATTTATTTATTAAAACATTCTTTCCCCATGTTTCCTCATGGTACCGGCTCTCACTGTATCTTGTGGCAGGGAATTTTCCACATCAGCAGTGAGCTATGCTCCCTTATCTCCAGAACACTCAAAGAAGTTCAGATTTCAGTGGGACACTTTCCAAGTTAGGAATCCACATTTAAATCCATGCTCTTGATTTGGGGGCCCATAAGCATATTTCCCACAATGATCTCCTTTAATCTCAAAGTGGAGTGTACACCCCTGACCTCTGGCCTTGTGGTTAGAGACAGTAGAATGATGGAGACTGAGATTCAAATGTGTTTCTTCATTACACAAATATTCCATGGAACTTTTATTCATGGGGCTGAAGGAGGAACATACCAGGCTTCTCAAAATGGCCTGCCTAAGAAAGCTGACAGGAAGAAAATTGAATTCACTGCCACAGGAGGTGGTGGCAGCTTCAAGCATAGACAGCTTCAAGAGGAGATTGGATCAACATATGGAGCAGAGGTCCATCAGTGGCTATTAGCCACAAGGTATAGATGGAACTCTCTGTCTAGGGCACTGAAGCTCTATATTCTTGGTGTTTGGGGGGGCAATCAGTGGGAGGGCTTCTAGTGTCCCTTCCCCACTGGCAGACCTCTTGATGACACCTGGTTTTTGGCCACTGTGTGACGCAGAGTTTTGGAATGGATGGGCCATTGGCCTGATCCAACATGGCTTCTCTTATGTTCTTATGTTTTTATGATTCATTTGAAATGTGGTGCTGGAGGACTTTTGCGGATACTATGGACGGCCAAAAAGACCATTAAGTGGGTTCTAGATCAAACCAAACTTGAATTCTCCCTAGGACCTAATATAACAAAACTGAGGCTATTGTACTTTGGTCACATCATGAGAAGACAAGATTCTCTGGAAAAGTCAACAATGCTAGAAAAAGTGGAAGGCAGTAAGAAAAGAGGAAGACCTAAAACGAGATGGCTGGACTCCATAAAAGAAGCCATGGTCTAGTTTTCAGGATCTGTTAATGATAGGAGGTCATGGAGGTCTTTCCTTCATAGGGTTGCCATGAGTCGGAGGTGGCTTGGCAGCATGTAACACACACATAGGCCATGCACAAGCCAAATGCAGATCTGCTTCTACTTCAATGAAGTAACGGCTGTGTCAGGGCCTTCAAACCTTATCCTGAGACTATCCCTGTTCAGGCCTTGAAATGTGCAGTGTCCTTGGCCATTCTTTCTCTCTCACAGCCAAGATACAAGTGATGCCTGACACAGGTTGGACACTTGTCAGCTTCCCTCAAGTTTTGATGGGAAATGTAGGCATTCTGGTCTTACAGCTTGGCTCTCCATTTAATTGAAGTTTACAGAACCCCCCCCCCCCACACACACACACATCCAGCAGAGGGGAAGGGGGTGCCTGGCAAGAACCCAACACTTGCACTCCCCACCTGACCGCATGTTCTCCCTCCCATAGACTGCTGCTCTGTAAACTTCAAGTCAATGGAGAACCAAGCTGCAAGACCAGAATGCCAACATTTCCCATCAAAACTTGAGGGAAGCTGACAAGTGTCCAACCTGTGTCAGGCGTCACTTGTAGCTTGGCTCTAAGTTGAACCTACTCAGCAGAGATGTTGTGTGAAATCCACCCACGTCTGACAGCCTGAGTTCTTTGAAAGAAACGGTGAGGTGTAAATGTGAGGAACAGGCAAACGTTCTTGGGTGCCATCAGTCCCTGGCAGGTAGATCCCTCAAGCTCATCTGTAGCAAACACACCTTGGTTCCATAAGAAGTAGCTTTATTAGAATCCGTACAGTTCAGGTCTGCACTCCATCGTGGAGTTTGACAGAAATTGCAATTCAAATTAAGCAATCTCTGTTATACTTCATTTTCCAGTGCTTCAAACAACAGAGTTTTGGCACGCAGCTTACACAGGTTCTGTGAGAATCATCTTAGAGCGGGACCACAAGTGACGCCTGACACAGGTTGGACACTTGTCAGCTTCCCTCAAGTTTTGGCGGGAAATGTAGGCAGCTTGGCGGAATGTTGGACAAGTGACAGTTGAAAAGTCCGTTGGACAGCAGTCGGAGAGCCAAGCTGCAAGACCAGGATGCCTACATTTCCCTTCAAAACTTGAGGGAAGCTGACAAGTGCCCAACCTGTGTCAGGCGTCACTTGTGGTCCCGCTCTCAGTTATGACTATGAATCAAATAGACAATAACTTATTCCCACCATTTGGGGTTAGTAGCTGAGGTTGGCATTTAGACATTTCAAGGTTACTTCTAGCCGAGACTCCGCATATTTCTCTAAGATAAGGGAGAAACCCATGTTTGGGTCTTTAGCAACATCTGCGCTACAGTTACACAGGAAGACAGAGAGGGAGAGAGTGCATATTAATTAATACATGTTAACACAGTAACATGACATCAGCATTAGTAATGTCAGTATCAATAACACAATCATGGCATGTATGTAGACAGACAGACATGACAAGTGCGCCCTCGAAGCGGTAACAGCAGCATAGATGGAGTGCTGGGCCTTCTCATGGGGTTGCCAACTCCAGATTGGGAAATTCCTGCAGATGTGGGGAGGGGGCACTGAGGAGGGTGGAGTTTGGGGAAGAGAGCAAACACAGCAGGGATGTGATTCCATAGAGCCCACCTTTCAAAGCTGCCATCTCTTCCAGGGGAATTGATCTCTGTCATCTGGAGATCAGATCACCAGGCCTCACCTGGAGGTTGGCAAGCCTAGTCTCACCCCAGTCTACAGGGACTGACAAATGCTCAACTTTCTGCAGCCAGCCAGCTCTAGAAATGGGGAAGTCAGATATTAGCAAGGCTGGAAAGGGTTGCAGCACTATAGTAATGCCACTTTGCAGAGAACATCAATGGGTAGATTTGTCTCCAGCAGTGCCTTACAAACCAACGATATTGTTCAAAGGTATAAGCTTTCGAGAGTCAAAGCTCCCTCAGTATCTGAAGAAGGGAGCTTTGACTCTTGAAAGTTTACACCCTTGAAAAATCTTGTTGGTGTCTAAGGTGCCACTGGACTCAAATCCTGCTGTTCTACTACAAACCAACACGGCTGCATACTTGAAACTATTTGAAGAAGGGAGCTTTGACTCTCAAAAGCTTACACCCTAAAAATCTTGTTGATCTCTAAGGTGCCACTGGACTCAAATCCTGCTGTTCTACTGCAGACCAACACGGCTGCCTACCTGAAACTATCTGAAGAAGGGAGGTTTGACTCTCAAAAGCTTACACCCTTGAAAAATCTTGTTGGGCTATAAGGCTCCACTGGAGGCTGACATGGCTACCTACCAGAAGCCATATCCACGCATGGGTTGATTTCCTTTGGTGAACGTCGGACTTCCTCGTGTGCTGATTGAGAACAGAGCGATCCTTGCATACCTATGGCATGACAAAGTAAAGGTCAACTCGATGTTCCTGCACCATTTTGTACGGAGAAGTCTATACACAATCTGGAAGAAGTACAGAATTTATCTACAAGAAGGAACTCCTTGGTGGGTGGTTCCATATGAGGTGATAGACCCGAGAGCTGTTGATAACGAAAGACAATGTTTGACTTATAAAGAAATAACTAAAATAGAAGCATCTAAACTTAGAATAAAGACGCAAGAGGAACTATCACCGAATTACGACTGGTTCCAGTATAGACAGATCAGAGATTTGTATAACTCGGACTCTGTAAAGGGAGGTATACGAATAGAGAATTCGGAACTAGAGCAGACCCTTCTTAAAGAGGACAAGAAAAGAATATCCAAGGTATACCAAGTACTGTTGAAATGGTATACTGAGGATGAGACAGTTAAAACACAAATGGTGAAATGGGCTATAAATTTTAACAAAGAGATAACAATGGAGGCATGGGAATACTTGTGGAAGACTACAATGAAGACAACGACATGTACAAATATTAAAGAGAATATCTATAAAATGATTTATCGTTGGTACATGACACCAAAGAAGATTGCGCTAGGGAATTTGAACACTTCTAATAAATGCTGGAAATGTAGGAAGCATGAGGGCTCCCTCTATCATATGTGGTGGTCGTGTGAGGTAGCTAGGCAGTACTGGGGGGAAATAATAAGAGAAATGAGTGAAATTTTACAATTTCAAATAAATAAGAACCCAGAACTCCTGCTACTAAACTTGGGAATGGAGGGAATTCCAGCCCATCATAGGACGTTGATATTTTATATGACAGCAGCAGCTAGACTTTTGTATGCGCAAAAATGGAAAGTACAAGAAGTGCCAACTATTGAAGATTGGACCTACAAATTGCTGTACATGGCAGAAATGGACAAGATGACAAGAAAACTGAGAAATCTGGACTCAGGGCAGTTTAACACAGATTGGGAGAAGCTGAAACAATATCTGGAGAAGAAATGGGAGGTGGGAGGAAAACTGTGGCAGTTTGAGAACTACTGAAGTATAATAAAATGTAGAGGGGGGTGACTTTACCGGGGGGGGAAGAGATAAATGTGAATTTATAAGCAGTTAGATTAACAGATTGATATATATATAGATATATATTGGTTAATAAATAGAATATTGATAGAAAATAATTAAGGATAAGGATTAAATATACGGATTGAGTAATCAACAATATTTTCTTTCTTTGATAAGATTTGTATAATGCACCAAACTGAATGTATAGACGAGTCAAATTGATTGACTATGTGACGAGAGTTATATAGAATTACCATAAAAAGATAGAATGAGTAATACATAGAGAATAAGTTAAATTGTTTGATTTAAAATGTGTAAGATTTTTATGGTTTATGATATATAGGTTTATGATATATAGAAATATTCAAAATTGGAAAATGGGATAAATTGTTTATCCAAGATGGAAACAAAGACTTACAGTTTGGGTATACAATAAGAAAAGTAGTTAAGGATGTACTGCTTAGTATAATGGAGAATATGTATTTGTTTTAGATAGAGAAATTTAATAGAAGTAAGGGAAAAGGGACAAAGGGTTGGAAAACTGTTGGAAGTCAACAAAAGGGGGGGAAAGGGAGGGGGTTAGAAATGAAAAAATTGGGGAAAATTGAATGTAAATGTAAAAATAACGGATTCTAACACAATAAAAAATTTTTCAAAAAAAAAAAAAGAGAACAGAGCGATCCTTACACACCACTAGATGGCACTGTGTGTCTCCATGACAGAGGGGACTCCAGAGAGGGTCTTCTTTGCATTATTGTCAATAAACTTTTCTCCCTCGAAGTTACAGTTGCCAACTTTGGGTTAGGAAATACCTGGAGATTTGGGGGGGGGGGAAGGGAGGAGCCTGGGGAGGGCATGTTTGGGGAGAGGAGAGAGCTCAGCAGGGCACAAGGCGACAGAGTCCTCCCTCCAAAGCAGCCGTTTTCTTCAGGGGGAATCTCTGTCCTCTGGAGATCAGTTGTAAATTCTGGAGATCTCTAGACCCCACCTGGAGAATAGCAACCCTACTCAATGTTCCCAAATGCTTTTGTTTGAACAAGTCTGGCCACAGAGGTTGGGCCTCAGGAGGACTCCATTTTAGGAGTGCCCCTGAAACAAATTATACATTTGCCTCATGCAGGTCCATCAGCAGGGCTCATTTCGAGGGGGAACGCACAGGAACGCAGTTCAGGCAGTCCCCCAAAGTGGTCACCTGTCAGGTGGTGCCGCCCACCTGACTCTCGGCCATTTTGGGCCTGTTTCAGCCTGGATTGGGGCCGAAACGGCCTGGATCAGGCCTCTGACGGGTGGTGGATCACTCTCCCGCTCAGCAGTGGCCTGATCCTGACCGTTTGGGGCCTCTTTTCAGCCCTTTTCAGCCCCCTTTTGCCATTTTGGGCCCAATTTCGGCCCTGAATGGCCAGGATTGGGTCCAAAACAGCCAGGATAGGTGATGTCAGGGGGTGTGGCATATGCAAATCAGTTATTCCAATGACACACTTCTGGTGATGGCAAGGGGCGTGGCATGCGCTAATGAGTTATGCTAATGAGTTATGCTAATGAGTTATGCTAATGAGTTATGCTAATGAGTTCCTGCAGCTCTTTTTCTATGAAATGACCCGTCCATCAGGATTTCTCAAAAAAGGAGTCAAAGTTTTATTTCAACCTTTTGCTACTAAGGCCCTTTCTACATGCCCACTTACAGCGGGTTTTCTGGGTATTCGGCCCACAAGGATTGGCTCCGCTTTGGGCTTCTATAATTCTGCGCTTGTGAAAGTCAAACTGGGAGGGAAGGCAGCGTGGTACAGCCCCATCTCATCGGATCTCGAGAGCTAAGCAAGGTCAGAACTTGGATGGGAGACCACTAAGGCAGGCTCTGCAGAGGAAGGCGATGGCAAACCACCTCTGCCTCTCGCTTGCCTTGAAGGCCCCTTGCTGAGATCGCCATAACTCAGTGGTGATTTAGTGGCACTTTTCACACACACAAGAGTCAAACCAAAGTGGTGTTTAATATATTGTCGGAGGCTTTCATTCATTCTTAAAGTCTCTTCTTTCCTGTTGAAATGAAAGCACAAGCATAAGCACAATTTCAACAGGAAAGAAGAAACCTTAAGAATGAACAGAGCGTGGTTTCCAGTCCTGAAAAATACCAGGCTAACAAAACACTCTATATCTGACAATAGCTCTGCAGAGAAGATTAACACATCAAGCACCAATCCATATGCAAAAGAACTTCCTCAGGATACAGTGAAGCCTCCCTCCATTAGCATTCCACACCCTGGGAAACTCTTACAGGATGACTCAGCTCAACCCCACCCCTCCTGAGTAGATACAAATGACCTGCCAACATCTTTTCCACACTGTGACACTGAGAGATCTCTGTCTTTTGGTGCTACACCTCTGAAGATGCCAGCCACAGCTGCTGGCGAAACGTCAGGAACCACAATGCCAAGACCACAACAATACAGCCTGGAAAACCCACAACAACCAAAGTGGTGTCTGATTCCTATTTCTGCATTTTGAAAAATGCCTCATTTCTGCTGCAGGATTTCTGGGAAAAGGCAACGTCAGCTGTTTCATTAGCATGTTTGTTTATTCATGAATTACCATGTTGTAATGTTTGGTCATTAGATGGGGTTGTGGTTAACCTCCTCATAGCTGATGAAGGGAGCTTTGACTCCCGAAAGCTCACACCCTGGAAATCTAGTTGGCCTTTAAGGTGCAACTGGACCTGAATCTTGCTCTTCTACTCCAAACCAATGCAGCTACACACCTGAAACTCGCCCTGTTTGTGCTTCAAACTTAAAAATAAACTCCGTATGTTCATTTCCTGAGGCATTCTGGAGGGAGAGTTTAAAATATTAAGTGGGATTTTAAAACTTTTTAAAATGTTGCAACATTGTAATTGTTTTTTTAATTAAAGAGAGAGGAAAAACCTGGACTAAAAAATACAGATTTAGTAGTCCCAGGTGCTTGCTAATAGCAAACAACTTTCTGGCAGTTCGCTTATTTGCCTGCTGGTTGTTGGTGACGGGCAAAAGGTTGCAAGCAGCTTGGTGATCACTTGTCACCAGCAGATACCTCAGGCACAAATGCGGTGGGTGCGCTCCTGGTAGGCGCAACGACACCGCTTCAGAAGTGACATCATCGCACCAGCCGTGGGAACGCTCCTGCCCTTTGCTTGGGGCCGATTTTGGCCTCAGACAGGCATGAAACGCTGAAGCAGTCCTGTGACTGGCACAATGACGTCACTTCTGGAGTGTTGTGGCGCCTGCTGGGAGTGCACACACACAAAGTGCACACATGAGGGGGGGGGAGGTGAGTAACAGTGCCCCCTTTCCACAGGTGAGCCCAAGAGACCTAGCAGCCCTAGCAGGCAGCCATGTTGGTCTGCAGTGCAACAGCAGGATTTGAGTTCAGTGGCATTTTAGCGATCAACAAGTGAAAGCTTTCAAGAGTCACAGCGCTCCTGTCTTCAAACAGAAATACGGGAAACACACAACACACTCCTGCTCATGCGTGTGTTGGTGTGAAGACAACTTTACTGCCCAGGTTGGCTTGAAGTAGGCTTGCCAGACCCCGGGTTGTGAAATTCTTGGAGATTTTGTGGGTGGAGCCTGGGGTGGGTGGGGCTTAGAAGAGGAAGAACCTCGCTAGGGTATAATGCCATAGAATCCACCCAATGAAGGAGCTATTTTCTCCAGGGGAACCAATCTCTGTCATCTGGAGATCCATTGTAACGCCAGAGCTCCAGCCACCACCTGGAGGTTGGCAACTCTAGCATAAATACACAACACATAACAACCACACCACTTTTTTTTTTTAAAATGATGACGGCTGAGAGTGATGGAGGAAGAAAGTGAGGGAAAGGGTATGGATACACATTGCTGTTCAACCAATCAGGACTCAGAGATGAAGGGGAGGGCGAAAGGCAGGGCCAGGGCTGACACCAAAGAAAAACTCTGCACTTCCGAAAAAGCTGTCTTTTAATTTTCCTGTAAAAAAATCAGGGTGTTTGCACAGGAAGAAAAACCACAGAAAAACCAATGAAAAATCGATTCTCCGAAAGATACAGCCATTCACCGTACAGAACGTGGAAAAAAGTATGGAAGGCAATTTGGAGACTGAACTGAGATCTTTTGGCTGTGTGTGCAGAACTTGGAGGGTCCAGAACCGACGAAAACACTTTGTGCGGAAAACGCCTAAGACTGCCTTTAGCTGGGTGAAATCCGTCCCTGAAACTATCTTTGTGTACACCTGTAGGGTTTGTGAAGGTGATATTCAAATTAGGACAAGTGACTAAATGTGCTTATTCAACACATACTTCAACATATTTTTGTTTTTCTTTTGAGTATCCACTCTTGAAATGCAGTTGCTGGCTGCCCGTGTGAGCCGCAGCTTCTGCTCGCATGTGTGGGTGCATGAAACCCTCCTGAGCGATTTGGCTAGTCATACTGAAACTCTTTTTTGGCTTCCCTCTTTCTCAGATGTTTTGCCCGAGGGAGAAGCCCCAAATTCATTTCACATTTTCCTTTAGGGGAAATCTCGGTGCCAAGTTTTCATACCCCAAATCGCCTGCATTCCGTAGGGTTGCCGGTCTTGGCCTCGCTCCAAAGAGACTTGTGGGTGCGTGTAAAGCACTTCTGTGCATGTGTGAGAGGGTGACAAGTTTTTCCATCCACTCACTCTGCATACCTATAGGGTGCTTCTCTAGGGGACCCCCCGCCTTCAGAAGGGACCTGGTGGAGAGTTATGGAGTGGACTGGTACCGAAAAGGGAGTTTAGAAATGCCACATGTGGTGATCCGGAATCCCAACCCATATTCTTTGTTTTCTCCTAGATTCAAAGGAAAAAAAAACGCAGGAGTCCTGGATTAATTGAGCCTTGAGCAGGAAGAAGCAGCATAGAAATATCCTAAATAAATAATAAATCTCTGGGGGAGCCTCTTTTGCAGCTGCCTCCAACCAGCCAAACAAGTCCTCTTGGAGAGTGGAGCAAGCTAAGAGAGAGTTTTCTCAGCTCTGCAAAAACACACCTCATGAAAGGAAATCACACCTATGGATTTAATAGGGTTGTTTTAATAGCAACTATTTATATTTGTGTGAACAGCCTTGGAGAGCCTTATAAATAAAAAAACCTGAATATTCTGTCACTCAGCCTCATGCTGACTGAAGTGGCGATTGGGGAACTGCCGGTAGAATCAAAGAATCATAGAATCATAGAGTTGGAAGGGGCCACACAGACCCTCTCGTCCAACCCCCTGCCCAGTGCAGGATCAGCCTAAAGCATCTCTGACAAGTATTCATCCAGCCTCTTCTTGAAAACTGCCAGTGAGGGGGAGCTCAACACCTCCCTAGGCAGCTGATTCCACTTTTGAACTACTCTGACCGTGAAAAAGTTTTTCCTAATATCCAGTCGGTACCTTTGTGCATGTAATTTAAGCCCATTGCTTCTGGTCCTATCCTCTGCTGCCAACTGAAACAGCTCCTTGCCCTCCTCCAAATGACAGCCTTTCAAATATTTATAAAGAGCAGTCATGTCCCCCCTCAGTCTCATCTTCTCCAAACTAAACCTTCCCAAGGCCCTCAGCCTTGTCTCGTAGGGCTCAGTCTCCAGACCCCTGATCATCCTCGGCACTCTCCTCTGCACCCTCTCGATTTTGGCCACATCCTTTTTCAAGTGAGGCCTCCAGAACTGCACACAATACTCCAGGTGTGGCCTGACCAAGGCAGTATAGAGAGGGGCTATGACCTCCTGCGATTTCGACGCTGTGGCCCCTTTGATACAACCCAGGATTGAATTGGCCTTTTTTGCCACCTCATCACACTGAGGCCTGCTGAGCTAACCTCAGTAACCCATTTCCAAGTCTATGCCCCTTTGAATGACAACATAGAGATCCAATTCCCCTGGTGGGGGCGGAAGACCCGCTGCCCCACCCCACTTACTTGGCAAGTGGGGGGGAAAGGTGCCGGAACAGGCCTCCTGGGCTCTCTCCAGGGGTGGTGCAATGACCTCACTTCCCAGGAGTGATAATAATAACAATAATAACAACAATAATAACTGTGCTCCTATACCATTCTTCTAGACAGATTAGTGCCCCACCCAGAGCGGTGAACAAGTTAGTGTTATTATTATCCCCACAATACAGCTGGGGAGCTGGGGCTGAGAGGAGCGGCTGACCCAAGGCCACCTGCAGAGCTCATGGCGGGAGTGGGATTCGAACCAGTAGAGTGCTGATTTGCAGCTGAATCTGGCATTTGATAACAGAGGGATATGCGTACGGCAGCTGTCATTTTACAATCTCAACTCCGCTAGCTGGTCAGATTTCAGTGAAATTCCCCAAACCCCTGCCCAGTTTAAAATTCTCTAATGCCAGCAAAAGTCTTTCTGTACAAGTCCACTGTGAAAGGCTCTATTTCAGCAATGAGAACAAGAAATGTTTCCAGGTGGGAGTGTGTGTTACATATTGGCCAACCTTCAGGTGTGGCCTGGACACATCCTTCTTCATATTTAAACTGCTACATGCAGGGAATTCCTTTCTCCAGGGTCCCCATCTATTGAATGAATCAGTCCAGTCCAGAAATAGGCTAGCCTCTGATTTAACATTCATAATAATTGCACTTATATACCGCCCCTCTGGGCAGATCAGTACCCCATTCAGAGCAAATAACAAAGTCAGTGCTATTATCCTCAAAATACAGCTGGGGAGCTGGGGCTGAGAGGAGTCGCTTACCCAAGGCCGCCTGCTGAGCTTATGGCGGGAGTGGGATTCGAACCAGTAGAGTGCTGATTTGCAGCCAAACCACTTAACCCCTGTGCTATAGCACAGCTCATCACGCTGCCCCAAGAGTGCTCCAGTGCTTTACAGTGGGCGTGCCCCCCTCACCTGCGCGATGATGTTACTTCCCAGATGGGACTAGCTAAAAGGTCATTGTCAGCCCCCCCCCAACTCCTGCCAGGAGGAATAAGGAGACTTGGCCACCCTATAACATCAGATACTCCCTTTATTCTTATATATTTAATATATAGATACTCTGTCCCTCCGTATAGATGTCTGCAAGCTTCTAACAATCAGAATTCTAAAATAGTAAAATGATAAATTGACAAGAGAAATGGAGCAAAAGCAGAGGCAAAATGTTATCAAAGCTTAGCCTGGTGGTTCCATCATTTCCTCTGCAGTTCAAACAGAACCATCAAAGACATTAAAACAGCATCGATATATCAAATTCTCAACATGGCCAAATTCGTGGATATTTAAATCCAGAGATTGAAGCCACGGACAGACAAGACAGATCTTTCTACAAAACTGAGGAAAGCCCCAGCTTTGCAGAAAATCTTAAAATCTAAATCAGAAATCTAAATCTATACTGGGAGATTAAAAACCCAAAATAATAGAAGCAGCACCTGTCGGTTTAAGAAATACATGTCGGCTCAGAGGCCATTGCTAGGCAACCACATAGTATTGCCATCTTTCCAGCCTTGGTTTCTGTCAGTAAAAGGCACAGAGAGGGAAGGCCAGACCTCTCAGCAACTGCCAAGTGACTTGATACCACATCTTATCCGCCCTGAGCCTGCGAAAGCAGGGAGGGCAGAATATAAATATAATAAATTAAATTAAATTAAATTAAATTATATACTCATAGCCAAGTGGCCCTGCTCTGAGGATACTTAAATCAGGAGACTGGAGCTTTGAATGGAGAAGACAAATCTTCCTACATACCTGAATATTTTCCTGAGTTTGCAGAAAAATCTGAACTCTTAAAAAAAATGCATTGGGAGTTTGTCCCCCTCTGAAACCTGAGGAAAGGGATAGCACTGATTCCTCCTCTTCCAATGTAGAGCCCTCCATCCAAAGCAGCCATTTCTCCATGGGAAATGTTCTCTCTAGTCTGGAGTTGTAATTCTGGGAGATCCCCAGGCCTTATCTGGAGGTTGGCAACCCCACTCTCCTCCCTGGCTCTGTCCCCCCCGGGACATGTTTGTGGTTCTTTTCACCTGCCTAGCCCAGCTCAGAAGTTCCTGACAACCCGCAAGTCTAGGAATGGAAGCTCGTGTGCAACATGCTGTAACAAACAGAGCGCTAGTGATCCAGCGTGGTTTACAGATTTTTAAGAAGTTGAAAGAAGAGGATGGATGTCAGTTTCCTGGCAAGGGAGCTGGGAAGCCAATTTATTTGCCAAATGCCTCCCAATGCTTGCAGCGTTTTTTCTGCTTCGCCATGCCAGAGTAACGGACAAGGAGAAGCCCCCCTCGCCAGGAAATCCCGGATCTCTGAGACCATAATAAAATTTTTATTATGAATGTGCGTGTGTGTCTTCCTGCTCCCAAATATTTATATAAAAACTCACTTCCTAATTAATCCCCCACAGTTGGAAGGTGAGGAAAAAGACCCCTCTGCTTCAACTCACTTGTTGAACTTTCCTCTCCAATGCAAAATGGGGAGAAGTCTTACAGGATTACTTGCCAATGCCAAATGGAAAGTTCAATGTCTGAGGAGGGAGACCACACACTCCCACACAAGAGGCGGTGTGTGGATGTCAAAGTTGTGAAGATGCAGGCCTCGTTTTGGGAGTATCTTACAGCACAGAAAGCCCAAGACACCTCAGATCCTAATTGGTTTACTGTTGCAAGAAAATAACTTTAGTGCAGCCATTTCCCCCATCTGAACCTCCCATATTCTGGAGTTCCAAAATAACTAGTATTGTTTTCCAAAATGGAATCAACCTCCATTGTTCCATTTTTTTTTTCACTTTCGTAATGAGCCTCGCCACATCCCTGTGTGCCGTGCCCTTCCCCATACCATTGCATTGGTAAAACATTGCAAAAAAGCCATCTGGATGTGATTGTATGTATTGGTAAAACATTGCAAAAAAGTATTCTGGATGTGATTGTATGCATTAGTAAAACATTGCACAAAAGCCATCTGGATGTGATTGTATGTATTGGTAAAACACTGCAAAAAAGCAATCTGGATGTGATTGTATGTATTAATAAAACATTGCAAAAAAAAGCAATCGGGATGTGATTGTATGTATTGGCAAAACATTGCAAAAAAGCAATCATGATTGTATGTATGGTTCTATGAGAAATCTACTTTGTGTGATGCTTTATTAATGCACAGAAGCACATGTATACATTAGGAAGGCACTGTACAAAAGTACTTGAGGCAAACTTATGCATGATGACATCAAAATTACTTTGGGTCAGTGTTTTAAGAATGACCATATTAATGTGAATTGGGGTAGAGTGGGGAGAGAAATAAATTAACTAAAGCAACCAAAAATTCTGGCACCGTGCGCGTGTTTTAATTCCAGAATTTGTTCTGTATACTTCTCTGTTTGAATGAGGACTGTCATGCAGGGCAGAGTGAAATAATGGTGTAAAAAAGGAATGGAATATGAAAATCCTCTTTAGAGGTGAAATAAACGAAGAAGGTTATTCCACATACATTTTGCTTGTAGAGAGACGTGACCTCCAAAGATCTGGGGGCTCTGACACAGCAAGGAGTGAGATGACATACCCATCCTACAAGCTGTCCTCATTTCAAACCTTACCGTGGGAATGAAGAAACTGACCAGGCAGAAGCTGCAACTGTATCACAATTTCACAAAGGTAACTAGTTTCCTCTAAAGAAATAAGCTATCCCAGAGATTTGGGGATGGATCCTGGGGAAGGCAGGGTTTGGGGCAGGGAGGGGCCTCAGTGGTTTATAATGCCCTACTCTCCAAAGCAGGTATTTTCTCCAGGGGAACAGATCTCTGTCAACTAGAGATCAAAATAGTAGAGTCCAGTATCACCTTTAAGACTAACCAACTTTATCGTAGCATCTGACGAAGAGAGCTGTGTTTCTCAAAAGCTGATGATGCATCTGATGAAGAGAACTGTGGTTCTCAAAAGCTTATGCTACAATAAAGTTGGTTAGTCTTAAAGGTGCTCCTGGACTCTACTATTTTGCGACTACAGACTAACACAGCTAACTCCTCTGGAACTGGAGATAGTTGCCGTTCCAGGAGATTTCCAGGCTCCACCTGGAGGTTGGCAACTCTTTTAATCTTTGACGTGCACTGCCTTGGGGACTCTATTTGGGTGGAAAGGCAGTATAAAGATGTTTAAAATAAATAAACAAACCAAGGTGATTTTAAGTGTGGGTTTTCATTGAAAATGGATCGTTAAGGGATGCGGTCTTGTCCTCAGACGGAAAATAAATCTGGAAGCCACATGTTCCTCTCCTCCGGTGTGATGATTGGGATGAAAGATACCATGCTTGGAAAAAACAGAGTCTACGGATACACAGACCACATGCAGCGTCTTTCAACAAAGAACATGGTTTCCAGCGTCAGGCAGGCCTTGAAACTCACCACTTTGGGAACAGACATTTGTGGACTCGTAGAGAGGAGGGGCTCTCTCCCCTTTATATACTCATCTATCCCATGTTGAAAAGCCAGGAGATGTTTTCTTTAAAAAAAAAATACTCTTGGCAATTGGATGGGTGGTACAGCGGTCGGCTGATCCAGTTTTGGACCAACACTCTCATCTATCAATCGCGATCCGGACCGTAATTTATTCCTTGAGTATTTTAGGTTTCCCCCCAAGGGGCCTGAGCTCTGAGAACTGTTTTGCACATTCCAAAATCCCAACAAAGCAAGCAATTCTGGGAAGGGTTAACAAGTTATCCGGGTGCAGCAATAATAATAGTACTTGGCATTTATGGAGCCCCCGAGACTGTTCAAAGAACTTCGGGATACTTTCTCTTCTTGTAATCCTGACAACTGCTCACAAGGCAAATTGGTATTATTATCCCATATTGCAAGAGGGGGGAAGTGAGGCTAAGAGAGGGACTGCCGAGTCTCGCATGGGAAATTACTGGTGATTTGGGGGCGGAGCCTCAAGAGGATGGAGTTTGGGGCAGGAGCTCAGTGATGTCACATCCTGTGACGATAATACACTTATACACACTACTTGTGGTGATTGGCATGGAATAACCCAAACACAGAGATGAAATTTGAATGGGAACTTTCACTGCGCTCAAGATAGGGTCGCCAGGTCCTTATACCCTCCCGGTGGGAGCAGAGGGGCTTGGCACTTACCTTGCACTTTGTGGGTTCTTGTGCTCCAGTGCTTGTGTGATGATGTCACTTCCCGGAAGTGACATCATGACACCAGCCACAGGCATGCTTCGCACAGGGCTAATTCTAGCCCGTTCAGTGCCACAATTGGCCCCGGCGAAGTGCGGGAGCACACCCACAACTGGCGCGATGACATCACTTCAGGGAGTGATGTCATGTCCCACTGGGAGTGCGCCTGGTACACACTTTCCTGGGTTGCTTGCCAGTGGCGGGCGATCTCTGGGGGGCTTGCCACCTCCCACTGATTAAAAGATCTCCCGCGGCAGAAACTTACAAATCCTGTAAACCATTAAAGTACACCAGATACAGACTCTGTATCTGGGTGCCTGTTATGGTTGTTGATTGCAGAATGTGTTTGTCCTGATTAAATGGAGATGGAGAATATTGCTGTCATTGAACGCTCCTGAAAAAGCTTGTCGAAACAGGAGAACAGGTAGCCCCCTGTTGAGCGATTCTCAGCGGCTTTGGACCCTGTCCTCCACTTGACCATCCTCTCATATTCTCCCACTCAGGAGCCCCCTTTTCTCCTAGTGAGCAAGTATGCACCTGTAAAGAAAGAAGAAAGAACTTTTAATATCATAGGAATTCTATTCATTATCAAAAGGACTTACCTCAGGAGGACGCCAAGTCTTCTGTTCAACATTACCAGCGCTTTTGGCTGGGTAGTTGAAGAGTCCTCCTTGGCGGCATGATTTGTTGTTGTAAATTATTCAGTGTATTTATGGTTGGATGTGAACTATATATTGCTTTCTGATATTTATTAGTTGTTATTTATTGAACACTGCGCACCTTGCACTTTATATTTAAATACAAATTACTGAGGAGGATCACTTGGGTTTTGCATGGTGCACTTTAACGGTCTACAGGATTTGTACATTTCTGCCGTAGGAGATCTTTTGATCTCTGCTCTCCTTCATGTTCTCCGCGGTGTTCCCCTCTGTTTTTCTGTACTGACCTTCCACTGATTGTCAGAGATCGGCGGACAGCACGGCAAACCCTGGGAGATTGCCTGCCAGTAGGAAGCCTAGCTCTAGAGCAATAATTACACTAAAAAAACCAAGCCCTCTGTGTTGCTGCAGCTATTGTGCTCATGTAAGTGGACCTGAGCTAAGTACATTTCCTGTTTTGCTCATGCATCACACACTAGATCCAGTCCACAGCCTTCTCTGGAATACACCAGGAGTGCCAATTGCTTTAGTTAAGGGCCAAAATACACGTTATGTGCGTCACGAGTTGGATTGTGGGTGCTCAGCCCCAACTATTGGTCACACATTCATGTGGAGACTAACTTTTAAAAATCTCTCTGTCTCAAATGCTCTATGGGGGAAGGAGGGGCTTTTCCGGGGACCATGGGGCCCAAGGAAGGGGCAAACAGGTCCCTGCAGTGGCTGTTTCCAATGAGGAAAATGATGCAGGAGGGAAGCCTGAATCCCTTCCTTTCCCCTTGCAGCATTTGAATCTGCAAGGGGTGCTAAAGAGGTATTTAAAAGTTAGTCCCTTGAGAACATGTGGCTGATAGTTGGGTCAGGTACCCGTGACCTTACTCGTGCCACACGTAACCTGTGGTTTGGCCCTAAGCCTGTGAGGAAGGATGCTTACAGACCTGCACACCCTTACTTCTGACTCATGCAGATGCTGCCAGTGGCTCAGGGTGAGAAACTCCATGCCTCTGCTGGAGTCTGTCAAGCAACTTGCTGATAGCACAAGTCAAGGACTGGAGTTGTCGGCCTGACGTAGATAAGTGCACCGTCAGGTTATCAATTGTCCAAGCCCCCTTTTCAATTAAGTGGACTGCATGAAGGCAATACAAGTTGAAACCTGATTAAAGAATTCAGAGAACATGCCAGACAGGGTGAGGGTGGCATCCAAGTTTTTTCCCTCTTGGGCAGGCTTTGGATAATACTGTGTAGTGGTTAGAGTGTCAGACTACTCTATTATTCTATGACTCTATGACTACATTCTGGGAGATTCCAGGTATTGGCAGGATAACCTTGGGCCAGTCGCATACTCTCAGTTATCCTACCTCACAGGGTCTCTGTGGGGATAAAACGGATGAGAGGTGAATGCCTTGGGTCCCCCTTGGGGATAAAGATGGGGTATGAATGAAATAAATAGATAAATAAAGGCGCTGATGGACCCTGGTAATTGGAGATTGTTAATATATGTTGACCATCTTTTAAGGAGAGTCCTGGCCTAGTCATAGGGAGAAACAGGGCAACTGGTTGAGATACTAGTCTCAGCTCATATTTATATGGGAAAGAGCACTCCATCTCCTTTTTATTCCATGCTTCCCCCAAGGGGTTCAGGGTAGCATGCAAGGTTCTCACTGTCGGGTCTTGCCCGGTATTTTCTCCAAGCACTTCACTGCATCACTCAGGTGTATGAGTTAAAGTTACTTCATTAAAGAAGAATACCAGTATCAAAATGGTCAGACAGGATCATTGGCTGAAGTGACTCAAGGTACTAAAGCAAGGTTAATTATAGGGCAAACTCCCCACCCCCAATGGGATTTTGGCACGCTGAGCCTGGGAACCAGGAAAGAGGGGAGGAGGGAAAAGAGGGGCTCTGCTCAGTCTCTTAGGAGTTTGGTGCAGTCTCTGCTGAAACTTCAAGGCCACGTTCTCAGGCCTGCCAGGAAATTGTAACCAAAGCACCTGCAAGATAAGCAGCTAGCAACCAGTCAGCAAAACAGGTTCCCTCTGCATGTTCTCAGAGGTACGCTACACACTGCAGCAAGAAATCCATAGCACACCTTCTTCAAGTTTATCCATATAACAAACAACCCTATGGGGCTGGACCTTCTTCTTCTTCAAGTTTATCCATATAACAAACAACCCTATGGGGCTGGACAAAATTAATGTCACCCAGACAGCTTCATAACAGAACGGGGTTTTCTTTCAAACAGCAATATACGCCTAATAAAATCAGCTTTTCAGTCAACTCTTTAGCTTGAGAACTAAAAATAGAACATTCAACTTGTCCTCCTATCCACAATGCCAAATAATTACCTAATTACCAAATTACCATCAGTTACCATGCTCAGTTCAAGGTATTGCTTATTACATACAAAGTTCTTCACAGCTTTGGTCCGGCATATCTATGGGACCACCTCCCTCCCTATGTTCCTCCACGGCAGTTTCGCTCATCTGAACAGGGTCTCCTGCATCTGCCAGGCTGCACATGGGCAAAATCAACAGCAGCCCGTACAAGGGCTTTCTCTGTGGTGGCCCCTGCCCTGTAGAACGGCCTGCCTGAGGAAGTCAGAAGAGCCCTCACTCTCCTGGCTTTCCGCAAACGATGCAAAACTGAACTATTCAAAAAGGCTTTTTACTCAAATGGGAGGGCTGTATTGTAGGGATGGGGGTCTCAGATGCTTTGCTAATGTGTAAGGGACCGTAGACTTCATCACTATATTGCCTTACATATTATCTGTTTCTATAAATATGTACTCCTGTGTAGCACCTGTGCTCCATGTTGTCTAATGTTAGTCCTAGAATTGATTATTTCAGTATTTTTTTCTACTCTGTACTGTATTCTTGCTAATACTATGTCTTTTAAACTTGTATCTATTTACCCTGTGGCATTAGTTATGGAAATGTCTTCAAGTGGAAGAGTGGGGAATCGAACCCGGCTCTCCAGATGAGAGTCCCGTGCTCTTAACCACAACACCAAACTGGCTCTCTACATCTAGTCCAACACTCTAACTACTATACCACACTGGCTTTCTGTCACTGCTTGTATGCAGAAGCACCTGCCAGATTTCTGACTATCTTGCACAGGATGACTGCCAGATAGCAAAGGTGACATCTTTTGTCTCCTGTTGTTTCTTGACACATAATAATTGCATTCAGGTTCTGCAAAACGAATGAACTTTCTCTCGCCCTACCAGAAGAGCTTTGCTTCTCTTTCCTCTGCTAAGCTGTCCTTTTGGGTGGGAGGTCGGAGCACTATACATAGATGTTCCTATGATGCTCTTTCTGTCACTTTGTGTGCTAAAGGAAAAAAGTACCACAGCAGCCCCTACTGGCAGACTACAAGCATTACAAAAGCAGTAAGTGGCTTAGGTCCTATGATCAAGTTCTATGTGAGCTAGTTAGAGTTTCTCTACACAAGACGTCTAACATGTGAAGAACACGTGTTGGGAAATACAGTGTTAGCTGGGAAGGATAGTTTTAAAAGACAGAGCAAGGGCAAAGGCTCTGCTATACACTGGAGCTGTGTGAAGGGGCTGTGAAATGCCAGAAGGGAAACTTCATCCCATTAGAACCTCTCCAGGTCCAAGCCTGGCTCTGGAAGGCAGCTCCAGCCCATTTCCATTCCTCGCTGCCCTGTGGTTGGGATCCCACACAGTTTTATTTTTTTTAAAATAATTTCATTTAAAAAGAAGAAATTATAGTGAAGTATGTGCATAAGATTATACAGGTTCTAGATTAGACATTAAATTGAAACTTATACAATCATGTATGAACAATAAGTATGTGAACAGTACATATAGTTTTGGGAATTAAACTAGCGATACAAATAAACAACAATGTTGTATATTTAGGATCTCTATGCCTAGATACATTATATTTCTCTTTCCCTCTCCACCCCTCTACTTAACATATTTTAATTATGTGAACTATGGTTGTTGTGGGTTTTCCGGGCTGTATTGCCGTGGTCTTGGCATTGTAGTTCCTGACGTTTCGCCAGCAGCTGTGGCTGGCATCTTCAGAGTTGTAGCACCAAAAGATAGAGATCTCTCAGTGTCACAGTGTGGAAAAG
Source organism: Eublepharis macularius (assembly GCF_028583425.1). NCBI lineage: Eukaryota > Metazoa > Chordata > Lepidosauria > Squamata > Eublepharidae > Eublepharis > Eublepharis macularius. Next base: position 7,582,895 of record NC_072791.1, on the reverse strand, counting down.
ATGTGGCAGGTCATATATCTACTCAGGAGGGGTGGGACTGAGCTGAGTCATCCTGTAGGAGTTTCCCAGGGTGTGGAATGCTAATGGAGGGAGGCTTCACTGTATCCTGAGGAGGTTCTTTTGCATATGGATTGGTGCTTGATGTGCTAATCTTCTCTGCAGGGCTATTGTCGGGTGTGGAGTGTTTTGTTAGCCTGGTGTTTTTCAGAACTGGAAACCATGCTCTGTTCATTCTTAAGGTTTCTTCTTTCCTGTTGAAGTTTTGCTTATGCTTGTGAATTTCAATGGCTTCCCTGTGCAGTCTGAAAAACACCAGGCTAACAAAACACTCCACACCCGACAATAGCCCTGCAGAGTTATCTTTATAAAGGTTCTAATTTCGCGATGATACATTTATCCCTAAATATTTTATTGGCTTTGTAGTAATGATACAGTCCATTAAGTTTCTTTGGATCCCACACAGTTTTCAACTGGAGAGGTGAAATTGACAGAACCTTCTCTGGGTGAGTGAAACTGACAGCCCTGTTCTCTTGTCTCCCGAGTGGCAGGAGAATGATAGCTGTCAATTTGATGGACCCTGTGCCAGGTTCAGCCCATGGGCTGAGGTCGGTGCGGGGTCTGTCAAACTGACAGCTCCCGTTCTCAGTTTCACATGCCCCTCGCAGGCTTCATCCGATTGGATGAAGCCTGCGCAGGGTGTTTTGAAACTGACAGACTTCTCCTGCCGCTTCGGGGCAACAGGAGAAGGGGGCTGTCAGTTTCAAACACCCCACACCGGCTTCAGAAGCCAGCGTCGGATGATTGAATTCAATGAACTATGAACCACGAACCAATTCGTGAACTGGTAAAAATTCATGGATGTTCCTGGTTCGTGGAATAACAACAAACCATGAATCAGGTGGTTCGGATTTTTTTCGGTTCGGGCCCATGTAGGCTCTCCTTCTTTGGAAGTTTTTAAGCAGAAGCTAGATGGCCATCTGACAGCAATGCTTATCCTGTGAACCTTGACAGATCATGAGAGGGAAGGCAGGAAGGGTTACATCAGTGCTTAGTTCTCGTGGCCCCTTCTTACACGCCCAGGGTAATGCCGATCACAACTTTGGGGTCAGGAAGCAATTTTCCCCAAGCCAGTTTGGCTAGGAATCCTGGCGTGGGTTTTTTGTTTTGGCAATCTTCTGGGCGTGGTCACTAGGTGTCTGGGTGGGAAGGTAGTTGTGAATTTCCTGCATTGTAGAGGGGGTTGGACTAGATGACCCTGGAGGTCCCTTCCAACTCTATGATTCTATGAATTACAATTCTTAGGATTCTCCAGGAATGATTAGACCACTCTGCAGTGTACGTATGTCCTTGCCTTCAATAGCTGGGAACTTAATTGAGAGAGAGACAGATATTGACAGGGAACAATAACCTCTGATATGGAATCCCCTGACCTGTAATCTCTAGTGCGGGAGGACTCTTTGTAGCTACTCACTAGTGAAGGGAAGTCACTATTTGCCTGCTCAAGAGCATCTCCATCTTTTCCCATGATGTTTGTTCCAGGGAAAAGTCGTGACATTGAAAGCAGACGGTAGAAATGAAATTCAGGCCACCTGGCATTTACGTAGACCGAAATACATTGAAGTACACTGATGACTTCAGTGTCCGAAGGATTTCACCATTCCCAGAGGTGGTGTGATTCCGGCAAATGCTTTGGAAGAGCGGGAAGACGGCTTCTGCCAAGCCCTTCATCACTCGCCTGCAACCCGCCTTCCTTCCTGCTTTATAAACGAGTTTCCCATGGCAGATCAAGGGAAAATATGTCACGCTGACAACCAAAACAGATAAGCACATGTCGGAAGAGCAAACCCAGCTGGCGCTTTGGAGGGAGCGTGGCAGGCTGGGGCTGCTTCTGTGCTTGTTTTAAGTGAGATTTCGGATTTCTCCCGCAGCAAGCTCCAGACAGAGTTGAGAAGTTTAACCCGTCTCAGAATTGGTTCCAAAATAGGCTTATAAAACCCTAAGATAAGGCCCAGAGCCGTAATAACCGTGATTACATTGTTGAGGGTAAAACCAGTCATCCACGCAATTAGTGGACACATGAAGTTGCCGTATGTTGACCCAGAGTCAGACCCCCTTTCGCTTGGCATCACCTTCTATGACTGGCCACAGAGCCACAGGGCTGAGGAAGAGGAAGGTCTTTCCTAGTACCTCCTACCTGAGAGCTTTTAAGTAAGAATAAACCTGGAGCAACCATCCGCTTTCAGACAGTTGCTCCATTCTGCCACTTGATTATCAAACAAGCTGTGGCAGGATATATATTCAACTGCAGCCCTCTGGGATTCATGCCCAAATGAGTCTCTCTCTATCCATTCCCCATTCTGCATTTTTATGTTAAATATTCACTTGATATTCTCTAAATGCTTGAATGTTTTATTACATTTCTGATGTCAGGATTCAGTATCCTATCAAGATATCTGATTTCAGTTTGAGTTAATTTTAAGTAGCTCTCTATTTAAATCGATAGAGCCCAGGGAATTGATAGAGCCTTCATCTATGGTGTGAGGTCTCATGTGGGCAGCCCTCTTTGCCTGCTGCCACTCCAAGTAGTGGTGGGAGAAAATTGTTTTAAAAGTGATGTCAGTGATGTTGCTATGTCACTTCCGGGGAGAAGTGCCATAGGGTAGCTCGTGATTCCTAGAGCTACCCTGTATTACTTGCAGGTTTTCCTAATCTCTGTGGATCTGTCTTATAATAAAAATGTCATGTAAATGTGAGATTAAGAGTGGGTATTTAAAAGAGAAAATAGAGATATCATTCCCCCGGTGGAGGTGGGGGATCCCCTGATTTCAGCCTCCACCTCCTGCTACCACTCACCTGGCTTGCAGGGGGGGGGGGAATGCAGGAATGGGACTCCTGGGCACGCTCCTGGGGTAGTGGATGACATCACTTCTGGAGTGATGTCATCAAACCATTCCAAGAGCGCTCGTGCACTTCACAGAGGACCGATTTTGGCCCCAAATGGACCTGTTTTGGCCCATTTGGGGCCAAAATTGCTCCCCTGCAAAATGTGCATACATCCCCATGCCAGCATGATGACATCATTTCCTGGAAAGAGCATCATGGGACTGCCAAGAAGTTAAGTGTCAGGTCTCCTGCCTCCCGCTGGGAAGGTAAGGGGACCAGGTAACCCTAAAATAGAGGGAGATAACTTGACCAGTGTTGGGAAGATTTGTTTACTGGTACTCTAAGCACAATTGTTTAATGAACCTGAGGTCATACAGAAAGCTTTTCGTGATAATTTGGGGGCTGGTCCAGCAGCAGCCACCAAACTGGGCCCAGCCTAGGGTTGCCAGGCCAGGCCAAGCCTGGCAACTAGAGATGGGCATGAAATGGGGAAAAAATGAAACAAGCGTTTTGTGTTTCGTCGCATTCCATGAATCACGAATCACGGACATTCATGAAATTGTCCTGTTTCGTGAAACGGTTTGTTAGTTTTGTGATTCGTCAGAACCCAGGGCACTTCAATGGCCTCCTTCATACCCAGAGATGCCAAACTTGCAGGGAGATTTCAGCAGGCTCTCCTCCACACACACACCCTCACCCAACAAGCCAGCAAGAACAAATGCTCTAAATAAGAATATAAGCAAAGAAAATTAAAGGGAAAAAAAGGTAGGCCTCAGACAAGCTAGGCCCCAGAGCCAGGCAATGCCCTGAGACTGGGGTTGGGTGGGGTGGAGGAAAGAAGGCACCCTCACCCAACGACCTTCCCAGCAAGGCCAAGAGCTGAAAATAAGAAAGAGGCTTTTCAGTCAAGCAGCAGCAAATCCAGCCAAAAGCTCCCAATTCCACTCTCTCACTCCAAATCCTAGCAACATTTCCTCCTTCCCCCTCTGTCTACTGGAACTGAAAAGCACGAGGCAGAGAAGTGTGCCTTACATAAGAAATGCTCACATAGAGCAGAACAGGAGATCTCTGGCTGGCAGACAGACCTGCCTAACAGGGTTTGGAGGGATGAGATTGGTGTTCCCATGGCTACAGAAGGCCATCTCCCCAGTTGCCTAGGGGATTAACCCCTCTGCTCCTTGCGGTATATGGCAGAATGGAAGCTCTCCATTTGGCAGGGAGAGCTGCCTATCAAGGTTATCTGAGCTAAGATTGGGGTTTCCAATGGCAACAAAAGGTCTGCAGACATTCTGGGCCTATGTTGCCTAGGGAATCAATGGATTGGTGCCAGCCTGTCTGGCATCATGAGTCATTCATGAATCAAATGAATCAGCCCCCAAAGTTGTGAATTTCATGAAAACCACGGCTCCATGAAAAACGTTTCGTGAAACACAAATTGGCCCAATTCATCGCAAAATTCGATTTATATTTCAATTCATGCCCGTGTCTACTGGCAACTGGTGGGAGAACTAGGGGTGGGGACAAAGGGGCATGCATGAGATGTTGCTGACATTGCCAATGTCGCTATGTCACTTATAGGTACAGCTCGGAAGTGACAAAAGGTAGCTCTAGGAATTGAGTGAAACTCTATGGTAAAGCCCTTACGGTAAAACCATAGAGTTTCCAATGATTCCTAGAGCTACCCTTGTCAATTCCAGGTTGTGCCAGAAAGTGATATTTCAACATTGGTGCTGATTGCTGTTTTTTATTTTATTTTTCTCCCACCACTCCTGTGAATGGCAAGCCAAACCGTGTCTGGCAGCCACCGTGCAACTAGAGCCAGTTTGGTGTAGGAGAGCCAGTTTGGTGTAGTGGTTAAGAGGGCGGGACTCTAATCTGGAGAACCAAGTTTGATTCCTCACTCCTCCACTTGAAGCCCGCTGGGTGACCTTGGGTCAGTCACAGCTTCTAGGGACTCTCTCAACCCCACCCACATCACAGGGTGATTATTGTTGTGGGGATAACGATTACATACTTTGTAAACCACTCTGAGTGGATATTAAGTTTTCCTGAAGGGCGGTATATAAATCGCCAGCAAGCAGACTCCTGTAGACTTTATCCTAAGGCAGCCTCCCTTCTACTTACACACAGCCAGCTCATGGTAACATAAGAATTATATCTATGTATCAACTTTGTGCTGTATAACCAAGGAGGAATCACTATTTTGATTAGTCAAGACTGGAAATGTGGTGCTCAGTTAACAGTAAAAGATTGCCAACACATTTTAGCCAAATGGCGGCTGTATTCTCCGTCTATCACATGTCAACAATATATATGGTGAGGCTACCAGGTTTTTACAAGCTGGTAAAGGACAATACGGAACACTGAATTGTGATGGTAAAAAGTTCACACCTTAGTGAAACTCCGTGTGGACCGCCCCCGCCCCATGTCAACACGTTGCATCATTTTCTACTGAAAACGCAGCTTCTGCTAAATTAATCTCGGGAGGAATTTTTAAAAAGGAGATGAGGTAGGCTGTTTTTAGAATATAAATTCAAAGACAAGATGGGAGAAACATGAGAGCTCAAGGAGAGCCGGCCAGCACAGGTCTGTGCAACATTTCAGTCCCCTCTTGACAGTAAACAACATCGTTTTTCTTGGTGACTCAGAACAGATGCAACATGGAGAAGGCCAGAGAAAAGGCTAGCTAGATTTTTTTAGAAGTACAGGAATAGAAAAGTCGATGACGCCTCACCTCAGCCGCTCATTCCCCTGGAAGTGCTCCTGCGATTTGAGGCTGCCAGCCTCCCCGCCCTTTACCCCTCTGCGAAAGCCACTCGCCACCACTGTCCACTGTTCCCTGCTCTCCAGGGAACGTGATCGTGAACTTTTGAGTCTCCACCTGCTGCCCAGGGCACAGAGACACTTGCAATGGGGGCAAAATTGAGCATCTTCCCAACAGGATTTTAAAGCAGGATGCAGCAGCAGCTGGAACTTTAGGACTGGATCCCCACACGCACCTTTGCAATTGATTGACTGGGTGATTTTCACTGTGCATTGTTTTCATTTGGGAGGCATCATGGCTGAAAACCCATAAATACACAACAAAGGACAGACATTAAACATGAAAATGAGTCAAACACCATCCCATCCAACTCTGACGATGCATCTGACGAAGAGAGCTGTGGTTCTCGAAAGCTGGCGATGCATCTGACGAAGAGAGCTGTGGTTCTCGAAAGCTTATGCTACAGTAAAGTTGGTTAGTCTTAAAGGTGCTACTGGACTCTTTACTATCTCACAATACTGTGACCACAGCCAGATGTTGCCTCGGTTGTCACAGCATGCATGATGTGACACTTTGCCCACAAAGATTTCAAGACTCAACCAATGCCCCCTTCCCGGGGTTGTACAGAGGAACCTTGTTCTGTGGTAGAGCTCTGCTCTCTCCTTTCATGTCTGTGTTCTCAGCGGGTCCTTCCTTTCATGTCTCACTGCACTCGCAAAACATTCTTGGTTCATCCTCCTACATTTTCTTTCCCCCTTCAGTCCACCCCCACCCTTGTTCCGCATCGTGCCTCCACCACCCTTTTGAGGTAGTTGCGTCTGCTTTCATTACACTCCGCTTGGGAGGGGACGAAGATCGCTTCTGCCAGCTTGGCAAGGTCCCCAAAACCCCAAAGTAGTTCTCTTTTCTTCATTTCCTAGCAGCAGCAGCAGGGAAGGTAACAGAAGGCCAGATGCCGCCTCTCCAGGGAAGTTTCTTCCAGTCTTGCATTTGGATGCTACCTGCCTGCATGTACCTGGGGCCAGGATAGCTGGGCCTGACCTCCAGGTGCATTTTCAGAGCCTCAATTGGGGTCACCTGAAGGCTAAGGGACCATGCTGTGAAATAAAGAATCCCCAGACAGGTCACCTCTACCTTGATCTCTTGCTACACAAGACATCTTACATGGGGACGCTCAAGTTTAGGGAGATGCAATGTTAGTCGGGAGGCATAGTTTTAAAAGACAGAGCTGAAGGCTTAGTCAATTTCACTTCTTTACACAAGGGTAATTTTTAAAGACCCAGCCGGAAGAGATCGCTTCTCAGAGGGTTTCTTAATTTCATTTCCGCCACCCTGAAGGTTCTGTTAATTTCACCTTCCCTTTGGGGAGGTGAAGATGAAACTAACAAACCCTCTGAGGAGCGATCTCTGCCGGCTCTGTCTTTTTAAACTACGCATCCTGGCTAACATTGTATCTTCCTACAGTTGAGCGTCCCCATGTAAGATGTCTCATGTAGAGAGACTCTAGGTGGCCATAGAGAAGTGGCTCAGCCCTCCAGTTTGCAAAATGGGGTTAGTAATTAGGGTTGCCTTTCTCCGGGTGGAGGCTGGAGATCTTTCAGAATTACAACTGATCTCCTGACTACAGAAATCAGTTCTCTTGGAGAAGAACGGCTGCTCTGGAAGGTGGACTGTGTGGCATCTGATCCCTCCCTTCTAGAGATGGGCACGAACCGAAATACGAACCAAAGTTTGTGATGAAGTGGGCCAGTTGTGGTTCGCGAACCAGCAGTTCGTCAGATCCCATTTCTGATGAACCGCCACGAACTTTAGGCTGGTTTGTTTGGTTCATTTTTTGGTTCGTCACTGCAGACAGCCTGGCACCGATGAATCAGTTTCTGTTTTTGAGGGTGAACTCTATGGCATTATACCCCGCTGGGGTCCTTCCCCTCCCCCCAAAACATCCATCTCAGGCTCTACTCCCCAAATCTCCAGGAATTTCCCATTCAAGAATTGCCAGCCCTGTTGGTAACACTCACAAGGCAAAGATGACAACAGCTGCACAAAGAGACACATTGTCTTTTGAGGAAAAAATAAACTATACCTTGAATTAGGGCTGCCAGGTGTGCAGTTTTCACCCAGACAGTCTGGTATTTTCTTGGACTATCGGGGGGAAACGGAGTGAAAATACTGGACATGCTCCCCCTTCCTGCCCCCTTCCGTTTGCTTCTAGCACCCAGTCTCTGTGGCGGCGGCAGCTGGAGAAAGCAAGAGCGGCTGCAAGGGCCCTTGGGAGAGTGGGGGCTCACGCTCTTCTAAACGAAAGCTGGGTTCAAAAGAACATCCTCACACTGCCTGGGAAAAGTGTTTTGGTCACTGCTAACACGGAAAGGCAGAAATCCAGATTCCAGAAAGCCTGCCAATTTTTTTTGCCAATGGGCGAGGATTGCACTATGTTTCTAGAGTTCAAAGCAAAAAAGGAACAGCCTACGTGCTTCTTTTGTGAGTGTAGAGCTGACGAGATGTCCTCACCTCTTGGAATATTGTGTGTGTGTGTGGGGTGGGGGGCTAGGGAGAAACAACTAACTTCTCTGTCTGACAGCACCCTGCTGATCTCAAGATAGGAATGCCACCTCCCGAGGGACCCATAAATGTACCACCCGCCAACTGAATGATGCCGTCCTTCTGTCATGTTATGCCAGTCCGCCAGTTGCTCAGTAGAACTTCTTCATGCCTTGCTGAGACAGCAAAAAATTGTCAAGCGCCTGGCAGGCCCCAGGCTACAGCTGGTGGGATGTGTGGGCCTAGGAGGGGGAGATTACAAAACGTGCAGCTCTTTTTCAGCCCCCTCCTGTGAAAAACGTCATGTATCCAGAGGAGTTAGCTGTGTTAGTCTGTAGTTGCAAAATAGTAAAGCGTTTAAGACTAACCAACTTTATTGTAGCATAAGCTTTTGAGAAACACAGCTCGCTTTGTCAGATGCACGGAGGGTATGAAGCTGTCAAGAACCACAGCTCTCTTCGTCAGATGCATCATCAGCTTTTGAGAACCACAGCTCTCTTCATCAGATGGATCATCAGCTTTCAAGAACCACAGCTCTCTTCGTCAGATGCATCACCAGCTTTTGAGAACAACAGCTCTCTTCTTCAGATGCATCATCAGCTTTTGAGAACAACAGCTCTCTTCATCAGATGCATCATCAGCTTTCGAGGACCACAGCTCTCTTTGTCAGACACAGCATCAGCTTTCGAGAACCACAGCTCTCTTCGTCAGATGCATCGTTAGCTTTCGAGAACCACAGGTCTCTTTGGTTCTCAAAAGCTGTGGTTCTTGAATGCTGACGATGCATCTGACAAAGAGAGCTGTAGTTCTCGAAAGCTTATGCTACAATAAAGTTGGTTAGTTTTACTGGACTCTTTACTATTACATAGAAATGGTCACCCAGTGGCCCCACATGAATGCCTCAGAGACCAAGCGGAGGCTACAAGCAAGCTTGTGGCTGGACAGCAACAACACAGTAGTACAGTTTGTGAAAAGCAAACCCCAAAGGGACGGAGTGGAGAAAATGCAATTGCCTTGCAGTCGTGTGAGATCCAAAAGTGAATAAGCAAAAGACAAGAAGTCCTCATAGGCCTGTTGCATCTGTCGAAGAGAGCTGTGATTCTCGAAAGCTTATGCTACAATAAAATTGGTTGGTCTTAAAGGTGCTACTGGACTCTTTTTGATTTTGCTACTACAGACTAACACGGCTAACTCCTCTGGTGCTATAAGAAATGTATCAGACAGATCCCTTGATAAAGAGACAGGCCTATAGACTATACTACTGAGCACTATCTGTTGGTGTAGATATGCTCCTACTGGGAGTTTCTTTGTGGTTTAATGGTTCATGTCTGTATTTGGATCTATGCTTGTTTTCAAATGGATGCAGTCCACATCCTGTTGTTTGTTGAATGTCCCAGTCGTGCGATCTGCCTAGAGGCTCAGTAAGAAATAGGGTTGCATCCAATAACTGGGGCTTCTTGGACTACGTGTCCACATTCAACCTTCTGATGTTGTCGGCAGGAATCATTTCAGTTTCCAATTGAAATTTTGCCTGCCATTTTGCTAGCAACTCGGTGACTCGGGCTTAAGGGTGTGCCAATTTCCGCTTCCCTATGCCACTTGGGAGGGCATGAGAAAGTAGTTAGCTGGTGTAGTGGTTAGTGTGGGGTTAGGACATAGGAAACTCAAATCTCGCCTCTCCTTCTGGAGATCACTGGATGAGAGAAGACCAGTCAGCTTTCTTATCATATACTACCTCGCAAGGTTGTTGTGAAGACAAAATTGGGGGACAGCGATTATTTATGCCTCCATGATGAGTTCCTTGGAGGGAGAGTACGATATGTATAGATAGAAAGTAAATAGACTGTTCATCTTGGTGTTCTTTATTCATTCCCTTGGGTATAAATGAATGGCATAACATTTGTGAATGAGGTTTCATTCCTCGACGGCTAATTCTTGCCCTGAATGAGATCATTTTTTTGGAGACAGAGAAAGAGGAAAAAACCCTCCAGCTTCCCTCTGGGTAGAGTGAAAATGTCCAATCTGATGAGGCTAAAGGCTTACAGTCGATTTCACTGAGGCATTGAGAGATTTTGGTTCCCAAAGGAAGTTGCAAGAGTTGTTTTGACCTCTGCTTTGAGAACTTCTGGCTGAGCACTGGGGCAGATGATGTTTTCCCCAGTCTGATACACACGAGTAGGTAAAGAAATGCATATAGAGAGAGACATACTAGAAGAAATGATTCATTGGTAACTTGGGCGTCAGGTATTTTAACAAACTCCCTGAACTTTTCCTAGAAAACAAGCCAGGGATAGACAGAAAAAATTAGAAGGAAGAGTCAAAAAAGGAAAGGGAAAATTTACTTACATTGATGAAAAAGTAAACACAGAAGAAAAATGGAAGGTGGACGTGTGTGCAAAAAAAAATGCCTTCTCAGAACGTTTGTTACAACTTTTTCTTTCTTTCTTTCTTTCTTTCTTTCTTTCTTTCTTTCTTTCTTTCTTTCTTTCTTTCTTTCTTTCTCTCTCTCTCTCTCTCTCTCTCTCTCTCTCTCTCTCTCTCTCTCTCTCAATCTCTCTCTCTCTCTCTTCCCTGCCTACCCACCTGCCTTCTTTCCTATGCTTGCAGATTGGAGGAAAGGCACTGTGCTCCTTATGCAAAGGGAGGGAGGCTTAGAATATATCTTCTATCAAATGGTCAGAATCACAGAGGACCCAAACAGCATCCAGAAGTCAATGGAGTGACACCACCACCACCCGCTACTAGCTGTCCCACTGGGGTTGTCAAGTCTGGGTTGGGAAATTCCTGGAGATTTGGGAGCAGAGCCTGGGTGGAGTTTGGGAGGAGAGGGAACTCAGCTGGGATCTAATGTCGTACAGTCCATCCTCCAAAGCTGCCGTCTCCTCCAGGGGAACTCATCTCTGTAGTCTGGACCACAGACGTTCTTTCAGGAGAATGCCAGCCCCCATCTGGAGGTTGGCAACCCCACACTGGAGCCACGACACCAACCTCAAAGTTAAGGGCCATGTGTCACGGGAGCAGGGACAGTTGGGTAGGCACAGTTCGTGGAAGAAACATTAAGAATGTGAGATGCGAATGGCAGAAAATAGGGAAGACTTGAAACAACTACTGATGGAAGTTACAGAAGACAGACCAAAACAGGATCACAGCTGAACACCGAGATGACAAAAGTAATGACTGCTGGGAAATCACACAATTTTACGACTGAGAATGAAGGAATTGAAATGGTTTTTTTATTCTTTGGCTCAATCATCAACCAAATGGGAGACGGCAACCACGAAATCAGAAGAATTGAGACTTGGAAAAGCAGCCGTGAGGGAGCTAGAAAAGATCCTTAAGGATAGTCATTCCACTTTCCAAGATATAAGGACAGGTGGACTCACATTCTAGCTGTATCTGAAGAAGTGAGCTGTGACTCACGAAAGTTTGTTCCCTATCACAAACAGCAGAATGCACTCTGCGAACAGATCCAGAGGAGTTACGTCTGTAGTAGCATAATGGTAGAGTCCAGTAGCACCTTTAAGACTAAAGGTATAGTCCCCTTTGCAAGCATCAAGTCATTACTGACCCATGGGGAGATGTTGGATCATGATGTTTTCCTGGCAGACTTTTTGTTATGGGCTGGTTTGCCATTGCCTTCCCCAGTCATCTACACTTTACTCCCAGGAAACTGGGTACTCGTTTTACCGACCTTGGAAAGATGGAAGGCTGAGTCAACCTTGAGTTGGCTACCTGAATCTGGCTTCTGCTGGGATTGAACTCAGGTCATGAGCAGAGCTTGGACTGCAGTTCTGCAGCTTACCACTTTGCGCCATGGGTCTCCTGCCTTTAAGACTAACCAACTTTATTGTAGCATAAGCTTTCGAGAGCCACAGTTCTCTTTGTCAGATGCCTCTGATGAAGAAAGTTGTGGCTCTTAAAAGCTTATGCTACAATAAAGTTGGTTAGTCTTAAAGGTGCTACTGGACTTTTTACCGCTATGAGAACTTTATCTAGATTCTGTATAAGAACCTTAGCAGGCTTATTATGTTCATTGCAAACCATATGTGTAGAACAGATGCAACCTCACTTTGCAGGGAAATAAATATGACACACCCATGTCCACCACCTGCCTGCACTCCTTAGACATAGATGTAATGAATAAATAAAGCTGGTAGGATTGTCGACAACCTGGAGGAGAAAAAAAAGATGGCCTGCCTCTTTAACAGAAACTTCTTGCAGTAGAAAAGAGCAGATGTCTGGTAGCACCTATAAGACTAACAAAAATTGTGGTAGATCTGAAGATGTGAGCTGTGTGACTCACAAAAGCTCATACCCTACCACAACTTTTGTTACTCTTATAGGAGCTACTGGACTCTTGCTCTTCTCTACAGCTACAGACAGACTAACACGGCTACCCATCTTGATCCATCCACAGAGATGCAAGTGAGACTGGGAAAACCATGTTTAATCTGGCCACAGGCGGCAAACAAAAACGGACTGTAGTTTTGTGGACCTTAAGTATGCTTCTGATGGTGTATCCCACATTTTGCTCCCCAGATTTTGAGTTCTGGATTTGTTTTGTGACAAAAGCAGAGTTTTAGAATGTGTGGATTGGCTCAGTCATCAACCAAAAGGGAGACTGCAATGAAGAAATCAGAAGGAGATTGAGACTTGGAAGAGCAGCTGTAAGTAGAGATGGGCACGAACCAAAAAACGAAACAAAGTTCGTCACGAACCAGGTCAGTTTGTGGTTCGCAAACCAGTGGTTTGTCAGAGCCCATTTCTGACAAACCACCATGAACTTTAGTACAGTTTGTTTGGTTCATTTTTGGTTCGTCACTGCAGACAGCCGGGTGCCAATCAATCAGTTTCCTAGGCAATGGAGATTGGGCTTTCTGCAGACCTTACACTGACCCAGAAGTGACCTTCTGCTGACCCAGAAGTGGTGATTTGCTGGCCCGGAAGTGACGTTTTCATGAACCAAAATGAACCGGTTTGTGAATTGAGGCAAGTTTGTGAAAGTTCATGGTTTGTGGAATGTGAGGAACCACGAACCTCATGGCTCATGCCCATCTCTAGCTGTGAGGAAGCTAGAGAAGATCCTTAAAAATAAAGATGTCTCTCTGTGGACCAAGATCAAGATAATCCGAACTATGGTATTCCCCATTACTATGTATGGATGTGAAACTGGTCAGTGAAGAAAATTGATTCATTTGAAAGGTGGTGGTAGAGGAGAGTTTTGTAGATACCACGAAGACAGATAAGTGGGTTCCAGATCACATCAAGCCTGAATTCTCCCTAGACGCTAAAATGACAACACTGAGGCTAGCACACTTTGGTCACATCATGAGAAGACAAAATTCTCTGGAAAAATCAATCATGCTAGGAAAAGTGGAAGGCAGTTGGAAAAGAGGAAGACCCAAAACGAGATGGCTGGACTCGATAAACGAAGCATGGCCTCCAGTTTCCGTAAGTACCTAGGGAGTATTTAGTTTAATGTGGGGTTATTTGGAGCTGGAAAAATGGTACGAGTTGGGAAGCCCCAATCTGAATCTGAGAGTGCTCTTACTTTTTTAAAAAAGTTGTGAGCTCATCCAATAAAGTCCTAGTATTTTTTATCGTTTGGCACACGCTATGCAGGATCTGATTACTCGGTGGAGAGAGAAACAACATTCTGTGCATGTTCAAAAGGCAGCCTTTATTGTTTTCTTCACAGGTCCCATGGCTGAGCGCTGACACTGAAAAGAGATTTCAGCCCTGACTGACAAGGCCCATCCCATGCTCAAATTAACACCTTTTCCACGGGGCTTGTTCAGGGAACCAGAGAGCATTCTTCTTCAGCTGGAGATATCCAGGCAAGTGTCTCTTAGCTGCACGGCTGCGTTTGAAAACAAGGATCTGGGATTTCAGGCAAGGCGTCTACGAAGCCCACTGGTGTCATCCATCATTACGGTTTCAAATGAATGCACAGCTCCCAGCCATGGTGGGTGGTGGGCCTTCTCCGAAAGCTCGTCACACCGAGAGGTTTGCAGACATCCGCCAAATCCACAAGGATCCCCCTCTCAGCTTCTCAGCTTGTTATCCTCCAAAGCGCTCTTAATAGATTTTCCAGCCCGAACAAGCGAGCTACATGAGAGGGACACGAAGTCAAAGTCTGCCTCTGCTAAATGAGAATTACAGTCGGCTGAAAAATCTGGTCCACGTTTCATTCTTTTCTGGAACTGCACGAGTGGTTTCTACCCAAATGCGCCCCCCCATCTTGTTTTAAAATGTTTTAGCTTGTCTTCTGACAAGGGTTTCCCACTCTGGGTTGGGAAACTTCTGGAGATTTGGGGATGGAGATTGGAAGGTCAGGGTTTGGGGAGGGGGACGGAACTCAGCAGATACAATGCCATAAATTCCAACCTCATAAATAGCCATTTTCTTCAGGGGAACACATCTTGGTTGTCTGGAGATCACTTGTAATTCTGTGAGATTTTCATACCCGACCTGGAGGTTGGGTGATGGGGATTTGAACCTGGGCCTCCAAAGCCACACCTTGGCCTGTCAACTATTACATCACAAGGTTGCACAGAGAAGCAATAGAAAAGAGCAAGAGTCCAGTAGCACCTTAAGGCAGGGCCGGATTGGGGGGGAGGGGGTCACTTGCCCCTTGTGCTGACAAAGAGGGGGCGCTGGGTGCAGCTGCCAGCTGGGAGTGCATGCCACAGAGCTGGCAGCAGCAGCACTGGCAGCTGAGCAGGAGACCTCGGAGGCTGCCCACGTGTCACCCTGCCACGCCAATGGGGCAGCCAGCTCGCAACTGCTGGCTGGGAGCATATGGAATCATGGGAGTGTGCTCCCGGGGGGCGGCGTGCCCTGCATGATGATGTCACTTCCAGGAAGTGATGTCATTGTGCAGTCCGGGTGTGCACGTGCCCTTTGCACACATGCACAAGTGGTCACAAGGGTACTAACAGCCCTAGAGCTGCCCCTGGGTGCCAGCAATAGTTGCTATGGCACTACCTTAAGGACAGATGAACTCATATTCTAGCTGTATCTGACATGAGCTGCGACTCACGAAAGCTCATACCCTACTGCAAATTTTGTTAGTCTTATAGGTGCTACTGGACTCTTGCTCTTTTCTCCAGGTATCTGAAGAAGTGAGCTGTGACTCATGAAAGCTCCTACCCTACCACAAATTGTATTAGTCTTACAGGTACTACTGGACTCACTCTTTTCTACTTCTACAGACAGATTAGCATGGCTACCCATCTTGATCTCTCTACAGAGAAGCAAGTGAGACTGAGAAAACCACGTTTAATCTGGCCTCAGGTGGCAAACAAAAATGGACTGTAGTTTTGTGGGCCTTTAGGCTACTTCTGATGGTCTCCCACAGTTGGCTCTCCAGATTGTGAGTTCTGAATTTGTTTTGTGGCAAAGTGGAAACAGAGCCTTAGAATCTGTGAATTGTTCTTTTTTTACCTCTCTGTTTTGTCAGAGGTCCGGTGCTGGGGCCAGACTTAGGGAATGCCCCAGGGACACCCACCCCAGAAACAAGGCTTGCAGCCCCCCAGTCCAGCCCTACCGCCCTTAACACTCACCCAGCCAGGAGAGGACAGATGTCAGAGACATCAACATGGGCCAAGAATGCCAAAGAAGCCCCAGGTGCAGAAAGTTCAGGCAAAGACTCAACAACTGGAGGCAGGCTAGGCGATGCCTCCTGGGTCCTACCAACTGCCAGTTACCCAGTCAGGGCTCCAGGGCAGCCTCTTCCCTCAGCCCAGAGGAAGAACAACAGCCCAGCCAGGGGGAGAAGAGGCAGAGGGCAGGGACAGCCAGCCAGCACCCACTCAAGCAGCAGGCCAAAGGCAGCAAAGGAGGCACCAAGCCACACTACCATTCAGAGGCCAGCAGCAGAGGGGCAGCAGCACAGAAAACCAACAGGCAGGCTAGAAAGGGCAGGGAGTAGCCTGGAAGAGCCAACAGCAGAGCAGCCACAGGTGCGGCTGCCTAAGGCAGCCAAGGCAGTAGCTAGGTTGTTAGGGGCAGGGCTAGGAGGTGGAGGCTGGGATGGGTGAAGGGATAAAAGGGCAGTCCCCCCTACAAGCAGGGGTGGAGAGTAAGGAGTTAGATGAGAAGTGTGAAGAGGCGAGGAAGAGACTACAGTGACCTTTAAGTCCTCGATGGAATGTCCTGATAGATTGAAGTGTTCTCTCACTGGTTTCTGGATGTTGCCATTTTTAATGTCAGATTTGTGTCCATTTAACACTTCAATCTATCAGGACATTCCATCACCGTAGTTCAACAGAAACCTTTCAAAAACAGAATGCAATGGAAAACTGCTGAATTGGAATTCATACATAAATTTGACTCAGTCAGAAAGTCATAACTGATACGATGAGAATCTGATTTTTGCTATATGATTACTTTTCTGCAGTCACATACCAACCCTGTTCAGAGTTGCAACACAATAGGGATTACTCCAGTTTTTTATATAAGGAAATGCATTTCATACGGAGTGATTTGGGAGAAACACACACGCTTAAATAAAATTGGGCTCATCTTAGCTAAAAAGAGCATGGAAATAAGGGCCGTTTCCAGACGGCTTACCTGCTTCCGGAATGTTGCGCCATGTTGCGGGGAAAACGCGAAATATCGCGTTTTCTCGTGCGAGTTTTGCGTGACGTCATGTGACATTGTGCAAAACTCGCACAAGAAAATGCGATATTTCACGTTTTCCCCGCAACATGGCGCAACGTTCCGGAGGCAGCTAAGCTGTCTGGAAACGGCCAAGAACAATAGCAAGCAGGGCATGGTATACCTGTAGTATAAACAGGTTTGCCAACCTCCAGGTGGATCCTGGAGATCTCCTGGAGCTGATCTCCAGACTACAGGGATCAACCCCCCTGGAGAAAATGACTGCTTTGGAGGAAGGACTTCATGGTATTATACCCCACTAAGCTTCCTCCCATCCCCAAACCCCACCCTCCCCAAAAACTATCCCCAAATCTCCAAATTTTTTCAAACCAAAGTTGGCAACTGTAAGTTTTGGCTGCTGGGCACAGAACTTTTCTACACTGTCAGCTCATTACAATGAAGGGGAAAAGATGACCTTGCCGTAGCTCTCCGTGATTTTGGAACATACCCTGCGACTCTCACAGTTTGGTATCTTCCTTTAAAAGGCCAGACGTGCCCAGATGCAATCTATACTGACACCGGCACAGGGCTAGTCTTCCATCCCAACCCAAACAATTTCTTAGACTGGCAAAACAGAAAGGACAGCGATTCTATCTCAAGAAAGGGACTTATTTCCAGGCCTCAGCAGCGCGAGAGGCAACAAGAGCCAGTTTGGTGTCATGGTTAAGAGCGGCAGGACTCTAATCTGGAGAGCCAGGTTTGATTCCCCACTCCTCCACTTGAAGCCAGCTGGGTGACTTTGGGTCAGTCACAGCTCTCTCAGAGCACTCTCAGCCCCACCCACCTCACAGGGTGTTTGTTGTGAGGATAATAATTATGCAACAAAAGATCCATGAACACTTACTAAGTATCCTCTTAGATAAAGACAATAAACATAAATCATATAACAATTGCTGTGTACTTTGCTGACAATAGTATACAACTTTAACACTTCCGTTATGGCTCATACAAAGGTAGCTATACTTCCAAGGTAGCCCTCTGTACTAATAAGGGAGTCAATTCTTAAAGTGCTTCATATAGAACAAGCTGTCTCATACAGGATGCAGATCAATAAATCAACAAAGTGCAAGAGCTAAAGTGCTGGTCCCAAACGGGGTGACATATTGCACAAAAATGGATAAAGTGCAGCTGCATAAACGGCACCCTTCCTATACATGTATGAGCCATAACGCAAGTGTTAAACTTGTATACTATTGGCAGTAAAATGCACAGCAATAGTTATATGATTTATGCTTATTGTCTTCATCTAAGGGGATACTTAGTAAGTGTTCGCAGGACTTTTGTTGCATACAGTTTACTGCAATACTCTCTTTGCTGATCTGTATTTCTAGTAACAATAATGACACGCTTTGTAAAATGCTCTGACTGGGTGTTAAGTTGTTCTGAAGGGCGGGATACAAATCGAATGTTGTTATTATTATTGTTTTTATTAAGTATTGACACCTATGCTTGCACCACAGCTATTAGACATTACTGACCGTGGCAGAAGAAAAGGTAATGATACGCCTCATCCGGAGCAACAAAATACCTTAATCCAGCCCTGCTCCAACCAACCAACTGGACATTTAGGTTTCCATCTCCCAGAAAATGTCATCTGTTATTCTCCTCTCCCTCCCCCCTCTGTAGGGAGTCCCTTCTACCCTGACGTGAACTCTACTTCCATCTCTCTGTCGGCTGAAAAGTGGATTACTTAATTAATGGGGCCAGCCAGAGCGCCTGGGTGACCGTCTCTCCATGGGCACAACAGCAGTGGGGGCGTCGCAGGGACCAAGTTCACATGTGGTATCAGTTGTATGCACAACCTGCAGGGCCTAAATGAATAACAGTTCTTACAAGGCCCCCAGGGGCTCTGGGGTGAAAAGAATTCTGCTTCAGAAAAAAAAAAGAAAAGAAGGGGAAAGAAGGAAGAAAAAGAGAGATACACTTGACTCCTGACCTCTTTTCAAAGGCCCCTGTGTCGGCTCTTAAGCCCCACCACCAGCAATTATCCTCTTTTAACATGAAGTGTTTAAACCCTGCACCCCATTAATGGAGCTTAGTGTATAGGTGTGTCATTGCAGACTTCCTGATTGGGCCAGGAGTCGGCACGGGGTGGGGGTAGGGGTGGAGGGGGCGAAACGGGCCGGGCCCGGAGAGATGCCTTGACACAGTTGAAAGAGAGTTTAGGGATGGGGCAGGAGATGAATCGGTTTCTTCTTCCTGACAGCTTCAGACAAAAGAACCACCTGGCCTGTCTCTCCCGCACCTGTGTCAAGGTTAGGAGTGGGGGGGAGATGGGAGCTTTTTACTCGCTCTCCTCTTGATCTTTTTGTTTGCAAGTATCTGTCTCCAGCCACCCTGGGTCACTTAATAGCCCTTCAGAGAGAGACAAAAGCCAAGAGGATTTGCAAGGGCTAATTCCTTCCCCCTCTTCTTTTTCAGTCAAGGAGCAATAACATTCCCTGCGGTATTACATGGCTTCATTTTGTGGCGGGGAGAAAGCCTTTGGGGTGGGGCGGGGAGCTAAGGAAAGAAAGTTAGTCTGGATCAGGGCCTTTGTGGGGCAAAGGAAATCCTCTTGGCATTCTATCTGCTAAGATTATCTCAGCCCCACCCACTTCACAGGGTGATTGTTGTGGGGATAATAATAACACACTTTGTAAACCGCTCTGAGTGGGTAAGTTGTCCTAAAGGGCGGTATATAAATTGAATGTTGTTGATGTTGTTGTTGTTGCTGGAGCTCTCCCACGATTACAACTGTTCCCCAGGTTACAGAGATCAGTTCCCCTGCAGAGAATGGCAGTTTCAGAGGGTGGACTCTATGGTATACCATAGAGTTTAGGAGAAACAGAAATCCTAGAGCAATCCTTGCTGAGCTCGCTCCCCTTCCCTCCTCATGCACTGTCCCCAATTCTCCAGGAATTTCCCAAGCCAGTTTGCAATCCTACCAGTTCCCCTTCCCTCCTCATACACTGTCCCCAATTCTCCAGGAATTTCCCAAGCCAGTTTGCAATCCTGCCAGCATACAACTGTATTTATTTATTGTATTTATTGATTTGATTTTTAGCCCACCCTCCCCATGAACAGGCTCAGGGTGGGGGTACACAATAAAACAGATATGGGGTACACACTTAAACAATGCTCGGTACACAATAAAACAGATAAATACATTTAAAATCCACACACCCCAATGTATATACTGCAACATCTCAGATGGCGGCCCCCTCCAATTTCCCCAGTCAAATATAAACAAGGGGGAGGGCTAAACAGTGTCCTAAGCCAAGTCACATGAACATAAATGGTCTGGCCCTTCTAAAAGAATATTTTTACCAAAGAGGAAGCTGACATGCCACCAGGTGACATTGGATTAAACTGCGGGTAGCCGTGCTGATTTATTAGAGAGACAAAAATAAAGAATTCTTACTAGAACAATGTCCTAATACTTTTACTAAGACCAACGAACAAGCACAAAAAACGGAGATAACTTTGGAGCTTCACAGAACTCTTCCTCCCCATTAGAGGGTTCCTTTTTAAAAGGCTGGTTGCCGGGCAATCTCAGTTTGCTCCTAGGAAGCCACATGGAGTCACACAGTTAAGTTTTTGCTTATCTTTTCACCGTCGAGGACAGGCAGTGTGTGTAATGTGCCCGTCCTTCCAGCAGGTGGAGTCAGGGAAATATTGTGTCGTTGGGAAGGCTGTGCCCTGAACTGAAGCTATTCCCAGGATATTGTTCCTAATTAGGGTTGCTAACAGCCAGGATTAAAAAGAAGTCCTGTTCCTTTAATAAAAGTTAACTGGATGTTATTTACCAGGTGATATTATTTACCTCCATGTTATGAAAAACCTGCCCATTTCTGCACATTAAGCCTCTATTAGCGGAACAGGACATTTTTCTCCAGGCCTGTTTGCAACCTCATTCCTAATAGGAGGAAAAGCAAATATTCTGCAAAGCAAAGGAATGAGTTGGCAGCCAGTGCATCTTACAGTCTTACAGAGATGGGTATTCGACAAATCCAGAGCAAAGTCAATTCAGTTCAGATGCCACCCTGCACATGGGCAAAATCAACAGCAGCCCGTACATGGGCTTTCTCTGTGGTGGCCCCTACCCTGTGGAACGGCCTGCCTGAGGAGGTCAGGAGAGCCCCCACCCTCCTGGCTTTCCACAAACAATGCAAAGCCAAAGTATTCAAAAAAGCCTTTTGTATTGTAGGGAGGGGCTCTCAGATGCTTCGCTAATGAGTTAAGGACCATAGACTTCACCACTATGTTGCCTTACGTACTACCTGATGTCTTAAATATGTGCTCCTATGAGCTACTTGTGCTTCATGTGGTCTAATGTCAGCCCTAGAATTGCTTATGTTCTGTTTCAGCATTTCTTCAACTTTGCATTGGATTCTTGCTAATGCTCTGTCTTTGTAAAATTGTGTTTATTTACCCTATGGCATTATTTATGGAAATGTTCTTGGAATTGACTCTACTAATCTCACATTGTGTAGTCTGTCTTGAGTCTCAGTGAAAAAGGCGAACTTATAAATGACATTAACAACAACAACATAATGGTTGTGGAAAAAATTGAAAAGTTTGGATAATTAATATTGCAATTCTGGGGGATGCCAGAGTCGAAGAAAAAATGATTCAATATAGAGATCTGGCAACAGAAACCACCTGACTATGGAAGAAGAATGCAACTGTAGTCCCCATTGTCATTGGAGCACTGGGAACTATTTCAAAAAAATTTGCAACTTGTATGGAAAAACTGCAGCTTTCTGACATAACACCTACAGAACTGCAAAAGACGGCGCTACTTGGAACAGCGTACATATTACGCCGATATCTGGTTGATACTTAGGTCTCCGGTGGAAACTTGTATCAGCTCAGCAAGGCCAATCAATGATAACATGTGATCTTTATTTATTATTTATTGTGTTGTCTGAAATTTGAATAATAATATTACAATCAAGAAAGAAACTGAAAGTCTGATCTTCGCAGCGCAAGAACAAGCATTGCAAATGAATGTTATGAAAGCCAAAATTCAGAAAATCAGGGAAAATCCAAAAAGACAAAACTGTCCCACCTTATCTCTGAATGCAGCAAAATTGCACAGACGGACTACAAAGCTAGACATGACAGGGTCGCAAAGCTGATTCATTGGTCATTGTGTAAAAAGTAAAATCAAAAAGAGTCCAGTAGCACCTTTAAGACTAACCAACTTTATTGTAGCATAAGCTTTCGAGAATCACAGTTCTCTTCGTCAGATGCATGGAGGGCAAGAAGAAACTCGTCTTGCCCTCCATGCATCTGATGAAGAGAACTGTGATTCTCAAAAGCTTATGCTACAACAAAGTTGGTTAGTCTTAAAGGTGCTACTGGACTCTTTACTATTTTGCATCTGCCAAAGAGAGCTGTGGTTCTCAAAAGTTTATGCTACAATAAAGTTGGTTAATCTTAAAGGTGCTACTGGACTCTTTGATTTTGCTGCTACAGACTAACACGGCTAACTCTTCTGCATCTGTGTAAAAAGTATAACTTGCCAGTATCAAAGAATCCATAGGAACATCAGGTGGAAAAGGTGCTACAAAATGAACAAGTCAAGGTCTTGTGGCCACCACACCCCCAAAATAAAGGGCAGATGCTAACCAAATGGAAGCACATGGGACCCCCACTGATTTCAAGATGAGAGGTAAACTGGAGTTAAAATCTCCCCGTTGGACTTTAGTTGGGTTTTATGCATGCCTAACCTTAGCTCCTTGACCTGGATGGCCCAGGTGAGCCCAATAGGGTTGCCAGCTCCAGGTGGAGACATTTCTGGAGGTATTCATCTCAGAAGCTAAGCGAGGTCAGACCTGGTTAGTATTTGAATGGGAGACCAACAAGGAAAACAAGGATCTCTACACAGAGGCAGGCTGTGGCAAAGTACCTGTGTTTTTCTCTTGCCTTGAAAACCCAATACGGGGGTGCCCATAAGTTGGCTGCAACTTGGCAGCACTTCACACCCAACCTTGGTTAGTTCACTCCTAGATTTATATAAAAGGCAATTTCAAGTCTAATACATCCTCGTTCTGTACCCAAAATGAATTTTGTGAATGAGGATTCTGGTTTCATCTGAAGGGATAAAAATGCCTTGAGTTTTGTTTTGTGTGTGAGTGTGTGTGTGTTATGTGCCATCAAGTCATCTCTGACCTATGGCGACCCCATGAATGAAAGACCTCCAAAACATCCTATCATTAACAGACTTGCTCAGATCCTGCAAACTGGAGGACGTGGCTTCCTTTATTGAGTCCAGCCATTGGGCCTTCCTCTTTTCCTAGCATGATTGACTTTTCCAGAGAATCTTGTCTTCTCATGATGTGACCAAAGTACGATAGCCTCAGTTTTGTCATTTTACCTTCTAGGGAGAATTCAGGCTTGATTTGATCTAGAACCCACTTATTTGTCTTTTTGGCCGTCCATGGTATCCGCAAAACTCTCCTCCAACACCACATTTCAAATGAATCCATTTTCTTCGTGTCAGTTTTCTTCTCTGTCCAATTTTCACATCCATACATAGTAATGGGGGGAATACCAGAGTTTGAATTATCTTGATCTTGATCCCCAGAGAGACATCTTTATCTTTAAGGATCTTCTTTAGCTCCCGCACAGCTGCTCTTCCAAGTCTCAATCTTCTTCTGATTTCTTCATTGCCGATTTGGTTTTTTTAAAGAGAGGATTGGAAAAAGCAGTCAAGCCTGATACAGTATCAGCACATAGATCAGTAAGAACAAAAGGAGATGCTAATACCCTTTAGTCTGAGCCAGGAAAAAAAACCCAGAAGGAGCAGAACCCATAACTTGGGTGAGGAAAAGGTAGAAAGTCAAGAAAAATGGAGGGAGAAATGAAGAAAGCAGAGATATTGGCATGGAGCAGGAAGTGTCTCGTTCCTCCCGTTGGCTGGTTCAAGAAAAAAAGCCAAGACACTCCTATCAGGAGTGCCCCAAAGGGTTCCCTGGGATTTGTTTTATCTCAGGCCATCGTCACACGGCCCCTTATTTCATCAGTTTTGTGCTAGAAATCATTTCCTCTGTTATTGTTATCAGAACAGATTCTCCCATCTTTTGACGACTGCTTGTGCTTCCAGTTGGTCACATTAACAGGGAAAAGCGCAGTTTGATGGGCAGTCAAAGTGCCTCTGGAAACGGGGCCAAAAAATCTCGCCCTTAAAAAAAAATTTTTTTTTGCATATTTGCGCTATATTGCACTTCTGTTATACCAATGTTGTGCCAGGCCAACACTGATTTATATATAAAAAAGGGGAGGCCAAGATGGGTAGTGAAGCAGAGAATCCACGGATACTTGACACTAAAATTTTAGAGGAAATGTCAGTGTACTCAATCGGTGTAAACTGCTTCAGTTGTTCTTGCATGGCAAAATATCGAAATAGCGCTATAAGGCTTACCTTTTAAAAAAAATTAGTTTGAGGCTTAATTGTGGGTCGCGCTGGGGCTTGTGGGAGTGTGGGGCGGGAGAATCAGCATTAGGTGGGACAGATGATCGGGGAAGTGAGCGCTTTGGCATTGCAAAGAGTTCACAGTCGATCCAGGGCATTCACATGGAAGCAGATGAGGACGACATAAAAATCACAAAGCGTGATTTGGGGAGAATGGCAAAATCGCAACAGAACCGGAATAAGGTGAGTATTCAGTGGGAGATGGCACTAGTTTGGCGCTAAATTTATGGCCGTGTGACGATGGCCTCATTCTTCTTCAATGCTTTTTCAGAGCAGTAGACATCATTCCTTTCTCCCATTTTATCCTCATAACAGCCCTGTGAGGTAGGTGGGTCTGACAGAAAAAGTGATTATCTGAAGATAGCAAAGTAAGCATCACAGCAGAAATGAGCGAGGTCTCCTCATGGCTCTTGAATAAATGTATTTTCATTAACTTACCACACCTCTCTCCTAAAATATTCAGAAGTGCAGTGCACGGCATGACTTAACACAAGAAACCAATAAATTAGCAATCCGTCGTGATCAAAGGAACCCAATTAAAATCTACAAAGAGCTCAACTTTCAACATTCAGTTATTGGTAGGAGAAAGAAATGTTCACCTGCTTCCCAAATGAGGCACGGGAAGTAGACAAACAAGTTTCTAGAAGGAAAGGAAAGTATATGACAGGGCCATCACTGAGAAGAACCTGCTCTTGATGAACAGTAGTCTAGCATCTGCATCTGCTGGGATTCTGAGCAGGACCCCACTGCCAGATTTTCAGTGTTAAGCAAGTCCCTATGGCCTTAGCGCTCCATCTGAACCCAGACTGCTGATGGTCCCCCCATTTACCCACCCAGGATGGGGAATTACCCTCAGCCCCAATTTCTTTCCCCTGAGGAACTGAACAGCAAAAGGGAAAATGTTCGCCACATGGTGATGCTCTAGGAATTTTTCCGAGTCTCTGTGGTAAAGACCATAGAGACTAGAGGAGGCAGCCTAGAGCATCACCGCAAAACGACATCACATCCTTCCAAAATTTCACCATCGTCAGGCTCCGCCCTCGGAATCTCCAAGCATTTGCCAAGACTGTATTGAGAACACAGACTTCTGAGGACTTCAACAACCATCAGCATTCTTGGAGGATGAGTTTTGTGTGCTCTGTTCTGCTCAGTCTTGTAAGAGCCTATTTGACAGAGAGGTAAGGATAAGGAAGCAAGGAAATATCAGTGGCTCAAGACAGAAATCCACCTACAAAAGGCAGGGGAAAGCAGAGGAGAATGACTCCTCAGGGTGAGAGAAGACTCTTGGAGGAGATGGAGCAGGGAGGACCATAACCTTTTCCTTCTGGCCAAAGCCAAAGGTCTCGTTGCAAGGGTTGCCCTGTCCCCTGGGGGCTAACCTCAGGGATGGGGTGGAAGTGGGGGTAGCAGTAGGCACCGACCATAGAGTTTTACCATAGAGTTTCTGGTGATTCCTAGAGCTACCATTATTGTTTTCAGGTATTCCCCAGAAGAGTAGGCTAGATGGCTATCTGTCATCAATGATGATTCTTTGACTCAGTATGAATTCAATTTAAGCAGTTGGTAAGAAAGAGAGCAGGAAGGGATGAGCCAGCGCTTGGCTCTCGAAACCCTTTCTTACATGCCCAGGGTAATGCTGATGGCCACTTTGAGGTCAGGAAGGAATTTTCCGCCAGGCCAGATTGGCCAGGGATCCTGGAGGTTTTCTGCCTTCTGTTGGGCATGGGAGCAGGGGTATTGAGGGAACGGGGATGAGTAGCTGTGAATTTCCTGCACTGAGCAAGGTGTTGGACTAGATAACCCTTGTTGCCCATTTCAGCTCTTTGATTCTATGAGTCAATACCTGTTGCAGCTGTCAGAAGCATTCACTGCTACAGTCACTTTGAGGCTTCTGTTCTAACTACATCGAGGTTTGTTCCGGGGCTCCGGTGTGAGCTGGCCCCTTTCTTTAAAAAGCTGCCTCCATGTGTTAATGAAGAGGAGGTTTGTGTGAATCGAGTGCCACGTTTCATAGGCAAAGGACTTCTCTCGTTTCAATGGTATCCCTCAACACGCTGCCATCTGAGAGTCCACTTGTGTTGTTTGTGCAATCAGGCTGGCCCTCTTTTCCTAAAGATAGCAGCAATCTGTTGAAGGGCACCTTTGGGTTTTAAAACTGCAATGCACGGAGCTGCCTTTAAAAACAAGACCAGCGTGCAAAGAATGGGGAGAGAAAAAGGGTGCCCTGCCGTTCTGATATGAACACACGCTGGGCTAAGCCAGCGCTATAAATTATGATCCTACGAAATGCAGCTGACGCTGGGAGCTCGCCAGGAGCCGGAGAGGACCGGCTTGCTCCTTGCAAATTAAAAATCTATTATTTACAATGGGAAAGGAAGGCTTGCCAAATGTTGTCAGAACAACTGTAAAGGAAGGAGGATCTGCAGTACGTCTGGTGTTTGGAGCATTTTGGAGATGGATTTTTCTCGGGCCTGGACCTTTGAAGTCATTTGAAAAGGATGTCTAGGTTATTTACTAGTGAAATCTCTTGTCATTGTAGTATGTGTATCTGTGTGTGGCGGGGTATACCTCAGTGGTAGAGTTCATATTTCCTCTAACAAAAGTCCCAGGTTTGTTCCCAGATCTTTACAGTATATTAGTGCCCTCCTCAATGTGGCCAAAGACTTGGCCCTATAATGGACGAAGGGAGCTCTGACTCTCAAAAGCTCGTGCCTTGGAAATCTAGTTGGTCTCTAAGACGCCACTGGATCCAAATCTCGCTCTTCTACAACAGGCCAAAATGGCTACCCGGTTGAAACTAATTGCAGAATGCCTCTCAGTAGTATGTCCTTCTTGATTTCGTGTACAAAACGTCATGCATGCTATGAACAAGTTAATACGTAAGGAGTTCTAGAGGTGCCTCATAAAGACTCACCACTTCTCAAGAAAAGTCCGTTCGGTATTGACAAACATCCTCTCCGAGAGTGCCAGCTCTGACGAATGTCCAGTAGTTCAGTAGAACTGAACTACTGCCCGAACGCTTGCCAGTTCAGCTCATGTACAGAGAGTTGCAGCTTTGAAGGACCGTCTGTCTGTCAGTCAGCTCATCTGTGGCTGTTTGGCAGGTTGCATCAACAATTCCTTTGCAACTGTGCAGTGCGGCGCAATTGGCTTTTTGCGCATGTGCATTCTCGCATGGCTCAGTAGAGTTCTACTCACCCCTTGCTGTGCCACTGCACCGCTTAGCAGGCACGTGTCCAAAAAAGCAGATAAATTAGTCACAAATCATATAAATAAACGCTGTGGTGTTCTTTTTAAAGAATTGGGTGTTCATCCAAGTAGCCCTTAAGTATGTGGCTGATAGTCTCTTTAGATAGGCAAGATTGTCACGCACGCACACTTTTGTAGAGACCCAATGCTGTTTGGCATGCATTTAAGTTGTGCAGAGATGAACAGCTCCCACCTGGTGGACGCATGGCAAATTCAGCTATCCAAATGTTCACTTTGAACCCATGGATGGGATACGTGTCTTCCGTGGGGCTAGGCTGAATGGCCATTTCTGAATGGTCACAGGCAGAGACTGCTTTAAAAGGAGATTCGATGGAGAGGAAGAGGAGAAGTCAATCACTGACGACCAGCCATGGTGGCTAAAAGGAACCTGCCCTTTGGGAAGCAGTCAACCCATGCCAGGAGAGAACCATGCCAGTGGAGTACCGGATCAGATTCAAGGTTCTGGTATTGAGCTATAAGGCCCTGTGTGGACTGGGACCAGCGTATCTACAGGACCGTCTCTCCCCATATATTCCCCAGAGGACACTCAGATCAGGGGACAAACAGCTGTTGGTGGTCCCTGGCCCCAAAGAGGCCCGCCTAGCCTCGACTAGAGCCAGGGCCTTTTCGGTCCTGGCTCCCACCTGGTGGAATGCTCTGTCTGCTGAAATCAGGGCCCGGCAGGACTTACTATCTTTTCGCTAGGCCTGCAAGACAGAGTTGTTCCGCCAGGCATATGGCTGAGGCTGGGCCTCCGCCGGCCTGGAAAAAAGGGGTGTATAAAACCCTCCCTGTGAAGACTGTCCACCATCTTGTTTTAAATGTGTTGTTTTTAATGAATATGAATTTTTAACTGTATTTTAATTGTATTTTAATATGTTGTTATCCGCCCTGAGCCCGCTTGCGGAGAAGGTGGAATACAAATTTGAAATAAATAAATAAATAAGAAGGCAACCCAAATAACTAAACTAAACTCAGACTGGCAGCAGCCCTCTAGGGTCTCCGCTGGAGTTCTTTCATATCACCTAGAGCCTGATCCTTTTTCGCTGGAGATGCCAGGGTTTGAACCTCGCGAGCTAAGCAGATGCTCTTCCACTGAGCATCCTCCTCCTCTTCTCAGTCCTCACACCTGTGCGTTGCCTCAACCTTTGTCCTGTTCTGCTACGCAGCCTCTACGTCTTTAGCGTTCTTCTACCATCAAAAATCTTGTTCCCTCACCGCCAACATTCTGTCGCTCGTGTCACTCTGAGAAGTTCAAATGTTTACTAACATTCCATAACATCACATCAGCTCAGGAGGAGGGATCACAACTGCGCTCTGAAGCTCTTCTACGCAGAAGATTTCTGCTTGCCCGTCTATTGCCTGTTCGCTCCTTTCAGAAAGCAGTTTTGCTTTTTTGTTGCTTTGGGTGAACGTACACACCGCCACACACCAGGGCTCTCTCCACAACCCCAGCTGTTTGTGGCGAGTTGCATCAGCGCTGGGTGGACCGTGCCCTGGGACCCAACAGCCCCCACGCAGCATTAGAAGTCAAACTGCTGCTTCACCCACTTCAGGAGTTTTGAGTAATAAGAAAATTAATAATAGAATCCTCATGTTGAGAATAGATCACTCTCTTTTTAACCTTTCGTTGCCAAGGCGGGTTCTAAAATAAGCCCAGCTGCGGCTGTTAAGGCCATTTACCGAGGGCTGTTTTGTATTTTCGAGCCTCTTCCCCTCACCCACCCCGTCCTTCCTCGGGTTCAGCTCTTTGTTTGTAATAGTCCTTGTCACGACAGAAGATGCCAGAATCCAGCTGTTCTCCTCTAAACTTCTGGGAGAGGAGAGGCCCCGTTACATTTCGTTCTCGTAAATACAAAATCCAGTTCGAGCAAGACTTTGAGCTGGGCCTTCGCAGGGCCCATGGCAAGTGTGTCATTGGAAGCAGGCGGCCGGGGTGGGGGAGTCGGAGGAGCAAGCGGGGCTCCTCATAACCGTGTTCAGGAAGACCGCCCGGTGTTTCGGGGAGGAACAGCGTGTGTCTACGCTGCCGTCCAGTGACTTTTCCCAGTCGATCGCTGCTCGGACGCTTTTGCCAAGAAGCAAAAAAAAAGACAGCTTGGAGAAATGGCAGAAGGGTGTTTTTCTTCCTAGCAAACATACCTTGTGGTCCTTTGGCAGAGTTTTTTTGGGGGGGGGGGGAGTGGTTGTTGTGTCTTGTCAAAGACTCGCACATTTGTTTCTTATTTGGGAGCACATAATCCCACTGATTTTGCCCAGCTGTCCTTTAGCCATAGGGATACCACTTTTACTGTACATGTCATATTTTGTACCAACTCTTCAATGAAATTCAATGAACTTTGTCCCTTCTAACCCCAGAAGGTTGACTCCCAAGTAGGCTTGCCAGTCTCCAGGTGATAGTTGGAGATCTCCCGGAATTACAATTGATCTCCAAGCAATAGAGAGCAGTTCCCTTGGAGAAAATGGCTGCTTTGAAGGGTGGAGTCTATGGAATTATACCTCACTGAGTTCCCTCCCCTCCTCAAATCCCACCCTCTTCAGGCTCCACCCCCGCAAATCTCCAGGAGTTTTCCAACCTGGACCTGGCAATTCTATTCTCAAGGTGCGAGGGAGTCCTCTTCCCCTCGGTGCATCCCCACATCTGTTGGGAGGTGCACCAAGGGGCCAGAAGGAAGCAAAATTGCTCTGCAGCCACTTGCATCAGCACAGGCAGTACTTGCAGAAGGAGAGAGAATTGGTTCCCCCTCTTTCTTATCCTAAGTGCACGGCCTCAGAGACTAGCCCAAAATGCAATCTTCTGACACAGTAACATCATCTCACTGGAAGAGATAGCACTGCATCGTGGGACACTCTAGGATTCACTCGACACTCTATGGTTTTTACCATAGAATTTTGAGGGAATCCTAGGATTTGAGTGAATCGAGTGAATTCTAGAACAGCATCGCTGCACTGGAAGATCACTGTTCCCATCTCCATTCCCTCCACACATCCCTCCCTTGGAAATCAGTTGTGATTCTGGGAGAACACCAGGCCCCCCACTTACAGGTTGGCAACTCTGGGCAGAGAGGAAAGAGTAGTCCCTCCCTACAGTCCAGATCAATATTTGGGTTATCTGTGGCTGATTTTGGAGCATAAATTGAGGGAAGCCAGTCATTGAGTGGCAGTGTAGTATAGTGGTTTAAGTGTTGCTCTAGTGACCCAGGTTTTAGACCAAGCTCACTGGGTGGTCTTGACCTAGCAATTGTCTCTTAGCCTAGCCTTCCTCACAGTGTTGGCGTGCCAACAGAATGAGAAAAGAGAACCATGTATGTATGTTGGGT
Source organism: Eublepharis macularius (assembly GCF_028583425.1). NCBI lineage: Eukaryota > Metazoa > Chordata > Lepidosauria > Squamata > Eublepharidae > Eublepharis > Eublepharis macularius. The sequence continues at coordinate 7,552,015 of NC_072791.1, read as the reverse complement.
TGCAAACCTCCAGGCAGGGCCTGGAGCTCTCCTGGAATTACAACTGCTGTCCAGGTGACAGAGATCAGTTCCCCTGGAGGAAATTTGGAGGCTGGCCTCCATATCATTATACCCCACTGAGGCCCATCTTCTCCTCAAATCCTGCCTTTCCCAGGCTCCAACCCCGAATCTCCAGGAATTTCCCAAGCTAGAGTTGGCAAGCCTTTATGCAGAGCTTGTAGAAGGAAGGGAAGGATAAAGTTGTTCTCTTTGCATGTGGTTTTGCCCGAACGAAATGAACAGGAACAGCAATCAGGTTCAAAGCCACGGGTCTGGTTTACCCTTCCGCAACTGAAGGAAGGCAAAGGCGAAAAAAGAGAGACCCTTCTAGATGAGGCATTCCTCATCGGTCCTCTTGCCTCGTTTTCTTCCCACCCCACTTCTTTGTCTTTCTAAGGGAGCCCAGCAGACACGTCTGTGAATTGCCATGTTGTGTCACCCCGCCCTCGCACCAGGGTACTAGCCTTGTCCTTTACACACACACACAGAAAGAGACAGAGACAGAGACGGAGATGGAGACGGAGACGGAGACGGAGACGGAGACGGAGACAGAGACTTGCAAGTGTCTCATTTCTAACAAGGCCAACTTGGTCTCCCCCCCCATCCCAGAGCCGCCTGTGCTGTTATAGAGTTTATCTCCCTCCTGTTATTTCTCAATATCAAATCGCAGTGCAAGAAATGGGCTGCTTGCATTCGGTGCAGGTAGTGTTACTCTAGGGAAGGGCTAATCACTTCAGCAAAGCTTTTCCACCTACAGGCAAGCAGTCTGATCACTTTGCCATCTGCGGTTAAAATCCAGGCGGTCCCCCCCCACCCTTCAACGGATCACATCACCTGCGGTTTCTAAAGCACTCCACCTTTTTAACACACACACACACACCCCAATTCATTTGCCTCAAAGGTGAAGTCCGAAGCAGTGGAAACGATCACTTGAAAGTCAGCAAGATGTTTTCTCCAGTTCAACAAGCAACCAGAGGCGAGGCCGGTTCGCCCCTTTCCATTGTAAATTGGGTCCTCCTTAGTGGACCGGTCACTTGTCAAGGAGGGGGTCAGATAATTTAAGCTACAGCTTGTTACTCTGATGTCTTCTCGCCACAGGAGGGGGAAGTCCAGCCCAGCAGGGGTCATAAACACCCACTTCCCCCACGTTTCATAACCACTTAAGATCTAATTACAACTCACACGTGGCGTTTTGACTTTTCTTCCAGAAGGACTTGGGACGGAGACTTCCGCTGCGAAGATGAATATGCTCCAGCACTGGTCTGTGTCTTTTTAAGGCTGCCTTTCTTCAGAACAAAAGGAAATAATTTAAATTTTCCTCTCCCCCACCCATCTTTAGGGTTAGTTCATGCTTAGACAAAATTAGATGTTAATAACGTAAGAGCTGCCTGGATGGACACACAGTGGCCAGACAGATACCCTTGGAAGGCATACATAGGGATGCCAGACCCCCACTGCGGCGGGGGATCCCCTGCTCCCACCCCCCACCCCACCCCTGTTTACCTGGCCAGCGGGGGGGGGGGGAGCGCACCTTTTGTGTGTGCTCCCCTGAGGCACTGCGCACTCCCGTGCACTGCTCCGATGCGCTGCTGTGCACTCCCGTGCGCTGCTGCTGCCAGGATTGGGCCTGTTTTGGCCCAGATCGGGCCCATTTTGAGCTGCTGTGGAACGCAGGAGTGCTCCAGAGCTCTACAGCGGCTCAAAACAGGCCTGATCTGTGCTAAAACAGGCCCGAAATGAGCCCGATTGGGGCCAAAACGGGCACGTTTTGGGCCCTGCAGAGTGTGGGCCCATGGGCTGCATGATGAAGTCAACCCCCCCACCAAAACAGGTAAGTGCCAGGCCCCCATCCTCCACTGGGAGGTTGAGGGGGCCTAGCAACCCTCGGCGTACAGGTAGGCAGTGAAAGCCAAAGCTCCCCAGCATGTTGGTCTACCAGCAATTCCACTGAAAGGTACACTGCCTCCAAACACGGAGGTTCCATTCCTCCATCATGGCTAATAGCTTTCGATGGACCTATTCTCCATTCACCTTTCAGAGGAGACGAACAGAATTTTGGAGGGAAACGCAGCCGCGGTACAGTTCAGGATTGCCTCAGTGAGAGAGCAAACTGTATCAGTATAGCTCTGCCCGGTAGCGTGGCAGAGTGGTTGAACTCTACCTCAGAGTTCTGGGGGCTCTCTCTGTTGATGGGCAGCCTTTCTACCCTTTAGTCTGACTCTTGGGAAAAGGCAGGCTGCTGTGGGTGAAATCCTGTGCGTGTGTGACAAGATCCAACCTGGGGGCTAGTCAGTGAAAGCCGGTTTGTACATGACAGCCTTAAAGGGAATTAATCTCACCCTCTGAAGCCATAACTAGCTTCCACGTACGTGCCTCAGCCAGGTTTCTCCTTTGAATATTGGGAGACCTGGCCTGCTTAAAAACCACCTGTACATAAAGAAATCTCTGCTGTTTTGTTGGACTTCCTACATCTGTGATCTCTGTACTCTTCAGGTGCAATACAGAAATTACCTCACAACTAAAGTTGCCAACCTCTGAGTGGTGACTGGAGATATCCCGGAATTACAACTGATCTCCAGGCCACAGCAATCAGTTCCCCTGGAGAAAATGGCTGCTTTGGAGGTTGGGCTCTATGGCTTCATACCCCACTGAGGTCTCTTCCCTCCCCAAACCCCACCCTGTCCAGGTTCCACCTTCAAATTCTCCAGACATTTCCCAAACAGTGAACCCGAACCCTTTACGCTTGCTGCCAGATAAACTTCTAGCAACTGAGGGGAAAGTTCCCATTTCAAAACAATTCTAGTTCCCCCCCAAATTGCAGGGGTTTATGGAGGGTCCTTCAGTTGGAAGAAAAGGCCTATCACAGCTGGCACTTACAACCTGAGAGTTCCTGTAGCATAGTGGTTAAGTGGTTGGGTTGTGAATCAGCACTCTGCTAGTTTGACTCCCACTACTGCCATGAGCTCAGCAGGTGGCCTTGGGTAAGGCACTCCGCTCAGCCCCAGCTCCCCAGCTGAATCCAATAGGGGGTTGCAGAATGGCTGAAACAGAACATAATCAATTCTAGAACTGTCATTAGAGAACATGAAGCACAAATAGTATATAGGAGTACATATTTAAAGCAACAGATAATATGTAAGGCAGCATAATGGTGAAGTCTATGGTTCCTAACTCATTAGCGAAACATCCAAGACCCCCCCTCTACAATACCGCCCTGCTATCTAAGAAAAAAAAAGCCTTTTTGAATAATTCGTTTTTGCATCGTTTACAAAAAGCCAGGAGAGTGGGGGCTCTCCTGACCTCAGGCAGGCCATTCCACAGGGCAGGGGCCACAACAGAGAAAGCCCATGTACAAGTTGCTGTTGATTTCACCCATGAGCAGGGTGGCACCTGCAAGAGACCCTGTTCAGATGAGCGAAGCTGCCATGGAGGGACATAGGGAGGGAGGCGGTCCCATAGGTATGTTGGACCAAGGATGTGAAGAGCTCTGTATGTAGTAGATACAAGAGGTAGATACCTGGAACTGAACCTTAGATTTCTGGATGCAAAGCAGGTGTGTTGCTGCTACTCAGCCATGGCCTTAAGGTGCTATTGGTCCAAGGAAAGTCAAAGCACAGTGTGTGTCTGATAACTTTATTCTTTTTCTGCCAGAAATAGAGACATAATTGAGCCAAGGGGTTGACTTTCTAAATGGGTTCTTGGAATCTGCGTGAAAAAAACTTAACGAAGCATGAAAGAACGCATAAATCTCCAATTATCCACACATTTCGGTGGCACTGGTCGTCGGGTTCTGTCATGGTGCAACTCAACGCATCGTACAAACAGCATCGTAGCTTAATATTTGCAGAACTGAATTCACATGGTCGTCCCCTCCAGAAAGCCATAACTGTGCTATTGTTGTTGTCACAAAAGGCCAAAACATTAAAATACCCAATACTGCAGTAGATGTTGTAATCCCGAAAACATGCACGACCAAGATGATTTAAATCTGTAAATGGTCAGTGGGACGCTGCGTTTGATTTAACCAAAATTAACTCCGGTTTTGGCTTCAACTGGAGCATCTTTGCGGGTTACAAATATGCATTTATCACTTAAAAGAAATGTAGTTTTCTGAATAACAGGAACATTAGAAACCTAATCCACCAAAGGCGTGAGTAGATGTTCCTCTGGAACTTGTCGAACAAATACACGTTGCAGAGATTTTCCACCACAGATAACAGGCAAATGCGGACTCTCATCTTTGGACTTACACTCTTAGCCTTCTAGACAAGGCCCAAGAATCATTTCTCTGAGCTACGTACAAATCCTGACATGCTTGTGTAGCATACAACTCACGGGGCATGAAATTTTTTTTAAAAGCTCTCTTAATGACCAACCAGTTTGATATAGTGGTTAAGAGCAGCAGGACTCTCATCTGGAGAGCCAAGTTTGATTCCTCACTCCTTTGCTTGAAGCCAGCTGGGTGACCTTGGGTCAGTCACAGCTCTCTCAGGGCTCTCTCAGCCCCACCCACCTCACAGGGTTTTTTTTGTGGGGATAACAACAACACTCTTTGTAAACTGCTCTGACACTGTACGGAAATGTTGATTATACTAAGCTTGTACTGTGTAATCCGCCTTGTGTCTCAGCGAGAAAGGTGGACTGTAAATGACATAAATAAATAAATAAACTACTCTGAGTGGGCAGTTAAGTTGTCCTGTAGGGCAGTATATAAATCAAATGTTGTTGTTGTTGTTGTTGAACAGGAGTGCCAGAAGGCAACATCAAGGGAAGACCTTGGCCTCTAGGATCCCTTGCTCCCACCCTCCGCCCTCCGTCACCACTCACCTGGCTAGTGGCGGGGGGAGGCAGAAGAACAAGCCTCCAGAGCGCACTCCCGGAGAGGTGCAATGATGTCAGTCCTGGGAGTGACGTCACCGTCACTCTCGGGGCACAGGGTTGATTTGTGCCCCAAATTGGTCGAATCGGGCCTGTTTGGGGCCCAAATCAGCCCAGCGTGAAGCTCGTGCATGCTCCCAGGCCTGCATGATGATGCCACTTCCTGGAAATGTTGTCACTGTGCAGGCCTGGGAGCGTGCACACAAAGAGGAAACAAAAGATGAATGTGGAGTCCCCCCCTCCTGCTGGGAGGGTAAGGCAACCCAAATGCAAAGGGGACCCCGTGTAGTAATCTGATTAACAATAAAGAACCTACAATGGATTAGGTCTTCACGACCAACAAAACCTTAATGAGCACCAGATAGCAACTCAAAACTTTCCACCATTTATATACAGAATATCATAACCTTAAAGTGCCAGGTGCTTATACAGTCAAAAAATCAGGCACGAGTTCTGCAGTCCGAACCCCAAAGTCTTTCAGTATGTATAGAAACTTCCTCTTCTTGTCCCGCAGTGGTCTTCTCGGGTATGTCTTGGAGACCACCTCCCCGATGGGAGGGTCCACGGTCGGACTGCCGAACTTGCCACGGAATAGCAGCCACCAGACGCTCAACAGAGCAGCTAAACTCCTGCTTCGGGATCTTTATCAATAGCGTGGGCAAGCAGCAACCATGCAGTTCCAGAGTTATGCCTTTCCTCCTCTCAACCCAAGCGGGAATCAATTATCAAGTAACCTGGCAATCCTACATGGACCAGTGATCTGACCCAGCTGGGCTCTTCCTATGTTCTGACCTTTCTAGACCGTATCTCAGGAATGATCTTGCAACCCATAGTGACCCCTTCCTGAGTTTATTAGTCCCTGGTTATTTTCCCACGGCAGGCTGAGTTTCCTAGAACCACCATTTCTGTAGTCTTCTGGTATAATTAGTTTCATTTTTTAGCCTCTCTAATGGTTAAAGTATTGGACTAGGGCTTGCTAGTTCAAAGATGAAATTCTTACTCAGCCACTGGTTATAGAGCTGCCAACCTCTGGGTAAGCATTGCCAGGGCCCCCACCCTCCGGGCGGGAGGCAGAAGACCTGCCACTCACCTTTATAGATATGTTCGTATGCTCACTGTGTGCACGTGCGCTCCCAGCTACGCAATCATATCACTTCCGGGAAGTGACATCATTGTGCAGGGCCTCATGCTGTCCCTGGGAGCACTCCCGTGCTCCGCAGTGTGCCGATTTCATCCCATTTTGGGCCGAATCAGGCCCATTTGAGGCTTAAATTGGCCTGCTGTGAAGTGCTGTGCTCTCCAGGGCCCTCTCAGCAGTGCTCTCAGACGCTACATCAGTTGAATCAGTCCTGTTGGGGCTGAATTTGATCCGCTGTAGAATGCAGGATGCTGTCAGAGCGGTCCAAATCGACCCATTGCAGAGCACAGGAGCAAACCTCAGGAGGCACGTTCCCCTGCCGGCCAGGTAAGCAGGGGCGGGGAGTGGAGGGTGGGAGCAGGGGAATCCTGACTAGAGATGGGCACGAACAGCAATACAAACAAAGCCAAAAACAGCCCAATCAGTTGTTTGCGAACAAGCTGTTCGTGAGGCCCCGTTCTGAACGAACAGGTGGGCATTGCAAGCCTCGTTCATTGCTGTTCGTCAAGCCAGACAGTCTGGCACCTGCAATCAATTCCCATGGCAACTCAGGCAGGGATTGTCTGAACTCTGTCTGAACTCCTGCTGTTGCCCTGGAAACCCCAATCTAAGCCCAATTTAGCTTGATAGGCAGGTCTTCCTTCCAAGTGTGGAGCTCCAAATTTGTTACAAGGAAGCAAAGAGCAGGGGGGAGGGGGGCTCCCAGCTCTGGTTTTGCAGACAGTGAGGGAGAGACAGTTGCTGTTGGCATTTTGATAGCGAGAGTGCATTGGAGCTTGAATTTTCTTTGTGTGTGGTGGGATAGGGATCTACCCCTTCAAGTTCCAGGGCTGCTGCCAGGCTCTGGGGCAAGCTATTATTTATTACTGGTACCTTTCCTGCTGCCTGCTCAGGTAGGGTTTCTGGGAGTGGTGCGGTAGGGATCTACCCCTTCAGGTTCCAGGGGTGCTGCCAGGCTCTGGGGCCAAGCTATTATTTATTATTGGTACATTCCCTGCTGCCTGCCCAGGTAGGATTTCTGGTAGTGATGTGGTAGGGATCTTGATGGCTGGAAGAGAGCCTGCTGGCCCCCACGAACAATGAACAACGAACATATTCATGAACAGGTCTTGTTCATCAATATTCATTGTTCATGGATGGCAACGAACAACAAACACCATGTTTGGGGTTTTTTGTTTGTGCCCATATCTAATCCTGACCCCCAGCAAAGGACTGGCAACACTATTCCAGGTGGAGCCTGTAATTCACTCCAGAGTATATGGAGGAAACAGTGGCTTTGGATGGTGGACTCTCATCCCCGCTGAATGCCCTTCTCTCCCTAAACTCTGATCTCTCCAGGCACTGCCCCCAAATCTTCAGGAATCTCCTAAGCCAAAGTTGGAATTCCTACATGAAGGAGTCACAATCTCCTTTCCCCATCCTACATAGGGTTGCCAACTCCAGGTCGAGAAATACTGGGAAATTCAGGGATGGAGCCCGGGGAGTGCAGGGTTTGGGGAGAAGAGAAGCCCCAGTGGGATACAGGGATGCCAGGTGTCTAATTTTCACCCGGATTGTCGGGTATTTTGATAGCCTATCTGGAGGAAAATGTCTTAAAATACCAAACTCCTAGAAAGGGGAGAAAAGGAGCAAGTGGTGTGGCATGCAGGAAGCTGGCCCACTTAGAGCTGTGGGACTTGGCTGGGGGGCCCACCGCACCCCTGCCTCTCTGGTTCCCATCAAGGGGTATCCCTGGGAGGGCTGGGCTGGCCAGGAAGGGGAGTGAGCTGTGCAGCACACAGGTGCAGAAAGCTGGCCCGCTCACCACTGCTGAACAGGTGGCCGGGGGGTGGGCAGTGGCACTGCTTTCTGGCCAGGCCCCCAGGCCCCCCATCTCTCAATTCCCCACCAAGGGGCACACACACCTCTGGGAGGGCTGGCCTGGCCAGGCTGAGTTCCCACTGCTGGCATCTGGCTACACAGTCCCACCTGCCACTGAAAGACTCAGGGCCTGGGGCATGTGTGGCCTGGCAGATGACATCACTTCCAGAAGTGACATCATTACACCAAGCCTGGGAGCACGTGGGCATGATGATCTTCCCTTGGTGAATCCCAGCGGCTCCTCTCTGCTCCAGATCTGGTGTTGGGCAGAAGACCACCTTGCAACCCTAGTAGGATACAATGCTACACAGTCCACCCTCCAAAGCAGCCATTTTCTCCAAGGGAAATGATCTCTGTCATCTGGTGATCCACTGTAATTCTGGGAGAGCTCCAGCCACCACCTGGAGGTTGGCAACCCTACTAAAAGGACTGGAGGAAGGAGAATGTCTAGGGGTGAAAAATCCGTTCCCCCCACACCTCAGGGCCCTTTTCTGCCACATGCGCATGTGTTGAACTATCCAAATGCATGGTTGTTGTGGGTTTTCCGGGCTGTATTGCCGTGGTCTTGGCATTGTAGTTCCTGCCGTTCCTGAACGTCAGGAACTACAATGCCAAGACCACGGCAATACAGCCCAGAAAACCCACAACAACCATCATTCTCCGGCCGTGAAAGCCTTCGACAATATATCCAAATGCAGTTGATGGTTCCCATTTCTAAAAAACGAGCCACTCCAGAATGCGGCAGCTGAGAAGCAATCGAACACAACAGCTCACACAGGGTAACGAATCAAAGGATTTTTAAAAACTTTTTTTTTTTTTTGTAAAACAGATGCTGTTGGGTTGGCACAGAACCTTCCCTGGCGACGAGGAGCCGAGGGCCCAGGGAGCCGAAAAGTTCCGAGACGGAAGAGTGTCCAGAGACTGTTTGTTCATAAACACAGCTGGGCATTTTGGTGGCCAACCTGATTTCTGCCTTTGCTGGATGGATTCCTTCCCCACAGCCCTCCCGGAGGAGGGGGAGGCAGGCCCCGCGACACAGCCAGCCACCACTGCAGCCCATGCGCCGGAGAAATAATTAAACTGTTTTTCTTAACCTTTCCACCCCCACCGTTCATCCGCCTCATCCATTATGTGTCTATCTTCTCAAATAGCAGGATCCTGAAACGCAGCCACGGAGGTCAAGGGGTTTATTGTTTAATGGAGATGAAACATTTTGCAAATTGTACCAAGTCACAATGTTTAGAGTAGAGGCTTCTGGAGGGATAGATCTTTCTTCCTCCCTCTCCCGCTCCCTGCTGAACAAACAGGGGGACCTAACATATGTTCTCCCTCCGTCGCAGGAAATTTGGGATAAGTGTAGAACTGGCATAGACATGTTACCAAATCCTTCCTATAAACCAAATGACATCTGCATTCAAATAAAAACATTCCTTCCCTCCAAATACCAGGAAATGCTAAAAGTATCACTATTCATCTAAGGTCATGCTGAAATGAAATTTTTGGCATTCAAAACACAAGGAAAGTTCACCAAAGGCCAAGACTTTCTTTCTATTCTTTCTCTCCCCCCACCTCCTTTTTTAGTAAACCCAACACATTTGCAAAGGCAAATCTCAAGAGCTTTGACCCTTTCTAGGTCAAACGTGTGTGTGCGCGTATGTGCGTTGTGTGTCGAATTTTGCAAGCGTTTAATCTTCTTCATATGAATCTGTATAAATATTTGAGGAGAATGGACTTACACTAACAAATCTTCCAGCCGGCCTTTGTTTTTCCTAGCGCTCCTTTCCAGGGGAGGGGGGGTTGCTATAAAGCAAAGCAAATATCCCCCAAGCGAACTATGCCAAAATCATCAAGGAGATAAATAGCCAGGGATTTATAGAATATGAATATTCTTCAGCAAATAAACGGAACACAGCTCTAAGCTATGTAGCTATTGAACTGGAAAAGCTGCATGGACCGGTGGTTAGGGGGCTGGAAATGGCCCCTAGGGTTGCCAGGTGCCCGGTATTCACCCGGACAATCTGGTATTTTGGAAGACTGTCCAGGGGAAACGTCCTCCAAATACTGGACATGTGGCCCCACTCTTCCCTCTCCCCTATCACCATGCCTGGCTGCAAAGCTGCCTGCAGGACTGGCCAGTCAGCCAGCTGGGCCCCTTGAAGTGGTTGGTGTGGTGACATCACTTCCTGTAGTGACGTCATCGCCCCAGCCAGCAGTGCATGCACACTGTGCGCAAGAGGGAATATTAAATCAAGGTAAGTGTGCCCCCCCCCTCTTTGGGGTCCAGTATTGTTCTGGGCACCGTCTGGCAACACTAATAGCTCCGGATTCCAGTCCTGCCTCCAGAAGCAATCCTTGTATCTGATGGCCTTGGGCATGACACCTTTTGTGGGCGGCCATTAACACCTCCGCTGCTACCTTCTGGTCTTGGGCTGGGACTGGGCATGCTCACTGGCTCTCTGGGCAATCTGAGAATCACAAATTTAAAAACAAATAAAAAGATTAGAAAAGAACCTTAAAGGAGGATAATTTGCTCAGATAACAAAAATAAGCAGGCAAAGAGGACAGCCATTCATACCTTTATTGCCTGCCCCCTCCCTCCTTCCTTTCAGTTTCCCCAGACCCGGGTCACCACCACCCTCGGGTGGCCAAGTCTCCATTCCCTCCCGGTGGGAGGGGAGGACCCGACACTCACCTTTCTTGTTGTCTTCATTTTTGCTCAAAGTGCGGGCGTGCTCCTGAGGCGGTGCAATGAGGTCACTTCTTGGAAGTGATGTCATCGCACCACCCCAGGACCATGCCTGGGAGGCCTTTCCCCCCACCTCTCCCACTTTGCTGGCCAGCTGAGTGATGACGGAGCATGGATGGTAGGAGTGGGGGATCCCCTACCCTCACCGGGGGACCTGGCAGCCCTACACCACCCGCATATGTACCTTGCACCCCTTCTTCCAAGGATCTCACGTTCTCTCCACCTGCACTTTGCTCTTACTTTGCAAGTGGAGACTAAGAGTGCGGGACTGTAAGATCACTCCATGAACCTTCCTGGATGAGAGGGGATTTGAAACCCAGCCTCCTGGGTCCAGATCAGACACCACTAACCACTAGGATATACTCCTCCTGCTTGTGCTGACCAGCCAGCCAACAAGAGGGTGAGAGAAGCTCCCCCATCCCCGTGCTATTTCCAAGGCTCTGTGCCTGAGGGCCCCTATGGGGGAAGGCGTCTTTGTTGTGCCTGCCTCACGTCGGCTCCTTTCACACCCGCCGGATAAGGCGCTTGCCCTGCGCTTTTGCAACGGTTTGCAAACAAGATTGGAAGTGCATTATCCAACGTGTGTGGAAGCAGGCTGTCCACTAGATCGAAAGAGCGAAGCAGAAGAGTGGGTGGAACATTTGGCTTCTGCGCCCAACATATGGACGGCTCTTGGCTCAAACCAGTTCAACGCATCATGAACGACTTGCAACTTACGCCGGACAATGGTACTGCTCTCTCACAGGCATTGGGAGGCAAACCTTTCCTCACCCACAGACAGCCGCCGAGTCTCAAACAACTTCTCACTCATAATACTGTACTTCCCAACACTGACACAAACTCTGGGACCGGAGCCTGCAATAAACCAAAGTGTCTACTCTGTCCCCATTTTTACTCCAACAGCACAATCACTGGACTTAACAACACCAGTCACACCATCCTAGGATAATTCATTTGTTCATCTTCCAAAGTGAGTCTCTCTACACAAGACATCTTACACAGGGACGCTCAAGTGTAGGGAGATGAAATGTTAGCTGGGAAGCGTAGTTTTAAAAGACAGAGTGGAGATCACTCTTTAGAGGGTTTGTTAATTGTATCTTTGCCTCCCTGAAGGCTCTGTCAATTTCACAGGTGAAGATGAAATTAACAAACCTTCTGAGGATCGATCTCTGCCAGCTCTGTCTTTTAAAACTATGCTTCCCGGCTAACATTGTGTCTCCCTACACTTGAGCATCCCCGTGTAAGATGTCTCGTGTAGAGAGACTCTCTTATATATGCTATCAAGTGTCATCAAAGCCCTTCTATTCTCTGCATTGGACAAACAGATCAATCCCTATGCAAAAGAAAAAATGGATATAAATCCTACATTAGAAATCACAACATTCAAAACTGGTGGGAGAACATTTTAATCTTCCAGGATATTCCATTGCTGACCAAAAAGTGGCTGTCCTAAAAAAGGGGAGATTACAATGTGACTTTGCTGAAATGAAGTTTATTCAGAAATTCAAAATAGATCTCCCAGTTCTGAACAGAGATGTAGGATTTTTAATCTCACTGCAGATGCTCATTTCTGCTCTAATCAGTTGCATTGTACCTTTCTATCTGGACACCCTCCTTTGTAACACTCCACTCCCTTTTGGCTGAGGTATAAAGGTTCAGGGATCTCCATTCCTACCGTCAGATATGCCTCCAGCATATCTGCCATGTATTTTGAATGTCTTGCTGCAGTGTGTAGTGTACCTCTGAGAACATGCAGAGGGAAGCTGTTTGGCTGACTGTTGCTAGCTGCTTATCTTGCAGGTGTTTTGGTTATCATTTCCTGGCCGGCCTGAGAATGTGGCCTTGAAGTTCCAGCAGAGACTGCACCAACCTCCTAAGAGACTGAGCAGAGTTCATCCTTTCCCTCCTCCCCTTGTCCCCGGCTCCCAGGCTCAGCATGCCAAAATCCTAACAGACTTTATTTCCCAATTGGAGGGGGCATGGACTTTGACCTGTAATTAACCTTGCTTTGCTAGCTTGAGTCACTTCAGCCAATGATCCTGCCTCACCACCTTGATACTGGTGTTCTTCTTTAATAAAGTAACTTTAACTCATACACCTGAGTGATGCAGTGAAGTGCTTGGGGAAAATACCTGGCAAGACCTGACACCAACTCATGTCTGAAGAAGGGAACTCCAACTCTCAAATGCTTACACTCTGAAAACTCTGTTGGTCTCTAAGGTGCGATTGAACTCCAGTCCTGCTGTTTGGCAACCAAGGCTCCCTGCTCACGTGCCTCCCCACACATGTTTCTCTCCTAGGAAAGAAGGAATGGACAGGTGAGCAACATCCATTAAGCACCTTTAAGACTAACCAACTTTATTGTAGCATAAGCTTTCAAGATGCACAGCTCTCTTCTTCATCTGACAAAGAGTGCTGCGGTTCTCGAAAGCTTATGCTACAATAAAGTTGGTTAGTCTTAAAGGTGCTACTGGACTCCTTACTATTTTGCAACTATAGACTAACATGGCTAACTCCTCTGAACCACGGTCCTAGCTGGGGAGGGGGAAAATGACTTTAAATTCCTGCCCATTTTCATGATATTGTTGTAACCAGAGAGGTGGAGTGTTGGGCCAGGATTTGGCAGACTCAGGTCTGAATGCCTACCTTCCAAGGTTGTTGTGAGGATAAAAAGGAGGAGGGAAGAGGTATGTGACCACTCTCAGCTCCTCAGAGTAAGGCAGGATAAAAATATAGTAGATAGAAATATCTGCCTGGTAAGAATGCTTGCAGGATAATCCTGGGCCACTTACTTTTCTTCACCCTATGGATCACACTGGAAAGCCCTGGGTACGCTAGGCTGATACAGAATATTCACTTATGTGGCTTTTCAGCACACAACTGTGCTTGCAAAATGTCTGGATAGGGTGCTTTTGCATTTATCTTTTTAAAATTTTACTTATTTATTTATTTACTTATTTATTGATTTACGATATTTATAGTCCACCTTTCCCACTGTCACTCAAGGAGGATTACACAGCGTGAGATTAAGCACAGTCAAAATCAAGGCTATTTCAACAAACAATGCCATAGGGTAAATAAATGCAAGTCCACAAAGACATAGCATAGACATGAGAGCGGGAGGACTCTGATCTCGAGAACCAGTTTGATTCCGCACTCCTCCGCTTGAGGCCAGCGGGGTGACCTTGGGTCAGTCACAGCTTCTAGGAGCTCTCTCAGCCCCACCCACCTCATGGGGTGATTGTTGTGGGGATAATAATAACATACTTTGTAAACCGCTCTGAGTGCATGTTAAGTTGTCCTGAAGGGTGGTATTTAAATCAAATGTTGTTGTTGTTATCATTATTCCTGCCCATCTTCAACAGCAACTGCTATAAAGAGGCATACCACCTCTAGTACTGGAGGGGTAGATATCCAGCATGACTAGTAGCCCTTGTGACTAGTAGCCACCTTATGGCAGGCCACGATTTCTACACAGTCTAAAGATAACCCCTTGTACTTTTGCTGGGTTATCAAATCTTTGGATAGAGATGGGCACGATTCGCATTACGATCGAAAAAAACCCACGATAATGGCGATCGCGCGATTGGGACCTGGCAGATTGTGCTCGGGCACGGCCAATGATCCAGCAGTCAGGAGGGGGGCTGGATCGGGGCTTGATCGGGGCGATCGTGCTCGGATCGGGAAGCCAGACACTCAGGCGCCAGCAATCTATTCCCCTGGCAACGGAGCCCGGGGAATGCCTGAGCTGTGTTTGCCCTCCTTCTGTCACCCTGGAAACCCGAATGGAAGCCCAGCTTGCCTTGATCAGCAGGGCTTCCTTCCAACCACAGAGCAGCAAAGCAGTTACCAGCTGGGAGAAGACACCCAAGGGAGGGAGGGGGAAGGGGGTGTTCTGTAGCCATGGGCACTCCAATCTCATCCCTGCAAACCCTGATAGGCAGCTCTGACGGCCAAACACAGACAGCCAAACACAAACACAGATGCCACTGGCATCAGACACTGTTCCTGTATCGCTGGGAACAGCGGGACGCCCCTCCGCTTTTGCCTCCACGATCCACGATCCATGATCCACGGATCGGAAATGGGAGATCATCGGTGTGGATCGTTAATTCGGGATCATTGCCAGCGCCGATCCACGATCAGCTTGATCGGTATTTTTTTTGGATCATGCCCACCTCTATCTTTGGAAGCCCTTCCAGCATTCCACAGCAGGCTTGGTTCCAAAGCCCCGCCTCTTCCAGTCCTGACACCAACTTCCTCTTCCTTGGAATTCCTTGTCAATCTATTTATCCATTTTCATCCCGGCCTTGATCCAGGGAGCTCAGCTCAACCCACTCTGTATTCCCGTCCTCTGTTTTCTCCTCATGAGGACTCTGTGAAAGAGGTCAGGTGGAGAGATTGGGACTCGCATGAGGTCACTCAGGGACCTTCACACAAGAGTGAGGGATTCGCACCTGGGCCTTCTTGTCCAGTGCTCTGACCACCACATCATGCTTTCTCACTTGCCTGTGTCATAAGTCAGGGCCAAACTAGACAAGACGGTGTAATCCCGGCCACCATGAGTATGCCACTGCCATTTCAAAAGGATTTAGCCACAAAGTCACAACATGGCACCCGTATTTTCTCCCACCGCATGCAAACTTTTCTAGTGCTGAAACACTAGGCTGGCCTCTCTCTGTCTGTAGCTCCTCTTCCTGCCCCCTGAGTCCAGATGCCTCGGCCCACATCTTCTTTTGGAAGTGGCTCCCTTGGATCTGAGATATGGTTGTCCTTGGAGAATTGAGAACATCTTTGCTGGCCCACTTTTGCAAGCAACAATGACCCTTCTCACATCTGGTTATGAGAAATGCACGAGAGAGGAGCTGCAGAATGGTGGGCCCAGCTCAAAGGTCAACAATATTTCACCCCTTTCCTATGACAAAGAGCCAATGTAGTTGAGTATTTCGAGTGTAAGGCCATTTCCACACATCTTTAAAGGGAGAGCTGATTCACTGAATGCTGGCAGCTTTTCCCCTTCACTCCAGATGTCTCCATTGACAAAACATTTGCAGGCCATTTGGCTTCCTTTTTGGGGGGCGCCTTTTCTAGGAATGCACTTTCCACAATCCTCAAAAAGACGCCGAAAAAATGGAAACCAAACAGCCTGCAACCGTTTTGCAAATGGAGACATCACTAATCTTCCATGAGTGGGCCTTCCCTATAAGGACATGTGGAAACAACTTGTCAAGAAAGATTTGGATTCAAATTCCACCACTCTGCCATGAAGCTCAAATTGGCCACCTGTTTGTGTGTCGCCAACTCTAACCTACCATGAAGGTCCTTATGGAGATAAAATAGGGCTCTGGTAGGGCCCAAAGTTCTCCTGCAATTACAACTGATCTCCAGACTATAGAGATTATTTCCTCTGGAGGAAATGGCAAACTCAATGTACACCATGGATTCCTGGTGAAATCTACCCCAGATTTGCCCCTCCAAAGGGACTGCCCTCATATTTCCAGGAATTTCCCATGCCAGGGAAATTGGCAACCCTAGAGTAAAATGAAGTGTGTATGCATGTGTGGCTGAGGGGTTCATCTATGCCAAGTCTTTGGAGGAAGGATAGAATAAGCATCTTAAAATACTAATACTAAATATGCTGTTTTCACAGCCACAGCACAGTGAGTTGATTTCCCAAGATCTTTTTCCTGGGTGGTCACATCCAGTTTGGAATCCATCCATGTATATCATGGTTTGGATTCTTTTGGCCCAATATACTTCATTTAACACTTACACTGGATCTCATCCACCATTCTATTAGCAATTTCCTAGTTTGTGGAACATTTGGTGAACATTTTTGGCTGTATTGAAAAGTTTTTAAACAGTTTTTTGGCATTCCTCGTAAAAAGGATGGCCTATTCATTCACCTCGCCCTGCCTTGCTGTCACTTCTGATTTCCTTAAGTAGCGTTGTGATGTCATTCTAGGGCTCCAAACAGCCTACTCGGGAATGTTAAAACAAGTTGGCATCCTCACCAATTGGCTAGCTTGCTTCTGACTCCTGTTCATGCGTGAACGTGTTAAAAAGTCCAAATAAAGCTAAACGGAAAGGGAGGGCCACTTTCTTAAAATCTTCATGAGAATCAAGCCAGGCACTTCTTACTAATTTTTGTCCCGGAATTGTTGCAAAAAGTCTGAGAAAGTATTGATTTTTGATCCCTGATTGGCTAGGATCATTCTTTGCAACCTGTGGGGAAAACATGGTCTTCACTATAAGGAGGTTTAATTTTTTGTTAGCAATGGTGTAGTGGGTAAGAGCAGCGGGACTCTAGTCTGGAGAACTGGGTTTGATTCCCCACTCCACTTGAAGCCAGCTGGGTGACCTTGGGTCAGTCACAGCTCTCTCAGAGCTCTCTCAGCCCCACCCACCTCACAAGGTAATTGTTGTGGGGATAATAATAACATATTTTGTAAACCACTCTGAGTGGGCAGTAAGTTGTCCTGAAGGGCGGTATATCAATCGAATGTTGACACCAAATAATCCAAAATGACTGGATTCCTAGTGCTGTGAAGTCATAACATTTGCTATCTAATCCCCAGTTGTCTGAAATCACTTGAAAAGGAGTGAACTGGAGAAAATAACAGCGATTAAACCTGTTTTCCTTGCAACTTTTCTTGAGGAAAAATTGTCTCTTTACTTTCACTATCTGGTCAGGCTTTCACTGTCCGGGTCCTTTAGTTGCTTTTAATGACATAATTAAATTATCTATTTTGATAATGTGTGGGGGGCGGCGGCATCTTTTAAGAGCGAAGGGAGGGAGAGACTTGGGGTTTGTTATTTGGTGTAGTGGTTAAGAGCCTCAGGACTCTAATCTGGAGAGCCAGGTTTGATTCCTCACTCCTCCGCTTGAAGCCAGCTGGGTGATCTTGGGTCAGTCACAGCTCTCTCAGAGCTCTCTCAGCCCCATCTACCTCACAAGGTAATTGTTGTAGGGATAATCATAACACACTTTGTAAACCCCTCTGAGTGGGCGTTAAGTTGTCCTGAAGGGTGGTATATAAATCGAATGTTGTTGTTGTTATTCTATTTTATTTTGGTTTTGATTGAAAACCTTTAATTATTATAGTAAACCACCTTGAACTACATGGAAAGGTGGGATATATATGTTTTAATGGATGGATGGATGGATGGATGGATGGATGGATGGATGTTGTGATATTATCCCTTTTCCTGTTTGATCCCTGATTGCCTGGGATCTCCTAAGCAGTTAAACTGGGGAGGAGAAATTTCACAGCTTCAGAGAATATCACAGTCAAACAAGAACCGCAGGTGGGGAAAACATTGACCATCAGACATGATCCCCCAATAGGCAAATATCCACACAATTTACACATTGTTTGGAAAATATTTCTGCCCCACTCAAATGGTTATGTCTGACCTGAAAATTAAAACGGGAGAATATATGTCGCGTTTCCATGAACAAACAGCATGAAATCCTGCTGGCAACAAGTGTTCTTACTCCTCCACCAAAAAAAAATCCCAGAAATTATTCTCCCAAGCTGTCCAGTATCGGGAGGGTTAAACATTTCTCATTCGAACAGCCAGGCTGTGTTAGGAAAGCTGTAACAAGGGGCTGGAATTAGCTAAGCTGTCCGTGAGGACCACCCAAGAGGGCCTAAATATGGAGTTTCTTTTAAGTGGGGTTAGGATCAAAGAATAAAAAGAGATTAGAGCCAATAAGGAGCTAACGGGGGAACATCTGGTCCTTTTCAAAAATCACCCGTGGAAAGGTGAAGCTGCTGCTGCTGCCGAACAGAATTTCTACAACGGCTTCTCTCTCAACATGCAGCAAGGAACGGGGCAGGCCCCTGTTCGTCCCAGAGGACTGTTTCATGATCGCCTGTAGGCAAGGTTTCATTTGCAAATGTGGAACTGTTGCTTGCGAGCAAGGGGAAAGGACATCTCATTGAAATCACAGCCGCAAAGCAGGGCCAGGACTCAAGAGACTCTCAGCCCCAAGGCTTACCGAGCAACATTGAACTAGTCACTTGTTCAGTCTAATTTACCTTGTTGGGTTGTTGTATGGACAAAAGGGAGAAAAGTGAGGTGTGTATGTTTCCCGAGTTCTGTAGAGGAAAGGCAAGGCAAAAGTAGATTCCGGCATCCAAGCAGAGTCTGCGTGCTGTTTCTAGGCAAGTATTGGCAACATAACCCCAACAGCCACATCTTGGTTCGTCCATGTGACTGAGAGCAGAACCACAAGTGACAAAAGGCACAGATTGGACACTTGTCAGCTTCCCTCAAGTTTTGGCGGGAAATGTAGGCAGCTTGGCGGAATGTTGGGCAAGCGACAGTTGAAAAGTACATTGGACAGCCGTCGGAGAGCCAAGCTGCAAGACCAGGATGCCTACATTTCCCATCAAAACTTGAGGGAAGCTGACAAGTGTCCAATCTGTGCCTTTTGTCACTTGTGGTTCTGCTCTTAGTCAGGGAAGCTTTACACCAGTGCTGTCCCTGTGCTTGAAGACCATCTGATACATTTTTGAGGAACACCAGAGGTCTCTGGAAGGGTCTGAAACACTTGTGATTTGGTGATAGGTTTGGAAGGTACCTCCAGGGTCATCTAGTCCAACCCCCTGCACAATGCAGGAAATTCACAACTACCTCCCCCTCTTCCACATATACCCAGTGACCCTTGCTCCATGCCCAGAAGATGGCAAAACACTGCCAGGATCCCTAGCCAAACTGGCCTGGGGAAAACTGCTACTTGACCCTAAGGTGATGATCGGCATTACCCTGAGCATGTAAGAAGGGGCCACGTGAACTAAACACTGATGTAACCCTTCCTGCCCTCCCTCTCATGATCTTCCCAGGTTCACAAAATCAGCATTGCTATCAGATGGCCATCTAGCCTCTGCTTAAAAACCTCCAAAGGAGGAGAGCCCACCACCTCCCGAGGAAGCCTGTTCCACTGAGGGACTGCTCTGTCAGGAAGTTCTTCCTAATGTTTAGCCGGAAACTCTTTTGATTTAATTTCAACCCGTTGGTTCTGGACCAACCAGAAGAATGAAAACTTTGGGGTATGCAGGTTTTGGAAGAGCATGGGGTGTGAAAACTGTGTATAAGAGAAGGGCAATCACCCACAGATGCAAACCAGCAGTCCCCGAGTTCTGGAGAGGCTATCATGGGGGCACAGTCCTTGGTGACAAGAATGCCTCTACCAGAGGAATCTCATTCCTGAATGCATGAAAAATGCTTTGAAAATCTGGGACCTTGCAGTGGTGACATGCCCCTCTAAAGTCAGGAGAGGGTTGGTTAAGATGGGGAATACTGGAGAAGATGCTCCATCAATAGCATACAAAGCACAATTTAACGATGCAAATTCCAATATTTTAAGTCTGTGTTTTATATATTTTATATTCAACAAAGACAAGTGCACAGTATTACATCTGGGCCACAAAAATGGGAAGCACAAATACTGGATGGGGGATACACTTCTGGGCAGTAGTATATGTGAAAGAGATCTTGGGGTAAGAGTGGACTGTAAACTAAATATGAGCAGTCGGCGTGATGCGGTGGCAAAAAAGGCTAATTCAATCTTGGGTTGTAGCATCGAAGTCACAGGAGGTCATAGCCCCTCTCTATACTGCCTTGGTCAGGCCGCACCTGGAGTATTGTGTGCAGTTCTGGAGGCCTCACTTCGAAAAGGATGTGGACAAAATCGAGAGGGTGCAGAGGAGAGCGACGAGAATGATCAGGGGTCTGGAGACTGAGCCCTACGAGGAAAGGCTGAGGGCCTTGGGAATGTTTAGTTTGGAGAAGAGGAGGTTGAGGGGGGACATGATTGTTCTCTTTAAATATTTGAAAGGCTGTCATTTGGAGGAGGGCAAGGAGCTGTTCCAGTTGGCAGCAGAGGGTAGGATCTGAAGCAATGGGCTTAAATTACATGCACAAAGGTACCGGCTGGATATTAGGAAAAACTTTTTCATGGTCAGAGTAGTTCAAAGGTGGAATCAGCTGCCTAGGGAGGTGGTGAGCTCCCCCTCACTGGCAGTTTTCAAGAAGAGGCTGGATGAATACTTGTCAGAGATGCTTTAGGCTGATCCTGCACTGGGCAGGGGGTTGGACTAGATGGTCTCTATGGTCCCTCCCAACTCTAGGATTCTATGACTCACATCACTAGACCTGGATGGCCCATGCAAGCCTGTTGCAGGCGAGTGCTAAGTGGGGGAGGAGAGTGGGGAGGGGGCATGGCAACAAAACACACACGGACACAGTGTTGGAGGTAAAGAGGCCACATTTTTATTGAGATTACAACTCAGGGAGCAAAGACGCACATAGGGCACAGGTCCGAGCATCAGCTGACCCACCTGCCAAGCCGATGATCCACATGTCCCCCCTGCTGAGGGGGGGGGGACCATGGGATGACAGTCATCCCCTGCCACCTGGGAGTGAGGCGGACTGACAGCCCCCAACTGGGCATGCACTCGCCATTCCTCACTCCCCAGACCCCTTCTGGGGATCCCCATAACAGGGAAACTGAGCCTGAGGGCCCTGTTTTTCCCTGAAACGGATTGGTGCCCAATGCCAATCCGAAGCCTACTAACCCAAAAGTTGTGACGAAAGGGAGGGCTGGGCAGGATGCTGCCACGGGCCAAGTGCCGAGGGGCAGGGGCCACCTTCCCAGACCAGGGGCCTGCACCGGATGTGCCTGGGCATGCTCCCCTGGCCCCTGGTCATTCCCTGCCCCTCCACAACATGGCGGCCGCCATGCCATCTCCCCGCTCGCTTCCCCCACATCACCCACAACCCCAGGTAAGTCTGGGAGCCATTGTATCTCTTCAGATCATGGAAACTGAAGCAGGGTCAGCCTTGGTTAGTAACTGGATAGGAGACCTCCAGCAAAGACCAGGGTAGCAGAGGCAGGAGATAGGAGACCTCCAGCAAAGACCAGGGTAGCAGAGGCAGGAATGGCAAACCCCCTCTGTTAGTTTCTTGTCATGAAAACCCCACCGAGGGTCGCCGTAAGTCAGCTATGACTTTACGACACTCTCCTGCCTAAAAATTCCTGCCTAAATCCAGACAAAACTTGGACAATCTGGCTATATATTGCCATTATAATTGTCTCTTCAGGGACAGAAAGGAGGTATTCCCTGAACCTAAACTATTGGTGTGGAGAGACCTGGGTACAATTCCTCACTCTCCTATGAAGCTCCCAGGTGATCTTGGACTAATTGTTCTCTGGAAACCTAACTTACCATACACAGTACTATTTTGCAGCTACAGACTAACACAGCTAACTCCTCTGGATCTATTACCATACACAGTTGCTGTGAAGATAAAATGCAGGGGTGGGAGTCATGTAAAGCTGGAATAAATATCTAACAAATGAATAAATTAGGCCAAAACAACTCCTTGTATTTAGCCTAGAAACAAAATGGAAATTGGCAAGGATCATAAGGAATGGGCATCTGAAATGACTTGTGGCGATCTCAAGAAACGAGTCTATCTGCCACATATTGAAGTTTCAAAATTGTCTTCAAGGGCAGCACCATTTAGCCCAGTCAAGACGTTGTCAAAGTATGCAATATCCTTTGCCCCCCAAAAGAGGTACAGGCACAACCATGGCCGTTTCCGTACGGCTTACCTCAACCCGGAATGCTGTGCAACATGCCGAAAAAAACACGGAAGACTGCGTTTTCTCACGAGAGTTTTGCACGATGTTGCGCAACATTGTGTAAAACTCGTGCGAGAAAACGCAATCTTCCACGGTCTTTTCCAGATTGCGTTACACACAGAAAGTAATGTGTAAGATTGGGGAGTGTTAACATACAAGAGATTTAGGTGTGAATGCAAAGGGGGAGAGAGATACGTGATTAATCGTCCAGTTGTACTATTTTGATTTGGGCTTGACAAGTTTTCTCGGAATGCTGAACTCTAGTATAAATACATGGCCAGCCCAGCTGTTCAAACAGAGTGATTAATTAAACTGATTCCATGTGAAAAACAACACACACTCTCCGCTCTCAAATTGCAAATCATTCCCAATAAATGGGAGAAGCGGGCAGCTGAGGGTTATTAATTGCCTTTAAGGCGATGAATCAATATCACAAGTAGCAGCCCACATGTCTGGCGGACATTCCAGAGCCCCTTATGTGATGACAGACGGGCTTGGAGGGGACCTAAGCCCCGTTAAGATAGCTAGGAACACATCCTTAGGGGGAATATTGCCCATCTGGTGTTGAGCTTTTGGTTAAAATGAAAACAGGAAGATCTTTCTAGTCCTCAAGATTTCAGAGAGGGAAAACCTAAGCATCGCAGTCAAATAAAATAGAGCGGAACAGCCAAAAGCAACAAAAATGAGAGAATCCACACAAAAAAACTGGAACTATTTTGGAGAAAGTTTTTCCTCCATCTTCGGCTCAAATTGGGAAAATTGGGATTTTCTGAAAAATAGGAGATGTGGTATGAAATTGTTTAGACTATTATCCTGAGGCATAGGACAGCTTTTCCAGGGAGTTGAGTAGAATATAATTACAACTGAGCCAAGAGAGAGTCAATTTTCTGAATTTTTTTTTTGTCAGCATCGAAGCGCCACCATTCATCTGTTGTTGGGTCCCAAAATGGCCATATTCAGGATTGTGCAATGTGTGCTGCTGAACGTGGACTTGAGAAATTGTATTTGCTCCTTTTATGCTATCGGTTTTTGTCTGTTTTTATGTCTTTTAAATTGATGTGATCTGCTGAGAGCCTGCTTGTCAGGGAGAGCGGACTATAAGTCCAATCATAAATAAATAAGTAAATTTTTTCAATGATCTTGGGAGAAGGATCCACTAAATAAATGGGTGAAGTGTCCACCTGTTTAGGAAGCATTGTTATGAACCATTTCTTTTGCTCTTTCATGTTATCACGTGCTCGATGGTTGAAAATCTCCAAAGCGACCAGCTCCGGACATATTGCTCTCCCCCTATAGGAGTTTCATTTGCTCTCAATAGCATCTACATATAAACAAATCGGCAGCTTCGCTCATCTGAACAGGGTCTCTTGCAGGTGCCAGGCTGCACATGGGCAAATTCAACAGCAGCTCGTACACGGGCTTTCTCTGTGGTGGCCCCTACCCTGTGGAACGGCCTGCCTGAGGAGGCCAGGAGAGCCCCCACTCTCTTGGCTTTCGGAAAACAATGCAAAACCAAATTATTCAAAAAGGCTTTTTATTCAGAGAGGAAGCCGGTATTGTAGGGAGGGGGTCTCAGATGCTTCGTTAATGAGTTAGGGACCGTAGACTTCACCACTATGTTGCCTTGCGTATTATCTGTTGCTTTGAATATGTACTCCTATATACTACCTGTGCTTCATGTTGTCTAATGTCAGTCCTAAAACTGATTATGTTCTCTTTCAACAATTCTTTAGCTTTTCTATTGGATTCTTGCTAATGCTATGACTTTGTAAAATCCTATGACATTGTTTATGGAAACGTCCTTCTGGAAATGTCTTGATATTGATTGTACTAATTTCACACTATGGGTCGCACTACAAGTGACGAATGACACTTGCCTGGCAAGTGAACAGACCCACGTGTATTCCTCCCTGTTCACTTGCCATTCACTTGCTCTCCACTTGATCAAGTGGAGCACAAGTGAATGGCAAGTGAACAGGGAGGAATACACGTGGGTCTGTTCACTTGCCAGGCAAGTGTCATTCGTCACTTGTAGTGCGACCCTATGTAATCCGCCTTGAGTCTCAGTGAGAAAGGCGGACTATAAATGACATCAATCAATCAATCAATATCAACTTGCTCCTTATATGATCCTTGACTACCTGAGATCACTGTATGAAGCGGAAGAAGCCTTCATCAAGGGAGAAATTGGCCCAAAACAGAAAATGAGAACGCACCAGTGGCCAAGAGGGCCAGGAAAAGAGAATATTCTAAGTTGGGGAAATGCATGAAGCTGTCTTATACAGGGTTGAGTCCGGACTAACTTCTCTGCTCACATTTCTGTCAGTGGAACAAAATGTCCTTGCCTCTTCTACTAGCAGAAAATTTTAGTACGGACCTAACTCACAGAGTCAAACCTCTGGTTGATTGAGGTCAGTATTATCTTCTAGGACTGGCAATAGCTCTCCAAGGACTCTAGGAGAAGTCTGTCACATCATATACCTAATCCATTTAAGGAGATGCCAGGTGTTGAACTAGGGGGCATACTGAATGCAAAGCAGTTGCTCTGCTACTGAGGGCCAAACTACAAGTGACGAATGACACTTGAACGGCAAGTGTATTCCTCCCTGTTCACTTGCCCTCCACTCGATCCACTTGCCGTTCAAGTGTCATTCGTCACTTGTAGCTTGGCCCTTGGCCCTGAATTCCTCCCTGTTCACTTGCCCTCCACTTGATCCACTTGCCGTTCAAGTGTCATTCGTCACTTGTAGCTTGGCCCTCAGTCATCATGGAACCCCAAATTCATTTTCAGATTGAGGAAAGACCAGCTTAATGCAGCTTAATGCAGCTTTTAGACTTAATAATTGCTTGTGCTGCGTACATTCAACTCAGTATTGTAATCTTATGAATAGTTTTTTGGAGGAGTTTGCAGAGCTTCAGAAAACACACAAAAACTGAAGGGCACCACAGAACACTGCAGCAGTGGAAAGAGACAAGATCTCCCTCTGAGAAAGTCGCTGACCTTTAACCGTTTTATAATTAAAGTGCACCGTGCTACAAAACTTTTACTCTATAGGTATAAGAACATCACAAGTTACTGTTGAAAGCGCACTGTGCTTTAAGGTCAATAAATACAGCCATAAATGCTAAATTCACTATTTATTTATTATTTATTAAATTTACAGTCCACCCTCTCCACAAGCGGGCTCAGGGTGGATTACAGCACACAAATAAATACAATAAATAAAAAAGTAAAATCACAGATTGGTAAGGTCCAAAATCCAAGTTCAGAGGCATAAAATACAGCTCCACGACATAAATTCCCCACGTTCCAGGACGGGATTCCTTTCACCCTTCCCTGCAACCTATATAAGGAGAAGAGAGAGGGTGGAGACGTGAGTTGATGCTCAGTTGGTCACTACTCATGCGTGAAGGCAGACGGTCATATGCCCCCCTCTCACTGGTAGGAGACCGGCAGGGAGGCTGATTTGGTGGCTCTAAATGGTGGCCTCAACCAAATGCCTGGTGCAACATCTCTGTCCTGCAGGCCCACCAGAAGGACACAAGGTCTTGGTGGGCCTGAGTCTCTTCCGACAGAGAGTTCCACCAGGTTGGGGCCAGGACTGAAAAGGCCCTGGCCCTGGTTGAGGCCAACCGAGCCTCCCTAGGGTCAGGGACCACCACCAGTAGGTGTTTTCCTGCTGATCTCTCTGGGGTACATACGGGGAGAGGAGGTCCCCATATCTGAGAAGAGAAGTATTTGCCTGATACTCTAACCGTTGAACAGTCAAATCATACACAATCAGTGTAAAACAAATGTTCCCATCTGAAAAAATTTCTCACATCCAATTTTATAACATCATTCTAGTGTCTGCAAAGGGTCAAGATGATAAATAAATTGTTATGTAGGCTCCAGAAACCTAGGCCGATTCCAGACTACTAACCTGAAGGCGCTGCATGCTGCCATGTTCCGGATCGCGACGGGGAAAACACGAAATATCGCGTTTTCTCACGCGAGTTTGGCGCGACATCACGCCAAACTCGTGCGAGAAAACGTGATATTTTGCGTTTTCCCCGTCGCGATCCGGAACATGGCGGCATGCAGCGCCTTCAGGTTAGTCGTCTGGAATTGGCCCTAATTAGAGGATTCCATGTATGGGCCGTTAGCAGAGTCTATTTTTTTTGGCCTGGGAAGCGTGATTATAGGTGCTTATGAGCTGGTTCTGCTGGCTGGGGTGTGTTCAGGAATGAAAATAATAAATCATACACTTGCTTTTTATTTAGAAAGGAAGTGAGAGTTCTTTATTGTAGTAACTCCTTACTCTGATAGGAAAGAAGGAGAGACAGATCCTAACTACCTATCTAGTTTAAGGATGGGCATGGATGCTAGGACAAGGCCTGCATCCATGCTGCCAAGATGGAGGGAGGAGAAGGAGAGAGGTGTTGCCTAGAACAAAGCCGGGAAGAGAAGAGGTGAGAGGAAGTCAGGAAGAGAAAATCCTGAGAATAGCAATCTACGTATCAAAGGACTGTCAAGGCAATAAACAGAGTGCCGCGACCTCTCTATCTTTCTAACTCTTTGGTTTGTCCCCCTCTGAAACCTGAGGAAAGGGACAGCGTTAAATCCTCCTCTTCCAACACAAAAGACCATGTGCTGCCGAGAAGCACCTCTGCTTCCCGCTTACACCAAGCTCATGAACATCCAGCTGGCAATGCATACAGTAATAAAGGGTGGCCCCAAATCAAGGTAAGTCTAAGAAGGTAGGCCTTATGTAAATGCTTTCCTGATTTATATCTTGTGCTTCAGAAACCTGCTGAACCTGTTGGCCAGCAGGCAAAAATGGAGCAAAGAATGAGACCACAAACTAGGGCCAAAGACGCCCCTGCCAATCTAGGATTGCTAGGCTAAGCCTGGCAACTGGTGGGAGACCTGAGGGGAACATGGGGGGGGGGGCATGAGATTGGCAGCGTTGCTACGCCACTTCCGAGAAAAACTTGGAAGTGATATAAGATAGCTCTACTTTTTCCCAGAAGTGACAGTGATACTGATATTGTTGCTGTTTTTTTTAATTAATTTATTTATTGTATTTATTTATTATATTTTTAACCCCCCCTCCCCTCAAGTGGGCTCAGGGTGAGGTACAACATTGATTAAAATACAACGTAAAAACAATAAACACAGAATAAAAACAGCAATCAATAAAGCCATTCCAAGATGGGCCGTCCTGCACTCCTGCCCGTCAGCATACAAAAAGGGGAGGTAGTAGTGGACCGATAGATTACTGGACCCCTTTTCAAGGCAGCCAGCAGTGGACCCTCCATAACCCCTCATAGAGGGAGACCAGTGGAAGGCTCAGCACTGATGGACTAAAATTAGCCTCCACCATATGCCTGGCGGAACATCTCTGTCTTACAGGTTCGCCTAAATGATACAAGATCCTGGCGGGCCCGAGTGTCCTCAGACAGAGAGTTCCACCAGGTTGGAGCCAGGACCAAAAAGGCCCTGGCCCTGGTCGAGGCCAGCCAAGCCTCCCTAGGGCCAGGGACCACCAGTAGATGTTTTCCGGTTGAACAAAGCACTCTCTGGGGCACATATGGGGAGAGATGGTCCCTTAGGTATGCTGGTCCCAGTCCGTTTAGGGCTTCATAGGTCAAAACCAACACCTTGAACTGGATCCGGAATTCTACTGGAAGCCAGTGAAGCTGCTGCAAGATAGGCATAATGTGTGTCCTACACAAAGCTCCAGTTAGGACATGCGCAGCAGCATTCTGGACACATTAAAGTCTCCGGATCCAGCCCAAGGGCAGC
The DNA here is from genome assembly GCF_028583425.1 of Eublepharis macularius. Classification (NCBI taxonomy): domain Eukaryota; kingdom Metazoa; phylum Chordata; class Lepidosauria; order Squamata; family Eublepharidae; genus Eublepharis; species Eublepharis macularius. The sequence goes on along the minus strand of NC_072791.1, from coordinate 7,523,910 downwards.
CCTGCATAGAGCGACTTACAGTAGTCCAACCTGGAGGTGACTGTTGCATGGATCACTGTTGTTAGGTCCTGGGCTGAGAAATAGGGCACCAGTTGCCGGGCCTGCCGAGGGTGGAAAAAGGCTGCCCGAGCCACAGCCACGATCTGGCTCTTCATAGACAAGGAGGAGTCCAGAATCATGCCCGAACTCCTAACCGTTGGTATGGGCACAAGTGGTGCCCCCCCCCCCAAGGTCGGGAGAAGGATCTCCACCTCCGACAGCCCACGGCCCAAGTACAGGATCTCCATCTTCATGGGATTCAACTTCAGCCTGCTCTGTTCTACCCAGCCAGACACGGCCTCCAGAGCTCTCAACAGGGTGTCAGGGGCAGAGTCAGTTCGGTCACCCATCAACAGATACAACTGGGTGTCATCTGCATATTGATGACAACCCAGTCCGAAACTCTGCACCAACTGGGCAAGGGGGCACATATAAAGATTGAACAACAGGGGAGAGAGTATCGCCCCCTGTGGGATGCCCAGGGCTGGTGCCACCATTGAGGTGGTGAGGTGGGCACCGCAGGCGCCGCAGGGCCAGAGGGGGTGCCGGGACGGAGGCGCACACCACGGAGCTGGCTTGCCTGGCCTGCAGCTGCTGCTGCAGCTGGCCAGCCCCGCGCCACCACACACACCCGGCCGGGCACAGCAGCCGCGGGCCAGGGACGGCAGGCGGCCAGGGCAGCATGCGGCATGCAGGCAGCCTCCTCACACCACCCCAGCCACCTCGCGCCGGCCAATGGGCCCAGCTTTGCTGCGTGATGATGTCATCACGCAGTCACGCAGTCTGGCATCACGCAGTCCGGCAGTGGGAATGCCGCGCTCCAAAGGATGGCGTGTGGACAGTCTCTCCCCCAGCGCCACCCTCTGTCCCCAACCGTGGAGAAAAGAGACAAGCCACTGCAAGGCCGTCCCACGAATCCCCACATCGGCATGTTTCTTCCTCCTGCTGCTCAGAGCAGCGGTGGGCAAAGAGGGCTGCCGGCATGAGGTCTCCTGACATAGCAGGAGACCTGGTAGCCCTACGATCCCCACGGTACTCTCTTCTTCAAAGCTGTCTGTCACTATGGCTCCTGGATCCCTGCTCTTATAAATCTGCACCCTCGTGGGGAAACCAAGGCATACATAACCCCTGGAAACGAGAGCTGCATTTCCTGTTGCTGTGGTTCCTGACAAGTGAGCTGTGCTGGCAAGAACTGATAAGGGTGAGTAGCCGTGGAAGAATGCGTGGGAACTGTCACTTCACAATGATGGCTGGCTGTAACAATTTGTCATATGAACTCACCCCGAGGCTGGAACCAGATGTTACAGGAGACCAAAGACGAGGTGACATCACTGCACTGCAATATTGCCCCTGGTCAGTTTCACTGGCTGCCACTTGCACGGTTGGGAAAACTCAAAGCAGCAAGACATTCTGTTACACATCGCATACCCACGCAGGTCACAAGGGACAATGGATACGGGAGCCCTGGGCTGTTGCTTTCAACAGCAGCTCCGTGTTTTCCATACTATCCAGGCCCAAGCGCTCCTTGGTTCCATTTAGCACTGACTGAGGATGGAAATATGCGTTACGAAGTACCTAGGGTTGCTCGTGTGAACCTCGTTTCACATGTTCCCCCCCCCCTTCAAAGTTCCATGCACTTGCTCACATAGTCACGCTTCAATTTGTTCTGCGTGAGTACATTCATGCCTCCAATATCAGTTCCTCCTCAACTGCTAAAAAATCCCAGTTTCTCCCACCTTCCACATCCATCCATTGAAATGCAGTTCTTGACAATTTTTCACACCTTGTCTGTGTTATGTGCCATTAGGTCGCCTCCAACCTATGGCGACCTTATGAATGAAAGACCTCTAAAACATCCTCTCTTTTACAGACTTGCTCACATCCTGCAAACTGGAGGACGTGGCTTCTTTTATTGAGTCAAGCCATCTCATTTTAGGTCTTCCTCTTTTCCAGAGAATCTTGTCTTCTCATGATGTGACCAAAGTACGATAGCCTCAGTTTTGCCATTTTAGCTTCTAGGGAGAATTCAGGCTTGATTTGATCTAGTACCCACTCATTTTTCTGTCTTTGAAGATGGTGCATATTCTGCTCTTTGGCTGGAATGAGATACCACCAAGTTGCACATGAAATTTATTTATTTACTTACTTCATTTATACTCCACTTTGCTTACCAATGGGGATTCCAGGCAGCTGACATTATTCTCCTCATGTCTATTTTACGGTAGGTTAGTCCGAGAGAGTATGACTGGCCCAGAAACACCTCTGAGCATCCATGGCAGAATGGGGATTCGAATCTGGGTCTCCCAGATCCTAGCCTAACACTAACCACTAATAATAATACCAACAACAACATTTAATTTATATACCACCCTTCAAGACAACTTAGCTCCCACTCAAAGTTGTTTACAAAGTATGTTATTATTATCCTCACGACAATCACCCTGTGAGGTAGGTGGGGCTGAGAGAGCTCCAAGAGAGCTGTGACTCAAGATCACCCAGCTGGCTTCAAGTGGGGAAGTGGGGAATCAAACCTGGCTCTCCAGATTAGATTCCTGCCGCTCTTTTTTTAAAAAATTGTATTTCATTAAGAGTCCTGCCGCTCTTAACCATTTCACCAAAGTGGCTCTCAACTGCATCAGCTATAATGACATTTCAATGTGAATCTAGAGGTTTTACTTCAGCATTTCTAAGATATCAGAAAGACTTGCGATTTTTCTTGGGAGCAGCTCTACATATCCCAATGCTAAGACTTTTTTTCCTTTTTGCATTTGAAAGTGTATTTCTAAGCTCGGTAACATCATCAGGGAATTTTCCATCACAAACTCCAATGTCCTGCTATTGAAAAAACCGAGTGGGAGAAAAAATGGCCTCCGTCGTGATGGTCTAGGAATTTTCCCTAGTCTTTGTGGTCTTTACCATAGAGATTAGGGGAAATGACGTCACATTCTCCCAAAAATCTACCTTCCCTAGCTGACCTCCAAATTTCCTGGCATTTGCCTCTCTACTCTGTGTAAAAATCAGGCATGAGTTGGAGATTCTCAGTTCTGACATATGCAATTCAAACCTGGACTGTGGCGTGAAAGACAGCTCACGCTCCAACCTCATATTGTTTTCTTGAACTGAAATGGTTTAGAGGGCACTACGTGGCCCATGGGAGAAACCTGTTTGCACTCTGGGGTTCTAAATCTGGACTAGCCATGATTTAGCATCCTGGCTTGTATAGGCTGAGAAAGGGGATGAATTCTTGTTAACTTGGGCAGCTACATTTCAGAGAACTAGAGTTTGCTTTAAACCAGGATTCCATCATAGGGTTGTCAAACTCCAAGTGGGCCCTGGAGATCTCCTGGAACTCCAGCAGATCTCCAGACAGAAGAGATCAGTTCCCCTGGAGAGAATGGCTGCTTCAGTGGGTGGACTCTACGGCATTATTCCCAGGTGAGCTCTTCCCCTCCAAACCCACCCTCCACAGGCTCCGCCTCCAACCTCCAGGTATTTCGCAAGATGGAGTTGACACCATATTCCATCATCATACTCTCAGCAAGAAGGAAAAGGGGAGGAGTTAAAAATGTGGCTTGGAGTCAGTTTTGGTCTGGGCATCTGAGTAGCAATTTGGACCCAGATCTGAGTGGAGATTTAGACCCAGGCGGTTCGCCCGCCTTCTCCTGGCCCAGTTGAGTGGCGGGCTCTGCCACCTCCCTTGCCTGTGGAACCTGGCGGTGGGTTCACCCACCTTCACCCTATTCAGCTGAGCAGCGGGTGGGTTCTGTCACACACACACACCCGCCCATGGATCAGCTAGGCCGGAAGAAAGGCAGGCAGGCCTCTGAGGACCGTGGATCTGGCAAAGAGGCACAGCGGCCCCACAGCTGCCTCCTTGCCAGCTCCGTAGGCCCTCAGAGGCCTGTCAACAACGACTTTTTATCCTGGTGCAGGCACACTCTGCAGGCCCGTCAGTGCGCCTGCACCAAGAAAAAGAGAGTCGTCGGCAACACGGTTAGCCTTTTATATAATAGAGATGGTGTGATAACTCTGACTCCATCTTTCTAAATGCACCAATTCCCATCACCTTCATTGGCAACTCCTCAATAATTATGGGATGATTTCGGGCTTTCCCATCTGTTTCATGCCCTCAGGGCCAAGCTACAAGTGACGAATGACACTTGAACGGCAAGTGGATTGAGTGGAGCGCAAGTGAACAGGGAGAAATACACTTGCCGTTCAAGTGTCATTCGTCTCCTGTAGCTTTGCCCTCAGTTTGACCTTCATTCTGTACCCTAGTCTGCTTATTACACATTGGGTTGCGTCCTGTGCTCTGTTAACAGGCAGTACCTTCAAAGTACCTGGTGCCAGAGGGATGAGCTGCCTTTATTGAAGCAATAGGAGGTTACTCAGAGCAACTCTACAAGCATTCCTGGATCAGGCCCATTTTGAGAGAACCTCCTTGAGCTCCGCAAGAGAGCCTGGCTGTTCTAAGCGCCTCCTGAAGTCCACCCAACCCACCTGTAACATATTGACTGGGATTAGATGCTTATGGTGAATGACACTTTAAATACCATTCAATCGGCGTTTATACAAGAGAGCCCAAGTTTTGAAAAACTGGAATCTCAGCAGAAAACAGCTGGACCATTTGTTTACATGATAGACAGGAAAGAATCTAGCATTTGGCTCCAGGATATTCTACAGCAGGCGGTGTGTGTGTGTGTGTGTGTGTCTTTGTGTGTGTGTGGAGAGGGGAGGGAGGGAGGGAGAGAGAGAGAGAGAGGTCAGGCCAACAAGCAAGAGAAAGCTGCCTTCTCATTCCACGTCCCATTTTGCATTTGCAGGCTAATAGGCACCTGATGTTGGGACTTCTGCTAAGGTTTAATCTGGCATTTCTTCTTTGGCACACCTGCCAACCAGGTCCTCCATCAATCTTGAAGTCTGCCTCCCATACCACTAGAGGGATTCTTTTCCCCCCACAGCCTGCTCACATTCCCTGTACCGTTTCTAGCATGAAAGACTTTGTCTGAAATCATAATAGTCACCAAGCTGTGAGGACATTATATCACATGTGGAGCACTCACATGGAAAGGAAAGGAAAAGAAAGGAAAGGGGGCAGAAAGAGGAGAGGAGAGGAGAGGAGAGGAGAGGAGAGGAGAGGAGAGGAGAGGAGAGGAGAGGAGAGAGAGAAAGAAAGAAAGAAAGAAAGAAAGAAAGAAAGAAAGAAAGAAAGAAAGAAAGAAAGAAAGAAAGAAAGAAAGAAAGAAAGAAAGAAAGAAAGAAAGAAAGAAAGAAAGAAAGAAAGAAAGAAAGAAAGAAAGAAAGAAAGAAAGAATGGGAAAAGAGTGGGAGGGAATATGATGTGTTTAGTATTTGACCTTCTGATTTATGGCTGTGTGCTGCAGTTACCCAGCTGCAATCATGTTTTCTGACCAAGACATTCTTGATTTGAATATTGATTTCCTTCACCCCTGAGCAGGAGAAAATAAAAACCACCAGGTGAATTACAACGAAAAAACCATTCATCGCTGACAACAAAACAGGTCACACTGCCTGTGGTTTCCAACAGCTGGGCTATCTTGTGGAGGTCCATTTGCCCCTATGGTTCAGGGCTTGGGCAAGAACAGCTGGCCTCAGACTAAGCCCAAGAGACACGGCATTCAGATTGAGACTCCAGGATAAAGTTAGGAGCTTTAGAGGGCTTGGGAGTATCTCTGGACTTCGTGTATCACCTGGCTGGGAAGCATCTCTGCGGTTCTTGTATCACCTGTGATCACCGGGGACCAGCCAGTGGCCCTGTAAGATTCAGTTGTAGGGGACAACCAGGGATGCAGTAGTCATGAGTCAAGATGCTCAGATGGGTCACGGAGCCCCGGTGGTTGGGTCACAAGCCTCCATAGGGATGCCTTTTATTTTTGGTGGCCTTTGGAAGGACCTGCTGCCTTCAGAGCAAAGGTGCTATGTTTCCTGCCTCTCTTTGCTTACAGGTTGGGAAACGCAACTGGACAGCAATGGAGAGAGATCAAGATGGATAGCTGCGTTTGTCTGTCTGTAGCCATGGAAAAGAGCAGGAGTCCAGTAGCACCTCTAAGATTAACCAAATTTGTGGTAGGGTATAAGCTTTGTGAGCCACAGCTCACTTCTTCAGATAATCTCAAGATACTTCTGAAGTGAGCTGTGACTCATGAAAGCTCCTATCCTACCACAAATTTGGTTAGTCTTAGAGGTGCTCCTGGACTCTTGCGGTTTTCTACAGCAATGGAGATGATTGGCCTCTTGCTCTGGCCCTTGCTTAGTTCCCCATGAGGGTACATTTCTTGGTTCTTGTTTTGTGTTTCCTGTTCCCCTCCATGTTCCTTGCCTTTACTCTGTCTTCCTCTTTTCCTTTCAGCTAGCTTCATATGTCACATGGCTTCCTGTCATGAGCTACTCACGCAGTGAGTCCTGGGTCTCAAAGGCTGAAAACAACTCTTGTGGACCTTCCTTTTATTCTCTGTGAATAACAACAATAATAATAGATTTATATACCGCCTTTTAGGACAACATAACACCCACTCAGAGCAGTTTACAAAGTCTGTTATTATTATCCTCACAACAATCACCCTGTAAGGTGGGTGGCACTGAGAGAGCTCTGAAAGAGCTGCGACTGACTCAAGGTCACCCAGTTGGCTTCAAGTAGAGGAATGGAGAATCAAACCCGGCTCTCCAGATTAGAGTCTTGCCATTCTTAACTACTAGAGAAAACTGCTTAGGTGACCCACCGGTGAACTAATTGTGCCCCAGAACATGTCATAGACTCAGAGCTGGTGTCAATGGTAGGTATGGTCAATGGTATGACCGGACAGTTACTGAGACTCCAGAAATGTTGGGCAGTGGAAGTGACTGCATATTAGACATGGGCACGAACCAAAAAAATTTAACAAACCAGCGGTTCGTGGATCGGTGCCAACGACGATCCCGAGATCACAAACTGCAACGAACATTTTCTGTTGCTGAACTGGTTCGCGGTTCGCGGTTTGTTGGGTGTGGAATGGCCCCCGTGGCACTTAGAGAGCCCATATTCCCGGATAGTGTTTTGCAGGCTCTCCTACAGCCATCATCCAAGTTTGGACAAGATTGCAAAAGGGATCTTGGAGTTATACCCTCTCTAATCCAAGGCCCCCAGGAAACTCCCACAAAAATCCAAGCTCAATTATACTCTCAGTCTCTCTCCCCAAAGGCTAGCAAGTGGCAAGCAAGAGCTCTGTCCCACTCCACTGCTCACTGAAAGTGAAGCCCAGGCTGGGAGCCCACAGCTATTTATAAGCACAGGTCCCATTGAGCAACACAGGAGGTCTGTGTTTGGCCGTCAGAGCTGCCTATCAGGGTTTGCAGGGATGAGATTGGAGTGCCCATGGCTACAGAACACCCCCTCCCCCCTCCCCCCTGGGTGTCTTCTCCCAACTTGTAACCACTTTGCAGCTCCGTGGTTGGAAGGAAGACCTGCCGATCAAGGTAAGCTGGGCTTCCATTCAGGTTTCCAGGGCAACAGAAGGAGCGCAGACAGAGTTCAGGCATTCCCCCGGCTCTGTTGCCAGGGGAATTGATTGCTGGCGCCTGACTGTCTGCCTTCCCGAACTGCGGCTGAATGCACCGAACCAGGCCTCTCCCAAACGCTGGTTCGTTGGCCGTGGACAATCACGAACTGCCGGATCGCAATCGCGCGATCGCCAGTTTCGTGGGTTTTTGAAGTTCGTAATGTGGTTCGTGCCCATCTCTCCTGCAGACTGCCCAGTCTCAGCTGTAATGTGTAAACAAGTCCATGTGTAAAACAGCTAGGAAGTTTGAAAGTCACGGATATATACTCCATACATGTGAATACTGGGATACTGCAGAAAGCAGACTGTAAAAGAGATCCCACCTGGTCCCCCTGTTTGACATACACCAAGTCTTCCAAATTCAGCCTCATACACTCAAAAGAGGACATTTGGGTACGTTTCAGATGAATCCAGGATGAATTCTGGCTTGCTGGTGGTGAGTTTGTACGCTAGGAAGAGCGAGTGCGCCATAGCGGGCCAGATGTATTCAATTAACCAGCACAAATATGTGAGGACATCAGACCTCCTTGACCTCCATTAGAAATTTTAGGGATTTTCTTACTTCTTGGTGTAGGCTCTAGGGACCAGTAAAGGTCATACATTTGTGTGTGCACGCACGTGGACGTGCACATATACGCCAATAAGAAACATCAGGACAAAAGGGTGGTAAAACCACAACCGGAGGGAAGAAAACTGCTATCATACAATGAACAAAACCAATTATCAGATTAGTATGTGCTGTGAATCAAGGATATAAAGTGTCTTCGTGCATTAATAAATATTAATAAATATCATAAAGTACATACAAAAGATCCTAAGAATATTCCACAATTCAATGACGAGGTACAATGAATTAATACATACACATATCTTGAATTGTTAAATGCATAAATAGCGGCCACAGCTAGTTTAACCACACTCCAGCGTCAGTAAAATTTAAAGGTGAAGCAGTCTCTTATAATGCTCTTGAATGTGCTGAGGAAAAAAGCTCCAGGGAAAGTGTCCATAATCAAGGTAAGTATACAGAAATATTAACATCAGTTTCTAACTCTATTTCCTTCTTTTTTATACAGGAGGATACAAGAAGATCGGATGCATATCTTTGATTAATAGCAAGTATAATTGGTTTTGTTCATTGTACGGTAGTTGTTTTCTTCCCTCTGGTTGTGGTTTTACCACCCTTTTGTCCTGTCTGTGATTACTGGGGGTGCCTCATTCATTTTTCAATAAGAAACATAGTTCTGAATTGCCAACAATACAATCAGACTTTTGGGAAGACTGGCTTCCAGTACTAGATTATTTGACTACAGAAGACATTGGTCCCAGCAAAAAATACCCAATAGACCCTTTCTTATAGTAACCTTAAACGTGTGAGACTTTTGGTTCTCCAAATATGTACGTTTTATTGTAGGCTACATGTATGCACTTCGAATCTGTGTGTGTGTTTTGTTTTTGTTTTACCAACTCACCTGTACTGTTGAAACTTGTTGACTATTGTTTACTGTTGATAAATTTGTTAAATCAAAAATTTTGAAAAATAAAACATTTTTTTTAAAAAAGAAAGAAACATCAAACAGGGTCTTTCGGTAGGCGTATTTGTGCTTTGTTGTCTTCCAACTTTGCAACCCCGTTCAGCATTAAGTATGTCACCCCATAGACTGATTTTTGTTTGAATTATTTCCCAGTTCTATGATCCTAATCTGCATTGATTACTGGAGGTCATTGCTGTTTGTTTAAATTGATTTTTATATTTTGTAATCTGCCTTGAGTCTCAGTGTGAAAGGTGAGTTAGAAATAACGTAAATAAATGTGCGTTACGTGCTGTCAAGTCGCTTCCAACTTCCAAAACGCCCAATCTTTTTTTTATATATAAATTTTTTTTATTTTCATAACTACAAGACACTACACCAGACTATCACAAGGAAAGGGGAGAGGGAAGGGACAAAGGGGGGTGGAAAAAAGAAAAGGGGGGGGGAATGAACTACAAACACTAAACACTACACTTCAATGTTTCCCTTCATACTGTCATAATACAAAAATAGCTCCATAGAGTAATGATGGAGTGGTTAATCATACAGAGAATAAACATTTCAAATTCTGATTAAACTTTCCTCCCCCTTCTAGGTCCCGGACGCAATTCTCTCTGTGCAACTGCTGTTGCGATGCTCTCCTCCTCCTCCCCCCCCTCCGGCTCCTCCTTTTCTTCGTTCTTGGTGCAGCAGAGTTCTGGGTTTTTGTTCTCAAAATCCTTTAGTTGATCTTCTGATAATATCTTATAGGCCTGATCTTTATATCTGAACCATATTCCTTCCGGGAATAACCATTTATACTTTATTCCATGGTCCCTCAGAAGAGCTGCAAACTATTTATATTTAAAACGCCGTTTCCGGACTAGAAATGGAACGTCCTTCAAAATCTTGACTTTCAAACCCATAAAGTCCAAATCCGCATTGTATGAGTTATATAGGATGGTGTCCCGAATCTTTTTAGATGAAAAGTCAATAATGATCTCACGAGGCAACTGTCGCTTTGTTGCATATTTTGAAGAAGCCCGACGGACCTCCAAAATGGCGCTTTTAACCTCTTCTTTAGTCGTCCTCGCGGGTGTCGCCAGTAGTTCCGAGACCAAATCCCACAGATCCTCATTTTCCTCCTCCTTCACGTTTTGGAGACGCAAAATTGTCTGCGTTCGTTCCACCTGTAGCCCGATCAGCTGGTTCTCCACCAACTTCAGCTCCTTTTTTGTAGCCTTCACAAGTGACGCACTTTCCAGAGCAGACTTTTCTGCCCCCCCCCGCTGCTGCCTTAATGGTTTTCACCTCGCTTTCAATTAAGCCCACCCTTTGATCAGTTTCGTTCAGCTTGTCAACAAAGGGTTTTATGGCTTCCACCACCGCCCTGCGCACCAACTCTTCGAGCGACTCCCCCTTCAAAGTAGCCGAGTTTGACTTACCGAGAGCGGGACTTTGCTTCTTTGCTGCCATTTTGAGGGGGGGGGGCGCCAACAAAATTCTGGAACTCAGCGAAGGGGAAGAGCGAGTCTTCTTCAGATCAACCTCTCCTTCACAAACGCTTGTAAAACAGAAGGGATTCGCTTGTTTACAGGCTTCCGCCTGTTTCTTTTACTTGCCGTTTCTCGTTGCCCGGCGGCACTCGAGGCGCCGCGCACATCTGCCGGCCTCCATAGGGACAAACGGGCAATTCCCCCCCCCCGCATTGATTTCGGGGAGTTCTTCCCGCCGCGTCCCGGACCCTGGCTCCCTCCCTGGGAGTCCTGGGGGCTAATCCTTGCGGATCAGCCGCCCGGTCAGGGTGCCCGGTCGTTTCCTCCCGGACCAGCCGAGAGGAGCGTCCGGCATGGCTGAGAAAACGAAACCGAATCCCAAAACGCCCAATCATTGACAACCTTGCTCATGCGCAAACTGGAGGCTGTGGCTTCCTTCACTGAGCTAATTCTCATTTTTGGTCTTCCTCTTTTCCTGCTGCCTTCTACCTTTCCTAGCATTATTGTCTTTTCAAGAGAATCTTGTCTTCTCATGATGTGACCAAAGTACGATAGCCTCAGTTTCATCATTATAGCTTCTAGGGAGTATTCAGGCTTGGCTTGACTTAGAACCCACTTACTTGTCTTTTTGGCTGTTCATGGTATCCAAAGATCAAGATGGAAAGTCGTGTCAGTCTGTCTGTAGCAGTAGAAAAGAGCAAGAGTCCAGTAACACCTATAAGATTAACAAAATTTGTGGTAGAGTATGAGCTTTCGTGAGTCACAGCTCATTTCTTCATGGTATCCATGAAACTCTTCTCCAATACCACATTTCAAATGAATCAGTTTTCTTCCTGTCAGCTTTTTCATTGTCCAACTTTCACATTCATACTTAGTAATGGGAAATACTATAGTATACACTTAAGGATATTATCTAGTTCCTTCATGGCTGCTCTTCCAAGTCTCAATCTCCTTCTGATTTCTTGGTTGCAGCATCCATTTTGGTTGATGATTGAGCTGACAATTGTGTGTATTATGTGCCATCAAATCACTTCGGACCTGTGGCAACCCTGTGAACAAAAGACTTTCAAAATGTCCTATTCTTAACAGACTTGCTCAGATCTTGTAAACTGGAGGACGTGGCTTCTTTTATTGAGTCCAGCCATCTCGTTTTAGGTCTTCCTCTTTTCCTACTGCCTTCCACTTTTCCTAGCATTATTGACTTTTCCAGAGAATCTTGTCTTCTCATGATGTGACCAAAGTATGATAGCCTCAGTTTTGTCATTACAGTTTCTAGGGAGAATTCAGGTTTGATGCAATCTAGAACCCACTTCTTTGTCTTTTTGGCCATCCACGGTATCCGCAAAACTCTCCTCCATCACCACATTTCAAATTAATCGGCTTTCTTCCTGTTATCTGTCTTCAATGTCGAACTCTCCTGTACATAAAATAATGGAGAATAACATCATGTGGATTATCTTGCTCTTGGTCCCCCCATGACCAAGTTGTGTAGTTCCTTGTTAGTCATTACTTTTGTCTTCTTGATGTTCAGCTGTAGTTTGCCTTTGGGTAGGAACTAAAGTATTCACTGATCTGTGGGGCAGGGGAAAGAAATTTTAGAAGGAAAACCTACAGCAGTTGTGGAAGAATTACTTGGATAATTTTGCTAGTGATGGACAAATCCTGTGGATTCACAGTGGGACAGGTTTTCCAATGTCTTTTCAGAAAAATCTCAAAAAAAACCCCAAAACACTTGAGGGATTTATGAAAATTCTCTAAAGCTCAGACAGGGCCAAGCTACACATGACGAAAGACACTTGCCTGGCAAGTGGATTGAGTGGAGGGCAAGTGAACAGGGAGAAATACACGTGCCATTCAAGTGTCATTTGTCACTTGTAGCTTGGCCCAAAGACCCATCCCTGGGGAGAAATTGCCCACTACTAATTATCTGTCAGCTTCCTTTTCCATTCTCTCCTTTCAACAAACTGCAGAAGAAATGAAGTATTTTTCTTTATTTTGATGAGTGTACAGTGCTAAGTTTCTAACAATGCTCAAGAAGTAATGCTTACAGCAGGGGGGCAAAGCTATAGTGATCCGAAGCCTTGGGACTGGATTTTATGAATGCATGTATATGTATATCAAGTTGTAAACAACTTATGGCGCCCCCAGCAAGGGGTTTTCAAAGCAAGTGAGAAGTAGAGGTGGTTTGCTAGTGTCTTCCTCTGCAGTGCAGAGTCTTTCTTGGAGGCCCCACCAACAACTACCAACCCTGCTTAGCTTCATAGATCTGACATTCGGCTGTGTGTTTGTGTTATGTGCCTATGGCGACCCTATGAATGAAAAACCTCCAAAACATTCTATCATTAACAGACTTGCTCAGATCCTGCAAACTGAAGGCCGTAGCTTTGATTGAGTCCAGCCATCTCATTTTAGGTCTTCCTCTTTTCCTGCTGCTTTCCACTTTTCCTAGCAGTATTGACTTTTCCAGAGAATTTTATCTTCTCATGATGTGACCAAAGTATGATAGCCTCAGGGCCAAGCTACAAGTGACGAATGACACTTGAACGGCAAGTGTATTTCTCCCTGTTCACTTGCTCTCCACTCAATCCACTTGCCGTTCAAGTGTCATTCGTCACTTGTAGCTTAGCCCTCACATGTGTTCCTCCCTGTTCACTTGCACTCCGCTTGCACTATGTGATCAAGTGGAGTGCGAGTGAACAGGGAGGAATACATGTGAGGGCCAAGCTACACATGACGAATGACACTTGAACGGCAAGTGTATTTCTCCCTGTTCACCTGCCCTCCACTCAATCCACTTGCCATTCAAGTGTCATTCGTCATGTGTAGCTTGGCCCAGTGTCTGTTCACTTGCCGTTCAAGTGTCATTCGTCACTTGTAGCTTGGCCCTATGTTGTGTCATTTTAGCTTCTAAGGAGAATTCAGGCTTGATTTGATCTAGTTCTCATTTATTTGTCTTTTTGGCTGTCCATGGTGTCTGCAGAACTCTCCTCTAGTACCACATTTCAAATGAATCAATTTTCTTCCTGTCAGCTTTCTTAATTGTCCAACTTTCACATCCATACATAGTAATGGGGAATACCATACCACTGGCTCAAAGCCCAGATCTGTTACACTGGATGTCAGAAATCTAGTGTTTCCATTTCAGTCATGAAAGAGTTAAACTATTTGTGTTACTAAGTTAGTGAACTTATTTGCATGTAACCACTTAGGTCTCAAATAAGGATTCCTGCCAAGGAAAGGGGAGTCACTAGTCTTAATGAAGTAGAATTAAGGTTTTCTATTGGGCAACCTGTTTAGGGTGGGGGCAATTAAATGATGCTGTATACTGAGGTTGTATTGATCTTTGTCTCATACTTTCTCAGTCTCTCTCACTCACTTTTCTAGCAAGATGTAGTCAGTTTAGCAATTTATTATTTTTCTCCAACGTAACCCTATTTTTATCCTTTAGTAAAGTATTCTTACAGAGCTATACTGGAGCCTGTGTCTGTTCTCATTAATTCCAATGCGCAATCTTTGCATTAACTCTGTTAATTTGCAACATATTCTTTTGGGACAGTTAAGTCCAACAGCATCTCGGCTTGTGAACATCGGAAACTGTGGAGGTACGCTAAGACATGTTAATATTCACTTATATATGACTGTCCAGATATTCACTGGCCACTAGCTAAAAAATAGGGAATGCATATGGAGTGGGATTGCCACACCCATTTAACCTTTAAATGACAGCAGGGGAGGCTGGGTGTGTGTGTGGGGGGGGTGCCACTCCTCCTTCTTTGCATGCAAAATTGGTATGTTTGGGGCTGATTTGGCCCTTCAGAGCCCCCATTGCTTTCATTTTAATCTGAAAGTGACATCAGCGGTTGGCCACTGGAGTACCGATGCGCCATTTTGTAGCATAGGGTTGCCAGTCCGAAGTTTGGAAATTCCTGGAGATTTTGGGGGTGGAGACTGGAGAAGGTGGGATTTAGTAAGGGGAGGGGCCTCAGTGGGGTATAATGCCACAGGGTCCACCCTCCAAAGCAGCCATTTTCTTCAGGGGAACTGATTTCTGTCATCTGGAGATCTGCTGTAATTCTGGGAGATCTTCATCTACCACCTGGAGGCTGGCAACCCTATCTGGGGGTCCAGCCAGCTTCCCAACACTTCCCTCCCCCACCAATCAGGTGAGTGATGGTGGGGACTGACAGGTGGGAGATCCCCCATCCCCAGCAGGGGACTGGCAACCGTAATATGTAGTCGTGTTAGTCTATAGTAGCAGAAGAAAATTAGAGTCCAGTAGGACCTTTAACCAACTACATTTCTCAGGGTATCATCTTTTATGAGTCAAAATTTACTTCGGCAGGTATCTGGCAATGTGACTTTCAACAGCACACACCCTGGAAAACTGTGCTGGTCTTGAAGATGCTAATGGACTCAAAGTTCAGCCATTCCTGGCGAATTTCATCTGGAATACCTTGGAACGAGGAGGAAGGAGAGCAGCCAGCCCGCTGTCAGGACAGGTTGAAGATATTTGGTTATTCCGAGCAAGTTTAACCATCACCACCTGGGCCCACACTCCTGCCAGGTCACAAAGGGCCAAACTCTGGTGCTGAGATACACCACGGGTTATTGGGAAGAAGCCGAGTTCCTGCAAGCATCTGGCTGCTCTTCTTTGTGCCACCCTAAGCAGTCACTTGGGTGGCTTGGCTGGAGAACCAGCTATGTCTGGGTTTCCATCATTATTTTAACCGAATGCAGTACGTTGGCTGGAAAGTTTCCTTGAAAGAGCAATAGGTTCTCTTGGCCACTCCAGGATGAATCAAACAACGAGAGAGCAGCTCGGGGAGGCTGGGCCACAAGACATCCGCCAAGGGCTGGTTTCCATTTCCATTTGCAAAGGGGAGAGAGCCAGCTTCAATAAATTGACATTGCCAGTTCAGGATTTTTGCTCAGTTGGATGGAAATCTATTTTGCATAGGACTCCTCCACCTTCCCCCAATAGGGTATACAGATCATGTGAATGAATTCTGTGCCTTTACTAATGTGTATCTGAAGAAGTGAGCTGTGACTCCTGAAAGCTCATACCCTACCACAAATGCTGTTAGTCTTAAAGGTGCTACTGGACTCTTGTGGTATCTGAAGAAGTGAGCTGTGACTCCTGAAAGTTCATACCCTATTACAAATTTGGTTAGTCTCATAGGTGCTACTGGACTCTTGCTCTTTTCTACTTTACCTGCCAGTTCTGGAAAAAAAATTCAGGGAACCTATGAGCTGGAAATGTGTTGAAACACTTGTCAACTCAAAATGAATATAAAAACAACTTGAGTTAATTGACAAGACCACAAAAAGAAAATGATTGTATCCAATCATCCAAATGATTTTTTTCCGCCATCAAGTCACATCTGATTTATTTCATGGAATAACAACAACAACAACAACATTCAATTTATATATCACTCTTCAGGACAACTTAATGCCCACTCAGAGTGGTTTACAAACTATGTCATTATTATCCCCACAGCAAAACACCGTGAGGTGGGTGGAGCTGAGAGAGCTCTGAGAGAGCTGTGACTGACCCAAGGTCACCCAGCTGGCTTCAAGTGGAGGAGTGAGGAATCAAACCCGGCTCTCTAGATTAGAGACCCGCACTCTTAACCACTACACCAAACTGGCTCTCAATTGAACCAATCCATAACCTGCCATATGGACAAAGACTTCCATGGAATGCATTGGGAGATTTTCAGAAGTTTGTTTGTTTATGCTATTTATAGTCTGCTTCTCTCATTGATCCAGAGGAGTTAGCCGTGTTACTCTGTAGTAGCAAAATAGCAAAGAGTCCAGTAGCACCTTTAAGACTAACCAACTTTACTGTAGCATAAGCTTTCGAGAACTACAGTTCTCTTAAGATTATGCTACAGTAAAGTTGGTTAGTCTTAAAGGTGCTACTGGATTCTTTGCTATTTCACCTTATTTCTGTTAACTTTTGGGTGGAGGTAGGGTGGGCCCCGGGGATTTCTTCCATGTTTCTTGAAATGTCTCTGATATCAACTGTGCTGACTCACATTGTGTAATCTACCTTGAGTCTCAGTGATAAAGGCGGACTAGAAATAACGTAAATAAATAACTGATTTATTCAATTGATTGATTGGTTGAGTCAATTTAAAGAAAATAAAACGAATGGCCAAACTGGGTCAATCGGTGCACTCAAGTGCATGACGAATGACACTTGAACGGCAAGTGGATTGAGTGGAGGGCAAGTGAACAGGGAGGAATACACTTGCCATTCAAGTGTCATTCGCCATGTGTAGCTTGGCCCTCAGCCATTGTTCGCCAGGTGTTCTTGGCCAGGTTTTTGCAACAGGAGGCAGAATAAATGGGCTCAGACGGGAGTAATTCTGCTTAGGATTTCACTGTAAGTTGTACTTTTTATGAATTGGTCGCAAGGCTGACGCTTCAGGCATAACAAATAGAAAAATTACAATGTACACATTTTCTCTCCCTCTCCCATAATACTAGAATTTGGTACAGGGGTCATTTTGTAGAAAAAGAGCTGGAGGAACTCACTAGCATAACACATTAGCACAACTCATTAGCATATGCCACGCCCCTTGACATCTCTGGAAGTGTATCATTAGCATAACTGATTTGCATATGCCACACCCCGACACCACCTATCCTGGCTGTTTTGGACCCAATCCTGGCCATTCAGGGCCAAAATTGGGCCCAAAATGGCAAAAAGGGGCTGAAAATGGCCGAAAAGGGGCCCAAAATGGTCAGGATCGGGCCGCTGCTGAGCGGGAGAGTGATCCACCACCTGTCAGAGGCCTGATCCGGGCTGTTTCAGCCCCAATCCAGGCTGAAACGGGCCCAAAATGGCCAAGAATCAGGTGGGCGGGGCAACCTGACATGCGACCTCTTTCGGGAACTACCAGAACTGCATTCCTGTGCGTTCCCCCTCGAAATGAGTCCTGATTTGGTATCACACAATTAACTGAATTGTTGGTTCATAACGGGCACCAGAAGTACTTTCTTCATACAACGTATAGTCAACTAGAAAGCCAGTGTGATATGCTAGAGTGTTGGACAAGGAACGTGGTGACCTGTGTTCAAATCACGCCTGATCCTGGAGCTCTCCGAGTCATCTTGGGCCAGCCACACTCTCTCAATTAGCCTACCTGATAGGGTCGCTGTGAGGATATAATGGAGAGGGAACCAGATGTGCTACCATGTGCTCCTTGGAGGAAGGGTGGAATAACCGGGTCGATGTAATAACACACTCTGGATCTTGGCCACTTGCCAGAGTTGGAGAAGTCCATGGCTGTCAGCACCTTGATAGCCAAATGGAGCCTTCATATCCATGAGCCGTAAAGCTCTGAAGACCAGACGAAAAACAGGGAGAGGTTGACATCCGCATTCCCTCCTTCTGGATATCACGGACGCTGTGCTTTAGAGGGACCTGATCCAATAAGTTAGTTCTGAAGTGAGAGCCAAGGTTTTTGGAAGATCCATAACAGACCTGGCAAGAGAGAGCTCGTCTGCATCTTTAATGTCCGTCGTTTTAACGCCGGCCACTTTATCTGTCTCTGCTGCATACCAATCTGGTTACAAGCCTCTTGGCCTGGGAGCTGAGCAAGACAGCTCCTCGGCTTCCCCTCCTCTTTCCTCCTGCTAACAGCTTTCGAGCAGCTTCCTTTATAGCCACTTCCCACAGGTGGCTGCACAGCTGGGCCAAGGGCAACCATTGCACATACCCGGAATATTTTGTGGGCTGCGGTTCCCCAGATGTTTGGGTCTGCAGAAAGTGTCTTCCTTAGCAGGTTCCAAGACCTCCTGCTGTTTGACTCTGCTTAGCGGGGAACGCAGGCCAGGGAAGAAGGCCTTGGGGAGCAAAGACAGAAATCTGGTTTTTCTTCTTCTGGGTAAAGAATGTTATGCTAAGCCCCCACCCCCAGCAGATGCAACCGGGACAAGAAAGAGGAGGCAAAGGTCCCTTATTCAGCCATCCCTTCCCTGTTCTATCCAAGGAGTCTCCGTGGCAGATTTCTCATAGCCCTCCTCTGCTAGGATACACACTCACTGTTTTCAGAGCTGGCCCTTTAAAATAAATGGGCCATGGACACAGATGGGAAAGAGAAGCACAGCAGCAGGTGGGTTGCCAGGTACTCCAGCCCCCTTGGTGGGAGTTGGAGGCCTGGCACTTACCTTTGTTGTTCCTCCCCTAATCTGGCCTGAATCCGGCCCGAGTCCTGCCCGAATCTGGCTGTTGTGGAGCACAGGAGCACTCCTGTGCTCTGCAGTGGCCCGATTTGGGCCTGACTCAGCCCAAATCTGGCCCAATTCAGCCCAAATCCAGCTTGAATTGGGCCTCTGCGGCACATGGGAGCACACCGCACCTCCCGGGAGCGTGCCCCGGGAGGTGCGTTCATCCCCCCTCCCCCGGTCAGCCAGATAAGCAGGAGCGGGGCTGAAGGGTGGGAGTGGGGGAACTGGCAATCCTAAACAGCCCAGCAGTGGATTGGGAAGTAAAAAGGGCCAGGAGAGACAACAACAGGTATAGAATCACTCGATAACTCTGCATGTGTTGCCACCACTGACCAGATATGGGCCAATAGGCCCTTGAACATCTGCCAGCATCACCTTACTCCAGGCTACTAGCACAATCAGTGCACTCAAGGGCTAATGTGCCTCTACTTCCTGTTCCCAGGTTTTCCCCCCTGTAATGCAACACAATACCAAAATCAAGTCAATCGGGGAGGATCTTTCTGGCTATCCATCTTCATTCCATCATTCCTTCAAGAAGATCAGGTTGGCGTGTATGTTTCCCCTTTAGTGTTTTTGCTACACAACTGCCATGTGACAAAGCGTGATTGGGTCATGGTCACCCAATGAGTTATACAGCTGAAGAGTAACAACAACAACAACAACAACTGCACTTATATACGGCTCTTCTAGGCAGATCAGTGCCCCACTCAGAGCGGTGAACAAACTCAGTGTTACTATTATCCTCACAATACCGTTGGGGAGCTGGGCGGAGAGGGGTGTCTTCCCAAAGACCACCTGCAAAGTTCATGGCCGTAGTGGAAGTTGAACCAGCAGAGTGCTGATTTGCAACCCAACCACTTAACCACGATCTACAGCAGCATATGCCTGAAAAGTCAGTGTTACCATTATCCCCACAATACAGCTCAGAGGAGTGGTTCACCTAAGGCCACCTGCTGAACTCATGGCAGGAATGGAATTCCAACCTGCCCAACCACTTAATCTCTATGTTACAGCAGCTCATATAACAGGGTGCCGGCTCTGCCGGGTGCGAGCGGGATGGGGAGAATCTCCCCGCACTGCTCGCATGGGGCAGAAGCAGCCCTACGGCACAAGCTCTGCTGAGTGTGAGCGGTGCGGGGAGGATCTCTCTGCACCGCTCTCAAGGGGCAGAAGCAGCCCCGTGGCGCCAGCTCTGCTGGATGTGAGTGGTATGGGGAGAATCTTCCCACACCACTCACACATGGCAGATGCAGCCCCATAGTGCCGGCTCTGCTGGGTGAGAGCAGGACGGGGAGAATCTCCTCGCCCTGCTCAAATGGGGCAGAAGCAGCCCAGCGGCGCCGACTCTGCCGTGTGAGATTGGGACGAGGAGAATGTCCCCGCCCCGCTGGCACCAGGCAGAAGCAGCCCTGCAGTGCTGGCTCTGCCCAGTGCAAGAGGGATAGGGAGAATCTCCCCGCCCCACTCAAACCAGGCAGAAGACCCTGGCAGCGCTGGGGTGGGGCAGGGGGGTGGGGGATGGGGGTGTTTAAAGGGCCCTGCCACTTGCAAATGGTAGGAAAGGGCCCTTGAAACTATCAGCTGGCAGGTGGCAGGGGGAAATTCCCCCCTGCCACCTGCCAGCGGATACTTTAAAGAAATTTTTAAAGGACCAGGTAAGTGGATTAGAGGGGAGGGAGGCTAAGTGGGGTGGTTGGGGTGGGGTGGGGGGCGGCAGGACCCCATGAACAATGAACAACTAACATGTTTGTGACAGCATCGTTTTTGTCAAAGTTCGTTGTTCGTTTTTCGTGGATGGTAACAAACCATGAACAGCGTGTTCGAGTTTTTTCGCGTTTGTGCCCATGTCTATACAGCAGCAGCTCTCATAATGTATTATTATTCCCACAATACAGCTGGGGAGCTGGGCTGAGAGGAGCGGCTGACCCAAGGCCACCTACTGAGCTCATGGTAGTAGTGAGAGTTGACCGCACCCAAACAGTGGTGGTCAATGGCGTTTCATCAGATTGGAGGGAGGTGTCCAATGGGATGCCACAGGGATGTTTCGGGCCTGGTACGTTTCAATATTTTTATCAATGATCTGGATGAAGGAGTGGAAGGGCTGCTCATTAAATTTGCTGATGGTACCAAATTGGGAGGAGTAGCAAACACCCAAAAAGATAGAATTAAAATTGAACAAGACCTAAATACTCTGGAGAAGTGGGTGGTTGTGAACAGGATGCACTTCAATAAGTGCGCAGTATTACATCTGTGCCACAAAAATGTGAAGCACAAATACTGGATGGGGGATGCACTTCTGGGCAGTAGTATATGTGAAAGGGATCTTGGGGTAAGAGTGGACTGTAAACTAAATATGAGCAGTCAGTGTGATGCGGTGGCAAAAAAGGCAAACTCAGTCTTGGGTTGTATCAAAGGGGCCATAGCGTCGAAATCGCAGGAGGTCATAGCCCCTCTCTATACTGCCTTGGTCAGGCCACACCTGGAGTACTGTGTGCAGTTCTGGAGGCCTCACTTCAAAAAGGATGTGGACAAAATCGAGAGGGTGCAGAGGAGAGCGACGAGAATGATTGGGGGTCTGGAGACTGAGCCCTACGAGGAAAGGCTGAGGGCCTTGGGAATGTTCAGTTTTAAGAAAAGGAGATTGAGGGGGGACATGATTGCCCTCTCTAAATATTTGAAAGGCTGTCATTTGGAGGAGGGCAAGGAGCTGTTCCAGTTGGCAGAGAGGACAGGACTCAAAGCAACGGACTTAAATTACATGCAGAAAGGTACCGGCTGGATATTAGGAAAAACTTTTTCACAGTCAGAGTAGTTCAAAGGTGGAATCAGCTGCCTGGGGAGGTGGTGAGCTCCCCTTCTCTGGAAGTTTTCAAGAAGAGGCTGGATGAATATTGGTCAGGGATGCTTTAGGCTCATCCTGCATTGGACAGAGGGTTGGACTAAAAGGTCTCTATGGCCCCTTCCCTGTGATTCTGTGAGCTAGCAGAGTGTGGATTCACATCCCAACCACTTCCCTACTATGCTACAGCAGCTTTGGACTCTAGTTCTCCAATTCTAAACCATTACTTTAACCACTGCACCATACTGGCTCTATCAACACCACGCTCTACTTTTTCCCTCCAAGCCATCACAAAATATGCAATCATATATGCTTGCTCCAAATTCCTACCAGAAGGCTTTTCCTTAAGGGTAGCCACTGGACTTTGCACTAGGAAGTTTTCCTTTCCCCTTCAAATTCCCCTCCCAGAATTTCCTCTCCTCGCTGAATGCCCATCTGTTTCTTTTTCCCCCCTTCAGAGTGCCCATAACAGAGATTTAGAAAGCTTCTGTGGTGGCCCCTATCCTGTGGAATGACCTGCCTGAGAAAGTCAGAAGGGCCCCCACTCTCCTGGGTTTCCGCAAACAATGCAAAACCAAACTATTCAAAAAGGCTTTTTACTCATATGGGAGGGCTGTATTGTAGGGATGGGGTCTCAGATGCTTTGCTAATGAGTTGGGGACTGTAGACTTCATCACTATATTGCCTTACATATTATCTGCTGCTTTAAATATGTACTCCTACGTACCACCAGTGCTCCACGTTGTCTAATGTCAGTCCTAGAATTATGTTCTGTTGCAGTGTTTTTTCTACACTGTATTGGATTCTTGCTAATACTATGTCTTTTAACATAGTATCTATTTACCCTATGGCATTGTTTGTGGAAATGTCCTTGATACTGTACGGAAATGTATTTGATACGGATTGTATTGTGTAATCCACCTTGAGTCTCAGTGAGAAAGGTGGATTATAAATGACATAAATAAAATAAATTCAAGGAGAAGCTAGTAGCCAGCCAGGCAGGCTCGGTGGCCGTTTTGCTTGTCCTTGCGTGATGTCCTGCAGGCTTTGAACAATGCATCTGTCGGTGCTGGCGGATGTTCGCTTGCCGGGCAAACCGATCTTGGGATGGACTTCTGTATAAAACCCACATTCCTTCCCTGCCCCGTTCAGCGCTCGCATCTCAGCACCTGCACTGTGAAGGCTGCCAGCGAACGTCTCGAAGCTTTCATCCTTCAATAAATCCAGAACTGCTAAAAGCAGAGAAGTAAAACTGGCCACGTCAAAGCCTTGCTCGGTGGCTTTTGCACATTTTCCCTGTAAAGGAAGCAAAGGGGACACGTGCCATGCATCTGACGAAGAGAGCTGTGGCTCTCGATAGCTTATGCTACAATAAAGTTGGTTAGTTTTAAAGGTGCTACTGGACTCTTTTTGATTTTGCTACTACAGACTAACACGGCTAACTCCTCTGGATCTATAAATAAATACACTCACTCTATTTTTTATTGAAATTTTTTTTATCCCAAGGTTCCATCATAAAAGTTCTCCAAAGCAGCTAACAGTAATGTATTTCAATGGAGCCAACGCAAGTCAATTGGCATTTGGGGCTCCCATTATATCTCATGGAACTTTCCTAGGGGCACCCATTTGGGGGTCTATAACTTGGACATCTGAAACCCAATCTTCGCCAAACTTGGAGGGTGGCTGGAGGAGAGCTTGCTGAAGACTCCCTGTGAGTTTGGCATCTCTGACTATCAAGGGGGCCATTCTACAGCCTCTGGAAGTGATGAGCCACAAACCATGTGAACCTGTTCGCGAACCGGGGTAAATTCATTAAGTTCACGTTTCAACCACCACAAACCAATGTTTTCCCGGTTCGTGCCCACCTCTAGCAATGATCTACTGCCAAACCACAGCAATAGACCCTGACACCCAAGGGAAATATGATTAGCATTCTGCATGTGCCAAACCTGAGGGCTCTCTAAAATAATCACGTTTTCACAATTGGGTAGGGTTGTCAGCTCCAGGTTGGAAAATCCCTGAAGATTTGGGCTGGTGCCTGGGGACTAGGCTTACCAGATCCCCCAGTATCCAAAGCAGGGGGTACTGGCGTATTCACCCCAGCACTGGTATACTCACTCCTTTGTTCAAGGTAAGAAAAAGGAGACTGCAATGAAGAAATCAGAAGAAGATTGAGACTTGGAGGAGCACCTGCGAGGGGGCTAGAGAAGATCCTTAAAAATAAAAGATGTCTCTCTGGAGATTAAGATCCCTGGGGCCCAAACCAGGAGACAAGGTGAGTCATGGGGCGTCCATGAGGTGGAGCCCTCCTTGTCTCTACGGTTCCCAATTCCCTATCATCTTCTGGTGGGAGGTGGAGAACAGGAACTTACCTTCGGAGGTGTCCAGAGAGGTGTGATGACATCACTTCCAGGAAGTGACATCATCATACCAGCCCCGAGCATGATTCTGCACTTCCTGCAGGGCTAATTCTAGCCCTAATAAAGCAGGGGAGCATGCTCACAGCCAGCATGGTGATGTCACTTCAGGAAGTGACGACGTTGTGCTCCCCAGGGATGCGCATGCCATGTGTGTTCCTGGGGCGCCTGCCAGTGGTGGGCGATCTCTGGACAGCCCCAAACCTCCTGTTCATAGCCAACTACTGGCAGGCAAGCAGGTAAACCACCGTATGATTGCCCACACCAGGAATGATGTCATTCCTGACACGGCACAAGGAAGGGAAGGCCCCCGTGGACAGGTCATTCCTGGCATGATGACGAAGGCTCCGAAGCATGCAGAAGCACACGCCCATTCCGTGCACCTTCCCGCCCCCCGCCCCCCACCAGCCAGGTAAGAGGAGGTGGGAGCTGGGACGAGGGGACTCACTGGGGACCTGGGAATGCTATTGGGGACTAGGGCTACACTTTTCAGTTCCCAAATCAGCCCCTGTGTGAGGCACGGAAGAACACCTACAGCCACCCCTCAGCAAGTGCCAGATCCGCCCCCTACGGGAGAGTAATTGGCAACCCGATTGGGGCCTCTGGAGAATGTGCACGTGCCATTTCGCCACATGTTCTAGTGGTTCCTGGCCTATCAGAGGCTCTGATTGAGATTCTTGGGTGGGGACCCAAGAAAGGGCACAAATGCTTTGGAACTCCCTCCACAGGACATTCATCAGCATCCCTCTATCCCTCCCTCAAACTGGGAGAGCCAGTTTGGTGTAGCGGTTAAGAGCGCAGGACTCTAATCTGGAGAGCCGGGTTTGATTCCCCACTTCTCCGTCTGAAGCCAGCTTGGGTCAGTCACAGCTCTCTCAGAGCTCTCTCAGCCCCTCACCTCACAGGGTGACCGTTGTGGGGATAATTATAACACACTGTAAACCACTCTGAGTGGGTGTTAAGAGCGTGAGATTCTAATCTGGAGAGCCAGGTTTGATTCCCCACTCCTCCGCTTGAAGCCAGCTGGGTGACCTTGGGTCAGTCACAGCTCTCTCAGAGCTCTCTCAGCCCCACCCACATCACAGGGTGTTTGTTGCAGGGATAATAACATATTTTGTAAACTGCTCTGAGTGGGTGTTAAGTTGTCCTGAAGGGCGGCATATAAATCGAATGTTGTTGTTGTTATTATTATCATCATCATCATCATCATCGTTGTCTTCTGCCAGTGAGTATTTTGTTTGGTATCCCCCCACTTATTATTGGCCATCCTTGGGTGTTAAGTCATCCTGAAGGGTGGTGTATAAATCAAATGTTGTTGTTGTTGTTGTTGCTATTTGTTTTTTGTTTTTTGTTTTTAATTTTAAAACATTTATTAAAATTGATTTTAACTTCTTATAAACAATGATAACATTAAAGATAAATGACAATAACATTAAAGATAACAATAAAACCAGCTGCTGCAAGGTACAATATTGACATTCCTATGTTAGATGTCTGTTGAGTCAATAACTCAGGTCATCTGCGTGGATTCTTTCGATGTTACGCGAGACTGGAAGCTTTACTTTGTTGTCGATCGTTCCAGAGGATAAGATGTATCGTGATGAACCAAATGATTGAATAAATTGTTTGTGCATGGCTATTTGTGTGTTTTGTGTGTTATGTAATTGCTGTAAATATTTTTATGTTTTATTATTGTATTGATTCAATTTCCAGCCTGCCCTCCCTGCGAATGGACTCAGAGTGGGTTACAGTAAAATGCTCAATGAGCATTAAAACATATAAATACATTTAAAAACCAGAAAACACCACAAATGCATACAAAACTGCATTTTGGATGGCGGACCCCTTCCAATTTCCCCGGTCACGGTATAAAACAAAGCAGAACAGAAGAGGTGTGGTGGGGCCACAGTTTATAATAATCTGGTGACTGCGTCTATATAGGGAGGCAGATGATTGTGTTGCCCCCCTGGTGGGAGACCAGTAAAATGATCTAAGGACTGGCCACTAAAATGGCTTCTAAATTGATCAAGGACTGGCCTCAACCATACGTCTGGTGAAACATCTGCGTCTTACAGGCCTGCCGCAAAGATATAAGATCTTGGTGGGTCCGGGTGTCCTCCGACAGAATGTTCCAGCAGGTTGGGGCCAGGACTGGAAAGGCCCTGGCCCTGGTCGAGGCCAGCCGGGCCTCCCTGGGGCCAGAGACCATCAGTAAGTTCTTATTTAACGATCTTAATGCTCTCTGGGGTACATATGGGGAGAGACGGTCCCTCAGGTATTTGTATTTCAAATGCTGCTTTAATGTTTAAAATGTCTTAATGTTCACCATGTGGAGGACCATGACTTGAGTGGAATAAATAAATAAAAAACCAATCTGCGGGTACAGCATGGAGGAACATTTGGCAGCACTTCAATTTCCAGCCCACCTTGTCAACGCCGCCAAAAACGGCCGGCCACCCCAGTCATGAATATTGTGAACAGTGTTCCAGCAAAGCAAACTCCATAGGGTCAAGAATACGAAGCAGACTGTTATAGACTGGGAGGAAGGTGTGCAAGACGGTATGAAAATGGAAGCAGACGAAAAACACTCTTCTTGGCACAGTGAATAATTTGAAGAACAAGATTTGCGGCGGGGTGGGGCGGGGGGATGCTTTTGAACTTGGGGCAACCCTGTGCACATTTTCACCAATGCAAAAATGTCTATTTGTAAATAGACTGAATAAATACGATGAGTGGAATTGCATTTCTATTTTAAACGGAGAATATAGCCACCCTGAATGGAAATCCGAGACGCCCTGTCTACAAGGCTGTTTTAGCCAATGGTTTGATGCATGTGGTTTGCAAAGATGGTTGACTCCCATCCAAAAGACACAGCTGGGATAATTTAGTCCCAAATAGCTTTGACTTGGCTTCTTACAGCATGGCCATCCATATACCTGCTGCTGTCAGAGTGGTAAATGAATACTTCGGAAAAGCTTTTCTGGCAAAATTTAATTTGTTTCTGCTAATAAGGATCACAAGAGATGTAAAATCAAAATCCAGAAAAGATTAGAGAGTCTGTAAAGAGCAGAAAAGTTCCGTCACTTGCTTGCTTCTCTCATCTTCTGAGCTGCTCTCCAAGTAAATCAGCGGTTGTCTTTTATTCATAGCAGAAAAATATTAAGTATTGCATTTACTTAATAACTTTGCACTCTGAATTTCACCGTTTTAGGGCCAAGCTACACATGACGAATGACACTTGAATGGCAAGTGTATTTCTCCCTGTTCACTTGCCCTCCACTCAATCCACTTGCCAGGCAAGTGTCTTTCGTCATGTGTAGCTTGGCCCTCAGTCTCGATGAATGCCAAGGCAAACATGTTTTCAAAACACATGGCTAGGGGCAGGTGGCAATAATCCTGCTCCGGAGAACTTTTTGAAGGAAAGTTTTGAGCTCTCCAACTTCCACCAGACCCCTCCCCTGCTATAACTGGCTCCACCCTGAAGCTTCCAGGCTCCACCCATTGAGCCTCTTGAGGGTCAAACCACACAAGACAAAATAGTTTGTAACTTGACCATGGAGGTCAACAGCAGCTGCGAAATACCATCAGATGAAACATATTAAAAAGACAGGGCATTTTCACACCAGGCATTTGGTGACCCTGATGTTGGTCCTAGATTTTAAGTGATATTTTATAGTATGGTAGAGAGTGCAGTCATGTCATAACTGACTTATGGCAACTTCTGGTGGGGTTTTCATGGCAAGAGACAGTCAGAGACGGTTTGCCATTGCCTGCCTCTGCAACCCTGGTCTTCATTGGAGGTCTCCCATCCAATTACGAACCAAGGCCAACCCTGCTTAGCTTCTGAAATCTGATGAGATCAGGCTCACCTGGGCTATCCAGGTCAGGGCATATTTTGTAGTATGTATGGTATATTGTTGTAATTGTTGTTACTATGATGTTGGTGTGGTAGCTCTCTTGTCCATTACCACCATCTTAGATTATATGGAGATTTTCTTGCTTGAAAGCATAATATCTTACATGTCAAAGGAAGAACCTTCACTATGACATGAAAATTTATAAGTGTGATTTTGAAAGGGTGATATACAAGAGCATCAAGCACCAATCCATATGCAAAAGAACCTCCTCAGGATACAGTGAAGCCTCCCTCCATGAGCATTCCACACCCTGGGAAACTCTTACAGGATGACTCAGCTCAACCCCACCCCTCCTGAGTAGATACAAATGACCTGCCAACATCTTTTCCACACTGTGACACTGAGAGATCTCTGTCTTTTGGTGCTACACCTCTGAAGATGCCAGCCACAGCTGCTGGCGAAACGTCAGGAACCACAATGCCAAGACCACAGCAATACAGCCCGGAAAACCCACAACCACCATCAGTGATATACAAGCTTTTCAATGGGCTTTGATTTTGACCAAAGAGTGAACAAACAAGCGACCCAGAATATGAAATCTGAGATTATGCTTAATAGGAGAAGGCTGTACCATGTTATTAATTTAGTAGTGAATCATCTGTCACAAGATCTATTGAGCTTTAAGGGAGAGAGATGCTACACACAACACAGAAAACTCTGTCCTGAGGAAGTCGATGATACAACAAATACAACCGTGAGATTTTGGGTTCCTGATATATTTTAATGATTTAAAAAATCCTTTATTAAAACCAAGGTCACAATGAAATCTTTGAGTCTTGGTCAAATAATGTTTCAGTATAAATATTTCACAGGAATCATCTCCTAATACAACAGCAGGATATAAATCCAATAAATTGAAGAAGAAGAAGAAGAAGAAGAAGAAGAAGAACAACAACAACAACAACAACAACATTAGATTTATATACCGCCCTTCAGGATGACTTAACACTCACTCAGAGAGGTTTACAAAGTGTGTTATTATTATCCCCACAACAAAACACCCTGTGAGGTGGGTGGGGCTGTGAGAGCTAGAAGCTGTGACGGACCCAAGGTCTCCCACCTGGCTTCAAGCGGAGGAGTGGGGAATAAAACCTGGCTCTTCAGATTAGAGTCCTGCCGCTCTTAACAACTACACCAAATCCAATAAGTAAGTAAGTAAGTAAGTAAGTAAGTAAGTAAGTAAGTAAGTAAGTAAGTAAGTAAGTAAGTAAGTAAGTAAGTAAGTAAGTAAGTGAGTAGGAATGCTTGGGCCTCATCTCTCCAAAAGGCAGACTGAAGAGTCCTTGTGCGCTTGAAACTTCGGTGCCTACACAAACTGTTTGTGTTCGATTCCCGGCCGTGGCTGTTCTGCCTCCCTTTGAGAAGGTTTTTGTGCAACCCCAGCAAAAGTCGTTAGAGAGGCCTGTAGCCCGAGATGTGTTCATTAGATATTGAGATAATTAAAAGACGTCGTCTTCCAGATGGCTTCCTTCCTGTCAGTAAGTATCTGCTGTTTAATGGGCTTTTCTACTAGCCGTATTTTAAGAGGGTGGAAAGGAAATTAAGATGTGCCCTGCTGGATCTACCCACTCCTAATTATTTCTTGGTTGGGCATGGTGTGCAGGAAGGTTGGCATCAGGGGTCAGCATTTGGGGCACCTGCCAAGGCCCACGTTAGGGTTGCCAACCTCCAAGTTGGCCTGGAGTTGTCCCAGAATTACAACTGATCACAAAGATTTGGGTCCAGTAGCACTTTAAAGATCAACTAGATTTCCAGGGTATAAGCATTCGAGAGTCAAATCTCCCTCTCGAAAGTTCATGCCATGTAAATCTACTCAGTCTTTAAGGTGCTACTGGACCCAAACCTTGTTCTTTCACTGCAGACCAACACAGCTGCCCACAGCTGCAGAGTTCCCCAGAGTAAATGGCAGCTTTGGAGGACAGGATCTACGGCACTGTACCCCAGTGAGATTCTTCCCATCTCCAAACCCCACCCTCACCAGGCTCCACCCCCAAATCTCCAAGAATTTCCCAACCCAGAATTGGCAGCTCTTGAGGAATGAGAAGGAGCAGCCACCGCCGTTTGGTGAAATAAGGGAACTGAGCCCAGAGGAAGGCGCCATATTGGTGGGCAAAGACAAGAAGAACCATCTACATATCAGAGCCCTATTGAGAGGATCTTGCCCAAGGCCCACCACCCCACAAGAAACTTGCAGTCAGCCTTGGGGTAGAAAAAATAAAAAAAATAACTTGGAGATGCAGCCAATAAGATCCCACACTAGAAGCTTCATGACATATGTGAGTGAATGCTTGACATAAGGGCCAAGCTACAAGTGACGAATGACACTTGAACGGCAAGTGTATTTCTCCCTGTTCACTTGCCCTCCACTCAATCCACTTGCCGTTCAAGTGTCATTTGTCACTTGTAGCTTGGCCCATAGTTTTATCTCTGGGAATCACTGGGAATGGGGGGGGGGGCGAATTGAGACTTCTGAGATGTCCTGTCAGATGTCAGAGAAAATGGCATAGAGAATCACCACTGCCTCACATAAAAAGACCAGGAATAATGGAGCAGTAGAATTCTTGGCATGAAAAAGCAACTGCGAAATGGGCTGTCTAAACAGCTGGTGTACCTATTGCCAACTGCCCAGGAGATTTAGGAATTTTTCCTCCTGGAGCATACTGCCAACTGCCCAGGAGATTTGGGGATTTTTCCTCTTGGAGCATACTCACCCATCGTTGGATGTCAGCAGAAATCCTGCCTAAAAACAGAAAAACATATCAAAGAGTCAATTATTGAAATCAACAGGTGATTGATACTTACCTGAAAGGGACATTGTGACAATTGACTAATAATGTGATTTCTCCAAAGGCTCTGGTTGTGATATGAACAGACGGTTGCTCGATTGTAGTAGAAGGATATTACATTATTATATATGTTATGACTTAAACAGGAAGTGACAACATGATGCTGATTTCAAAATCTCAGTGGTAAAACCATAGGAAGTTTAGCATCACGATGTCACTTCCTGTTCCAAAACAGGAACATCCGTCAACGCCAGGCAATGGTCAATGCCTTTTTATTTATTTAAATAATTTTAGTCGCCTTTCCACCCTTCAGGAACTCAAGGCTGCTTAGGGATGTGCGTTTCGGCATTCAGAATGCCGAAAGAATGCCGAAACAAAAGTGTTTCGGCTTCTTTCGGGGAATGCCGAAACGTTTCGGGGAATGCCGAAACGTTTCGGGTAGCCGAAAGAAAAAAGCCGAAACGTTTCGGGATTCTTTCGGCTTTCTTTCGGCTTTTCAATGGGAAAATGCCTCCGTCTTCCCGGACGTCTGGGGGAGGCATTTTCCCACCGAATAAGCCCAAAATTGGTGGGGACCTTCCTCTAACCCTTCTCTAACAACCACCCAAGTTTCAGACAGGTTGAACTTTGGGGGGCCATGTTATGGCCCCCCAAAGCAGGTCCCCCCATCCTCCCATAAGAAAGCGAAGGAGCAGCATATTGTTAGCATGCTGCTACTCATCTTCTTCATTATTTCCTATGGGGAAAAAATGAAGAGGCAGGCTTCCTTTGCCAGGGGTGGCATTTTGCATGCAAAATGCCCCCTCACCCTCAGGGGCCCTTCTCCCACCCCTCCTCCCACCCCCCACCAAGGCTCAGCCTGCTCCCACTTGGGGGGGCCATTTGATGGCCTCCCCAAGTAGGTGCTCTAATCTCTACCACTGACAGCTGGGGGAGGCTTGTGTTGCCAGGGGTGGCATTTTGCATGCAAAATGCCCCCCAACCCTCTGGGGCCCTTCTCCCACCCCTCCTCCCACCCCCCACCAAGGCTCAGCCTGCTCCCACTTGGGGGGGCATTTCATGGCCTCCCCAAGTAGGTGCTCTGCTCTCATCTCTACCACTGATAGCTGGGAGAGGCTTGTCTTGCCAGGGGTGGCATTTTGCATGCAAAATGCCCCCCAGCCCTCTGGGGCCCTTCTCCCACCCCTCCTCCCACCCCCCACCAAGGCTCAGCCTGCTCCCACTTGGGGGGGCCATTTGATGGCCTCCCCAAGTAGGTGCTCTAATCTCTACCACTGACAGCTGGGGGAGGCTTGTGTTGCCAGGGGTGGCATTTTG
Organism: Eublepharis macularius; assembly: GCF_028583425.1. Classification (NCBI taxonomy): domain Eukaryota; kingdom Metazoa; phylum Chordata; class Lepidosauria; order Squamata; family Eublepharidae; genus Eublepharis; species Eublepharis macularius. The sequence continues at coordinate 7,491,794 of NC_072791.1, read as the reverse complement.
CATGCAAAATGCCCCCAAGCCCTCAGGGGCCCTTCTCCCACCCCTCCTCCCACCCCCCACCAAGGCTCAGCCTGCTCCCACTTGGGGGGGGGCTTTTCATGGCCTCCCCAAGTAGGTGCTCTGCTCTCATCTCTACCACTGACAGCTGAGGAAGGCTTGTGTTGCCAGGGGTGGCATTTTGCATGCAAAATGCCCCCCAGCCCTCTGGGGCCCTTCTCCCACCCTTCCTCCCACCCCCCACCAAGGCTCAGACTGCTCCCACTTGGGGGGGGGCATTTCATGGCCTCCCCAAGTAGGTCCTCTCAGCCCCTAAAGTCCACCCCTTACAGCCCCACACAAACCCAATTCCCCCCCAGCTGCCACACACAGACCCAAATCCCCACATTAGCCCCTCACAGACCCAAATCCACCCCCACCTGCCCCACACCCATAACCCCAGGAACAGGCTGGCAAAGGCCAGCCCTCTCCCTTTGTTCCCTATGCTGGGAACTTCTAAACTCTCTTTCCCTGGGCAATTCTGCACAGCCCAGGGGTGCCACAATGGTGGGCACACTTCTGAGTGCCAGCTGGTCCCTGTGAAAGAGCACCTGAACCACAGACACCCTCCCTCAAATTCCCCCACCACCTACAGAGATGGCTGGCCAGCCAGCCCCATTGTTCCCTATGATGGGAACCAACTGCACAACAAAGAATAAAACAAGAACAACACAAAATAAAGTTTAAAAAAAATTATTTTCTCCCTTCCAAAGTCCAAGTAGGCAAAGCATTATGACACATTACACCAGCAGTCCCCCACACAGAAAAATAACACAACTCACTTAACATCAGAGAATCACAAAGCATGATTCCTGTCAAAAACACTTTATTTCTTGAACAGCTTTAGGTTACACAGCAGGGGGGAACACCAAAGGGCATGGCAGCACTATCTTACACAAAAATAACACAACTCACTTAACATCAGAGAATCACAAAGCACAATTCCTGTCAAAAACACTTTATTTCTTGAACAGCTTTAGGTTACACAGCAGGGGGGAACACCAAAGGGCATGGCAGCACTATCTTACACAAAAATAACACAACTCGCTTAACATCAGAGAATCACAAAAACACAATTCCTGGCAAAAACACTTTATTTCTTGAACAGCTTTAGGTTACACAGTAGGAGGGCACAACAGGGCATGATAGCAATGTACTACAAAAAATAATACAACCCACTTCACCGTTTTTGACAGCAATTGTGTTTGTGTGATTCTCTGATGTGAAGTGAGTTGTGTTATTTTTGTGTAGTACACTGCTTTCCTGCTCTGTGGTGCCTTCCTACTGTGTAACCTAAAGCAGTTACAGAAATAAAGTGCTTTTGACAGCAATTTTTTGGGGTGATTCTTTAATGTGAAGTGAGTTGTGTTATTTTTGTGTAAGATACTGCTTCCATGCCCTTTGGTGTCCCCCCCCTGCTGTGTAGCCTAAAGCTGTTCAAGAAATAAAGTGTTTTTGACAGGAATTGTGCTTTTGTGATTCTCTGATGTTAAGTGAGTTGTGTTATTTTTGTGTAAGATAGTGCTGCCATGCCCTTTGGTGTTGTGCCAGCCATCTCTGTAGGTGGTGGGGGAATTTGAGGGAGGGTGTCTGTGGTTCAGGTGCTCTTTCACAGGGACCAGCTGGCACTCAGAAGTGTGCCCACCATTGTGGCACCCCTGGGCTGTGCAGAATTGCCCAGGGAAAGAGAGTTTAGAAGTTCCCAGCATAGGGAACAAAGGGAGAGGGCTGGCCTTTGCCAGCCTGTTCCTGGGGTTATGGGTGTGGGGCAGGTGGGGGTGGATTTGGGTCTGTGAGGGGCTAATGTGGGGATTTGGGTCTGTGTGTGGCAGCTGGGGGGGAATTGGGTTTGTGTGGGGCTGTAAGGGGTGGACTTTAGGGGCTGAGAGGACCTACTTGGGGAGGCCATGAAATGCCCCCCCCCAGTGGGAGCAGTCTGAGCCTTGGTGGGGGGTGGGAGGAAGGGTGGGAGAAGGGCCCCAGAGGGTTGGGGGGCATTTTGCATGCAAAATGCCACCCCTGGCAACACAAGCCTCCCCCAGCTGTCAGTGGTAGAGATGAGAGCAGAGCACCTACTTGGGGAGGCCATGAAAAGCCCCCCCCCAAGTGGGAGCAGGCTGAGCCTTGGTGGGGGGTGGGAGGAGGGGTGGGAGAAGGGCCCCTGAGGGTAAGGGGGCATTTTGCATGCAAAATGCCACCCCTGGCAAAGGAAGCCTGCCTCTTCATTTTTTCCCCATAGGAAATAATGAAGAAAGATGAGCAGCAGCATGCTAACAATATGCTGCTCCTTCGCTTTCTTATGGGAGGATGGGGGGACCTGCTTTGGGGGGCCATAACATGGCCCCCCAAAGTTCAACCTGTCTGAAACTTGGGTGGTTGTTAGAGAAGGGTTAGAGGAAGGTCCCCACCAATTTTGGGCGTATTCGGTGGGAAAATGCCTCCTCCAGGCGTCCTGGAAGACGGAGGCATTTTCCCATAGAAAAAAGCCGAAAGAATGCCGAAATAATGCCGAAAGAATCCCGAAAGCTGAAAGCCGAAAGAGATTCTTGTTTCGGCTTTCGGCTTTAACGATAGAGAATCTTCTTTCGGCTTTCTACTTTCGGCTATAGCCGAAAATTTTTGGCTTGCACACCCTAGTGCTTACAATATAAATAAAATGAATAATTAAAAGCAGTTCTAAATAAAAGCAATTAAAAAAAATAAAAGCAATTAAAAGCAGTTCTAAATAAAAATGACTTCAGCGGTCTCCTGAAGATCAGCACTGAGAGGTCCAAGCGCATCTCCCTGGGAATGCTGTCCCATAATCATAAGACTGCCACCGAAAAGTTCTTCTCTCATGTACCTCCAAGGTGAGTTTTTTTAGCTGATAGGACAGTCAGTAGGATCTCTTCCTGAGCTCTTAATTCTGGGGCAGGAACATAATGGAGAAGACGGCCCTTCAGATACCCCAGTCCCAAGCCATGTTGGACTTTAAAGGCCAGACCCAACACCTTGCATTGTGCTCAGGAGCAGATTGGTAGCCAGTGTAATTGCTGTAATATCAGGGTCCCATGCTCTCGATGGCTCACTTTGACCAGCAGTTTAGCTGCAGCATTTTGCAATCTGCACTAGCTGCAGCTTCCAAACACTCTTCAAGGGTAGCCCCTAGTACAGCCCATTGCAGTAGTCCAGTCTAGATGTAACTAAGGCATGGGCCATTGTGACTAGATCTGATTGAGCTGGGTCACAGAAGCAACTGAAACTGGACAAAAGCTCTTCACCGCTGGACAAAAGCTCTCCAAACCACTGGTTTTCAGACTGTTGTGCCGAGCAGTACTCCCAAACTGTGAACTTGGTTTTTCAATGGAAGTATAATCCTGTCCAAGGCAGGGTTGATCTCAAGTTCCTGGTCTGCCTTCCTACTAACCCAGAGAACCTCTGTCTTGTCCGGATTCCATTTCTGCTTGTTGTCCCTCGCCGAGCCCATTACCAACTCCAAGGCAAGCACCAGTTCAGAACATCAACAGAACATTTGCATATGATGACCCACAGCCCAGACTTCCTGATAACTCTCTCAGTGGCTTCATGTAGATATTAAATAGCAAGGGGGTGACACTGAACCTTGCAGAACCCCACAGAGCAACAGTCTAGGGGCAGAGCGGAAATCCCAGGCACCACCTTCAGAGACAAAACTCCCAGACCTATTGAACCACTGTGTCACAGTGCCCCTTGGTCCCAACACTGAGACTCAACAGGGCTGCTGTAGGACAGTGGTTAAGTGGTTCGGCTGAGAATCAGCACTCTGCTGGTTCGAATCCCAGTACTGCCCTGAGCTCAGTAGGTGGCCTTTGGTAAGCCACTCCTCTCAGCCCCAGCTCCCCAGCTGCATTGTGGGGACAATAATAACACGAACTTGTTCACCATGCTGGGTGAGGCACTAATCTGTTTAGAAGAGCAGTATATAAGTGCAGTGGTTATTAGTAGTAGTAGTAGTAGTAGTAGTAGTAGTAGTAGTAGTAGTAGTAGTAGTAGTAGTAGTAGTAGTAGTATCTGATCTCCAGACAACAGAGATCAATCCTCCTGGAGAAAAGGGCTGTTCCGGAGGGAGGATTCTACGGCATTATACCCAGCTGAGGTCTTTCCCCTCCCCAAACACTACACCCCAGGCTTCACCCCCAAATCGAGGTTGGCAATCCTTCTGAAAGTCCCAGTAATAACAACAACAACAAAAACAACAACATTCAATTTATATACCACCCTTCAGGACAACTTAATGCCCACTCAGAGCGGTTTACAAAGTATGTTATTATTATCCCCACAACAATCACCCTGTGAGGTGGATGGGGCTGAGAGAGCTCTGAGAGAGCTGTGACTGTCCCAAGGTCACCCAGCTGGCTTCAAGGGAAGGAGTAGGGAATCAAACCCAGCTCTCCAGATTACAGTCCCGTGCTCTTAACCACTACACCAAAGCAGGGGCTAGGGTTGTCAGTCCCCCACTGGGGGCGGGAGATCCCTCACTTCCAGCCTTCACTCCCCACCCCCACTTACCTGGCCAGTGGGGGAAAAGGTGAGGTGATGTGCCTCCCAGGGCAGTGCAGTGCGCTCCTGTGCTCCACAGTGGATCAATTTGGGCCCGTTTGGGTCCCAAATCATCCTGCTGCAAAGTGCAGCAGCACTCCAACGCCCTTCGTGCCACCTTGGAAACATTCCCACACTCTGCCGCAGGCCAACTCTCAGGGGCAGCATGAGGCTTGCGTGATGACATTACTTTCTGGAAGTTACGTCATCGTGCAGCCTGGGAGCAGGCACGCAAAGCAGGCACGCGAAAGCATCTAAAAAGTTGAGTGGCAGGTCTCCCACCTCCCACCCGGAGGGTAAGGGGACTGGGCAATCCTAGTAAGGGGTACTAGCATCCGAATTCGTGAAGACAAACAATGAGATGGCGGAGGCATTAATTAGCAGACAGACTAACCCAAGATAAGCGATTGCTTGTATTGTGCGCGCGGAGGTTGCCTCCACGTATTCTCGAATCACTGAAAATGGCTTTCAACTCCACAGAGAGTAGCTGACTCCGAAGCAATGATTTTCCTCTGTGAATCGTCGCCAAGACAAACTTTATTTTTCTTTTTGATGGGGGAAAAAAAACATTTTGCCAAGCCTCCTACTTAATTTCATTAGCTACTGTTGCTCTTTTGGAATGCACTTACAGCGCAAGAGAATAAACATTCTCCCGGTGATAAGATAGAGTTTGTAAACTGCATTTGGGATGAAAGAAGCACGCCCATGTTCTGTTTTTATAGCAGAGTTAATGGTGTTTTAATTCCCAGAGCCATTTTTTCCCCCTTTTTAAACTTTAATACCAGGTCTTGTCTACGTTTACATTTTTTGGCTGCTTACAAATCTGAATTGTGATTAAAGTGGGGAGGGGGGCGGCTTAGACATTGGAGCTCAGGAGGCAGAGCCAAGGAATGAAGAGGTGTGGCCTCAGGGATCAGGGGTGGAGTCTGATGGGACTGGGTGGAGACTAGAACAGGAGACTGGATTCAGGTGGGGGCAGATCCCGGCTGCACTTTGTGTGGTGCATGGAAGGTGAGTGACATCAGCAACACTGCCAACATCACTACATCACTTCTGGGTACAACCTGGAAGTGTACAATGGGTAGCACTAGGAATCTCCGGAAACTCTATGGTAAAACCATAAAGTTTTACCATAAGGGTTTCTTGAGATTCCTAGAGCTACCCATTGTTACTTCCGGGTTGTGCCCAGAAGTGACATATTGGTGCAGAGTCCTACAGTTTTTTATTTTTCTCTCAATCTGAGCAGTGGTGGACAACAGAGACAATCGATGGAGACCTCCTGCCATAGTGGGAGGCCTGGTAAGGCTATTTGTGACTAAGGATGGAGCCTGAGCCTGAATAACAGTGATGGAGCAAACAACAAAATCTCTCAAGCTGAGCAGAAGGTGGCCTTCCTGCTTGATCTGGGGCCATCCCTTGGAAACTGTCTCCGTTCCCCTGGACACCCGGGTAAGGAAGTTTTGATGGACCCTCCCCTTCCTTTTCCCCTGCATCAGTTATGCTTTTGTGCAAGCACTGGCCTGTAATTTCAAACTACTTTTCAGGCAGAAATACTCCCCTTCCCCCTCAGTGCCCATGTGGGCTTTAAAAGGCTTTAAGTTGTGCTGTGACAAAAGTATGGCGCCATCCGCTTGTGTGAGCTGGATATCCACACAGGATACTTCAAAGGAAGGATCCAACATGCGTTGCCCACATTTAGAACCCAGCGACTCACCATCACTGCTGGGATGACTTGTGGAAATCCAGCATTCCCCAGCCTAGACTCGAGGAATAAACCCAGGCCTTTAAGGCCATTAAAATTTGATCTAAATATCCCCATTCCTTATGCCCTATTTCATTACAAACAGCCTCTCTCAAACTGTCTTTAGCTGTCGGAAAACTCAGGTGCAGCTGCGCGGATGACATCCCCGTAGACAGAAGTCGCATGAAATTGACATTCGGTACTACTTCGGTCGGTGTGGTTTCGCATGAAATTGACGTTCGGTACTACTTCGGTCGGTGTGGTTTCGCATGAAATTGACATTCGGTACTACCTCGGTCGGTGTGGTTTTGCTTAAGAGCCAGCAAACGTACCGCTCGTCTGTTATTTTATTGGGGGGGGGCGTCTTTTTCTTTTTTCAGATGATGCTTTTAAAAGCCCTCCGTGCTTTTCACTGTTTTTGAACTTGTTTGAACATGTTTGTTTGCAGAGTATAAACGTTACTCAAGGTGAGAGGAAACTTTGAAGGTGGAACAGAAGGTTCTTTTAGTCCTGGGCACATTAAAGGAACAACTTTCCAAGTTGTTCCTGACAGATGATGTGAAGTTCCCTTTGGAAGGGTGATGCTTGTTCAGGCCCTGGCAATATGCCGACGGGATCTTTTAGAGAAACGGACTTTGAAAACGGCAGGTTAATCTATAGAAAGGTATCCCGTGCAATGTCTGGGTTATAGACAGTGGTGTAAATATCAACATCCTATTTCTGAGCTTCCTTGGACTGCATACAGATGACTGAGGCCAGGGACAGCCCTTGCAAACAAATAAAGAAGATGCAAAAGGAAGCCCCAAAACTTAAGGGGGCTTCCGTATCCCTCCCCTCCAAGCAAGGCCAGCATCACCATAACCTGAGGTGGGGCAGCTGCCGGAGCCCAGAGTTTCTGGTGAGATGCATGGCCACTGAGGCCCCCCCCCACTCACGTACTCTTCCTCCATCCGCTTGCTTGCAAGTGCTCCACTGTGCATGCTTCCAGCTACACACACTTCCCAGCACTGCCAGGGAAGGGCACACAGATGGTGCATGGCACGGGCAGCATTCTGAGCTGCTCCCACCACCCATCGCTGTCAGGAAATGCTGTGTGGGCAGCAAGGGATTGCAAGAAGGTGAAAAAGGGGATAGACAGGTAGTTGGGGGCACACAGGTGAGTGGATGAGGCTGTGTAAGTGAGGGGCCTGGTGGCAGGCAAGGGAGGGGGAACTGACCATTTCCTCCCTAGGACTCCCCAAAATATGGAACCGGCACTGCCCCAAGACATTAGACAGTGTGGGGTGGCAATTAGGGTTGTCGGGTCCAGGTTGAGAAATTCCTGGAGATTTGGGGAGTGGAGCCAGGAGAGGGTGGGGTTTAGGGAGGGGAAGGGCCTCAGTGGGGTATAATGCCATAGCGTGCACCCGCCAAAGCAGCCATTTTCTCCAAGGGAACTGATCTCTGTGGCCTGGAGAGCAGTTGTAATTCCAGGAGAGCTCCAGCCACCCCCTGGAGATTGGCAACCCTAGTGACAATACCATATAAAGGCATAGCCTGGGCATTGTAGAGAAACATAAGATCTCAAAATTGATTTAGAAATCCATGGGGGAGGAGGAATGGAGAATACAAAATAGATCAGGCAACTTGTTTGTGAAAGGTGCCAAAAAAGTTTTTTTTGCTGTGCCTTGACAGATAAAAAGCCTATTTGAAAATACCTTGTGCTGAAAGGAAGTTGTCTTTCTACTTGATATCCCCAAAGAGCCAAACTACGTGTTACAGAGGCTGCAGTTTCTTTGTGCTGTGAGGTTAGGCTTCAGGACACCACAACACCCTTGCAGATCTTATGTCAGGCTATGGATGACAGGATACAGCAGACAGATCTCCGGCCCATTGGCATCAAGACACAGGTTCCTGGTTAAATGGTTTTTTATTCAGAAATCAGATCATTTCCATATACAGGTCCATAGTTTACTTAGAATCAAGAAAGCTTCCAAGCAGCACAGCTTCCTTGAAAGGAATAGGGACTTAAGGAAAGTACGGGGCTAAATACGCAAACATTCCCCTCCTCCCAAACCCACAAGTTTGAGCGCGAAGAAGTCTGGGAATTTCTGCTGGGGTTTATACTAGAGCTAGACAAGACAGAAAGAGGCATAACCGAAACGATAACATTTCAGACACTACGAGGTCATTTCGGTGAGCTTCAAAGAAATACATAGATTACACAGCTGCGCTCTCAGGCAGGGAAGAAGAGAAACGAAAGTGATGCATATAGCATTTGCAATATGAATTAAAACCACAGTGTTGACGATTAGCATCTCCTAGAACAATGACATGGATGGAGGGGTACAGACATACATGACATCTTCCCACAAATGGTAACAGCCATGAGAATTTCTCTGGAAAGGCCGGGATGCTGAGGGATTGTTTCACAGAATTCTAAGACAACTTTCACACATGTAGCACATCCATCGTTTTATAAAGAGGAGCAAAATCCACATAGCAGATGCAAAGCAGCTCAGAGCTTAAGCACACAACCAGAGGCAAGCCAAGCCAGTCAGTCCAAGAAAATGAAGGGGAGGGGGAATTTGCAGAAAGGTGTGAATCAGTTGGCCCTATGGAGTCTAGACTCTACTCCACTCACTGCCTGTCCCAGTTCCCCTTGTCAGAATCCCCAAAATTCAACATAGGGTCACCATCACAAATGATGTCCACAGCCAAGGGACGTAGAAAAGAGTTTTTTGTATTTATCAGTCTTGTGTGTGTGTGTGTGCGATGTGCCGTCAAGTCACCTCCGACCTATGGCAAACCTATGAATGAAAGACTTCCAGAACTTCGTTAACAGACTTGCTCAGATCTTGCAAACTGGAGGACGTGGCTTCTTTTATGGAGTCCAGCCATCTCATTTTAAGTCTTCCTCTTTTCCTACTGCCTTCCACTTTCCCGAGCATTATTGACTTTTCCAAAGAGTCTTCTTGTCTTCTCATAATGTGACCAAAATACAACAACCTCAATTTGTCATTTTTGCTTCTGGGGAGGATTCAGGCTTGATTTGAACTAGTACCCATTTATCTGATACTTATTGGGTATCTGCAAAACTCTCCTCCAGCGCCACATTTCAACTGAATCGAACTGTCAGCTTTCTTCACCGTCCAGCTTTCATATCCATACATCGTAGTGGGGAATTCCACAGTTTGGATTATCTTGATCTTGGTCCCCAGAGAGACATCTTTATCTTTAAGGATCTTTATCTTTCAGTCTTGTGTATATTCTGGATTTCCTTCCATGTACTCAGGGCCATGAACATACACAACATTTTTCATCTGTTGTTCCAGAGAGGCTGCCAGGCAAATTCCTAAATCTACTCTGAGATCTATGCAGTGGCTGTGCTAGGTTTTTAATCCAGACTTTCTTGTCTCAATCAGTTCTGTCTTTATTGATCTCCTGTATACCCTGGCTTTCCTTCCAAATGCTCAGGGCCAAGAATATACACCAAACTTTTAATCCATTCTCCTTACAGAAAGCCTGCCAGGCAAATGCATAAATCAGAGATCCATGTGGTTGCACTAAGGTTTTAATCCACACCTTCACAGTCATTCCTTTACATTAAGAGGCCCAAATACAGCCCCTCTCTTTCCACACATCAGCACACATATAAAGCTGCTTGGAGCCTTGGTCCATTGAGATCCAGAGGAGTTAGCCGTATTAGTCTGTAGCAGCAAAATAGTAAAGAGTCCAGTAGCACCTTTAAGACTAACCAACTTTTTTGTAGCATAAGCTTTCGAGAACCACAGCTCTCTTCATCAGATGCATCATCAGAAAGCTGTGGTTCTTGAAAGCTGATGATGCATCTGACAGAGAGCTGTGGTTCTCGAAAGCTGACGATGCTTCTGACGAAGAGAGCTGTGGTTGGTTGTTGTGGGTCTTCCGGGCTGTATTGTCGTGGTCTTGGCATTGTAGTTCCTGACGTTTCGCCAGAGCTGTGGTTCTCGAAAGCTTATGCTACAATAAAGTTGGTTAGTCTTAAAGGTGCTGCTGGAATCTTGACTAGACATGGGCATGAACCAAAAAAATTTAACCAATCAGCAGTTCATGGTTCGGTGACGACGACAATCCCGAAGTCACGAACCGCAATGAACATTTTCCGTTCACGGTTCGTGGGCGCCAGAACGGCCCCCATTGCACTTAGAGAGCCCATATTCACAGGGAGTGTGTAGCAGACTCTCCTCCAGCCAGCAGCCAAGTTTGGTCAAGAGCCCTTGCCCACCACTCCCACAGACCTGATCAGATCAGGCAGTAATGCGTGAGCCCTCAGCCGAGGTGCCCACTGAACTTGGCCCCAGAGCCAGGCAGCAGCCCTGGAACCAGAGTAGATAGATACATATCCCAAAAATCTCAGCTCAATTATACTCTCAGTCTCTCTCCCCAAAGGCTAGCAAGTGGCAAGCAAGAGCTCTGTTCCACTCCACTACACGCTGAAAGTGAAACCAGAACAGGGAGCGCAGTGCTTTTTATAAGCTGAGGTCCCATAGAGCAATGCAGGAGGTCTGTGTTTGGCCGTCAGAGCTGCCTATCAGGGTTTGCAGGGATGAGATTGGAGTGCCCGTGAGTCAGAACACCCCCTCCCTCCCCCGGGTGTCTTCTCCCAACTTGTAACCACTTTGCAGCTCCATGGTTGGAAGGAAGACCTGCCGATCAAGGTAAGCTGGGCTTCCATTTGGATTTCCAGGGTGACAGAAGGAGCGCAGACAGAGTTCAGGCACTCCCCTGGCTCCGTGTCCAGGGGAATTGATTGCTGGCGCCTGACTGTCTGGCTTCCCAAACCGCAGAAGAACGCACTGAACTAGGCTTCTTCCGAACACTGGTTCGTTGACCATGGACAATCACTCTCTGCCAGATCGCGATTGTGCGATCGCCAATTTCGTGGGTTTTTGAATTTTGTAATGCGGTTCATGCCCAAAGTGGTGATCGGCATTATGCTGGGCATGTAAGAACAGGCCAGGAGAACTAAGCACTGATGCAACCCTTCCTGCCCTCCCCCTTATGATCTGCCTTGCATGAAGAAATGAACACTTTGTCACCTTTGAGAACACTACTGTTCTTTTGCAAAAGCCTAGACAGGACTGACTCCAATCCCTCCTCCTACACAGCAGGCCACCATACACACACACACTCAGTGACCCTTGCTCCATGCCCAGAAGATATCTACAGCAAAAAGGACCACGGTGTTAAATGTAAGACCAACAACAATTACAACCGTGTAGTTGGAGAATTACAAACAACACATAGGTTAAGTAGTCATCATATAAGCATCTATATCATATAAGGAGCTATATCACATAAGGATTATATAAGTCAGAAGAGCCCCCACCCTCCTGACTTTCCATAAACAATGCAAAACTGAACTATTCAAAAAGGCTTTTTACTCAAATGGGAGGGCAGCATTGTAGGGAAGGGGTCTCAGATGCTTCACTAACGAGTTGGGGATCATAGACTTCATCACCATGTTTGCCTTACATTTTATCTGCTGTGTATTGTCGAAGGCTTTCACGGCTGGAGAATGATGGTTGTTGTGGATTTTCCAGGCTGTATAGCCGTGGTCTTGGCATTGTAGTTCCTGACGTTTCACCAGCAGCTGTGGCTGGCATCTTCAGAGGTGTAGCACCAAAAGAAAGAGATCTCTCAGTGTCACAGTGGTTGTTGTGGGTTTTCCGGGCTGTATTGCCGTGGTCTTGGCATTGTAGTTCCTGACGTTTCTCCAGCAGCTGTGGCTGGCATCTTCAGAGGTGCTCACCGAAAGACAGATCTCTCCTTGTCACAGTATGGAGAAGATGTTTGCAGATAATTTATATCTTCTCAGGAGGGTTGTGGTTGGGCTGAGTCATCCTGTAAGAGTTTCCCAGGGCATGAAATGCTAATGGAGGGAGGCTTCACTGTATCCTGAGGAGGTTCTTTTGCATATGGATGGGTGCTTGATGTGCTAATCTTCTCTGCAGGGCTATTGTCGGGTATAGAGTATTTTGTTAGCCTGGTGTTTTTCAGGGCTGGAAACCATGCTCTATTCATTCTTAAAGTCTCTTCTTTCCTGTTGAAATTGTGCTTATGCTTATGAATTTCAATGGCTTCCCTGTGCAGTCTGACAAAGTAGTTGGAAGTGTTGTCCAGTATTTTGGTGTCCTGGAATAGGATACTGTACCCTGTTTGAGTTAGGCTATGTTCAGCCACTGCTGATTTTTCAGGTTGTCCAAGTCTGCAGTGTCTTCCATGTTCTTATATTCTTGTCTGGATGCTACGCTTTGTGGTCCCGATGTAAACTTGTCCAAAGCTGCAGGGTATGCGGTATACTCCTGCAGAGGTGAGGGGGTCTCTACTGTCTTTTGCTGAGCGTAGCATCTGTTGTATTTTTCTGGTGGGTCTGAATACCATTTGTAAGCTGTGCTTTTTCATAAGCTTTCCCATCTGATCAGTGATTCCTTTGATATATGGCAAAAACACTTTTCCTGTGGGAAACTGTTTTTCCTTAGTTGTTTGATTTATCCTTGGTTTACTTGCTCTTCTGATTTCATTTCTGGAGTAGCCATTTGCTTGAAGTGCGTGGTTTAGATGATTAATTTCCTCATTGAGAAAGTACGGTTCACATATCCGTCTTGCACAGTCTACTAATGTTTTTATTATGCCTCTTTTCTGTTGAGGGCGCTGATTGGAGTTTTTGTGTAAGTACCAATCCGTGTGAGTTTGTTTCCTGTAGACCTTGTGACCTAACTGAAAGTTTGCTTTGCAGGTGACCAAGGTATCTAGAAATGGAAGTTTACCCTCGGTTTCTCTCTCCATGGTGAATTGTATGTTCAGGTGGATATTGTTGAGGTGGTTTAAAAACTCCATCAATTCTTCCTCCCCATGGCTCCAAATGATAAAGGTATCATCCACGAACCAGAACCAGACTGTAGGTTTGTGGGGTGCTGATTCTAGAGCTGTTTTTTCAAAATGTTCCATGTAGAAGTTTGCTATAACTGGGCTGAGAGGGCTTCCCATGGTCACCCCATCCATCTGTTCATAGAATTCATTACCCCATTGGAAGTAACTGGTTGTCAGACAATGGTGGAATAAGGCTGTTACATCCTTATTCTTGTATTCTTGGGAAGCCCTCTCAGCAAAACTCTCTATACCCGACAATAGCCCGGCAGAGAAGATTAGCACATCAAGCACCAATCCATATGCAAAAGAACCTCCTCAGGATACAGTGAAGCCTCCCGCCATTAGCATTCCACACCCTGGGAAACTCTTACAGGATGACTCAGCTCAACCCCACCCCTCCTGAGTAGATATAAATGACCTGCCAACATCTTTTCCACACTGTGACACTGAAAGTTCTCTGTCTTTTGGTGCTACACCTCTGAAGATGCCAGCCACAGCTGCTGGCGAAATGTCAGGGACTACAATGCCAAGACCACGGCTATACAGCCCAGAAAATCCACAACAACCATTTTATCTGCTTCTTTAAATATGTACTCCTATGTACAACCAGTGCTCCATGTTGTCTAATGTTAGTCCTAGAATTGATTATGTTTTGCTCTAGTATTTTTTCTACTCTGTCTTGGATCCTTGCTAATGCTATGTCTTTTAAACTTGTATCGGTTTACCTTATGGTATTGTATTGAAATGTATTTGATACTCATGGTATTAACTTCATACTGTGTAATCCGCCTTGAGTCTCAGTGAGAAAGGCGGACTATAAATGACGTAAATAAAAATAAAAATAACTATCAGTGTCTAGTCCTATCAGTGACTCATAGAGGCATATATAATCCATTTTTCATACAATCAATGCAGCTGATCATATGCAATCCAAAATAAATAACATTTACTGGCAAAATTCACATCAAATATAAATTCTTATATCCAACCCAATCCACAATAACACATCATCAACATGCTCCCGGTTATAAACCACATTTCGATGGAAACATCTTCTTCAGGTATGGATTGGTCAAAGTTGTGATGGTTACATGTGTTTCTTCAATTCGTAGTTAAAGTTAAAGTGACTGTGCTATGAAAGTGTAAAAAATAGCAGGAAGTAAACTGTTTCCCTAGTCAAGTTTAACAATTGATTGCAAGCACAGGGCATTAAATGACCCTTACCACTAGTTCCCAGTTTGTACATTCAAGAAAGTAGCGGGTTACTTATACAGAAAGTTCTTTTGAAATAGGCAGGCTCCACTCCCAAAATCTCCCGGAATTTTCCAACCTGGAGCTGGCAACCCTACCTCCTACACAGCAGGTGGCTAGTACTGTTAGAGAGTCGTCCATTTGTTCTGCCATTGCGTCTCATAGTGGGGATAGTGTTGTTCTTCCCCATCTCTCCCCTGCTGCTTTACAGCTTCTAACGATAGATTTAGAATATATTTTCTTGTATTGTTTTTGATGTGCTGTCAGAGAAGTCCTCTTCAAGTGAAATTTATTAGATCCGCGTTGCTATTCTTGAGTCCAACAACCCGCTCTGAGACAGGATTTCCTTCCTTCTGCATGATGGAAGCCTTTAGACGCAACCACTTTAGACTCTATTTTTAGCCCACCTCCCTTGCAATACATAGAAGCGTTTGTAGAAAGCAGCGGAAATAGACTCAGGTGAAAAGTAGCAATCTCTCATTTGACATGATGAGTGACTAATTGGTAGTTCGGAAAAACGGGGTGGCAGCAACCTAAAGGCGTAAAAAGTCTCGGAGAGCAAACGTTTTGAGCCAAGCTACAAGTGATGAATTACACTTGCCTGGCAAGTGAACAGACTCACGTGTATTCCTCCCTGTTCACTTGCCATTTACTTGCCAGTTTGGCCAGTTTGGTGTGGTGGTTAAGAGCATGGGACTCTAATCTGGAGAGCCGGGTTGGATTCCCCACTCCTCCACTTGAAGCCAGCTGGGTGACCTTGGGCTAGTCACAGCTCTCTCAGAGCTCTCTCAGCCCCACACACCTCACAGGGTGATTGTTGTTGTGAGGATAATAATGACATACTTTGTAAATCACTCTGAGTGGGCATTAAGTTGTCCTGAAGGGCGGTATATAAATCGAATTTTATTATTATTATTGCGCTCCACTTGTGAACAGGGAGGCATACACGTGAGTCTGTTCACTTGCTAGGCAAGTGTAATTCATCACTTGTAGCTTGGCTCTCAGTATGGAATATCCCAAGCATGGAATGAAAATATGAGTGGCAATTTTCACAAAACAAGAACGCCACGACAGTGAGGAAAATTTTCATTCAGGTTTGGGCCTGCAGGTTGGCACTTTTAGGGTTGCGAGGTCCAGACTGGGAAATTCCTGGAGATTTGGGTTAGGGAGCGGTGGTGGTGGCAGTAGCACAGAGATTTGGGTTAGGTATGGAACCTGGGAGAGGGTGTGGTTTGGGGAATGGCTTCAGTGGGGCATAATTATTAAATAAATCGTATGTTGGCCCAGAAGCCTAATTAAAGGAGTCCATGTTTGGGCCGTTAGCAGAGTCTATCGTTTAGCAGAGGAAACGAGAGCCAGTTTGGGAGGGGGGGGTTGGGCCCCATTTCATAAAATCTTATTCTGAGCATACATTCTAGCAACCAGCACACAGAAGAATGTAAACAAGTAATAAAGCCTTGCTCTAGTGTTAAGATCCTGTCTCTGAGCAACATGTAAACATTTTGTTGTTTGGGTTATTCTAATTAAATAAAGTGAGATTTCAACCTCGAATGAATTCCTTCCCAAGGAATATATCATATACATGGCTCCAGCTTCTCAAAAGTTTGTATAATTCATTTATAATTCAAACTTGTCAGATGTCATGTTCTCTGGGAAAACGCAGTCATTTTGACAGGGTTTCATCCTAAACTCTGATCTTTTATTCTGTAAACAAATAGCAATTATTCTGTAAACAATCAGTACCGAAGTGTATATAAGGCCCTCCAACGCTACTGGTCTTTACACATGTCTCCCCCTAATGAAGAATGTATCTGGGGTTATTCCGTGTAAGAAATAAATCCATTTTTCCTTTGTATTCACTGTGTTTGGTGTCTTGAAATATATATGGGTTAGTGGTAGTAGGGGACTTATAAACTGGAAGCAAAGGACTATTACAAAAATTCCCCTAACACAACCTCAGCAGTGCATAATGCTGTAGAGTCCACCCTCCAAAGCAACTATTTTCTCCAGGGGAACAGATCTCTGTAGTTGTAATCAGGGCAGGCGTGCCCATTGAGGATGGGCTGGTAGCTTCCTTGAGTGCTAAGGTGCCGAGGGGGCACTGGAGGGGGCGCTGGGGGTGGGGGCATGCGCCACGGAGCTCAATTGCCCCATGCTGCTGTGCCCGGCCAGGAGCTCTGTTCTGCTGCCTCCGCCGCCTCCGCCGCCACCAGCACACAGTTGTGGGCCAGGCACGGCATGCGGTTGGGGCAGTGCGCGGAGCAACTGAGCCGGAGGGATGATGCACGCACGCTGGCCCGGCCGCCTGTCACGCCTGGCCCGCAGCTGCTGTGCCCAGCCAGAAGCGTGTGCTGGCGGCGGCAGCGTGGGGCAGCTGAGTGGGCTCAGTTGCTCTGTGCTGCTGCTGCCACCGCCACCAGCACACTGCTGCAGGCCAGGTGCGGCAGGCGGCCAGGGCGACATGGGGCAACTGAACGGAAGGGCAGGGAGGCCACACGTGTCTCTGCTCCCGCATAATGACATCACACGTGAGTGATGTCATCACACAGTCCGGGTGCATGCAAAGCGTGTGCGCACCAACACCCCTGAAGCTGCCTCAGGCACTAGAAATGCTGGCACTGTCCCTGGTTGTAATTCTGGGAGAATGCCAGGCGTTCCCCTGGAGGTTGGCAACCATATGTTGGTATCAGATAGTACCCTTGGTCATCAGTAAAGAGGAAGCAGAAACGGGAGGCATCTTCCTGAAAATCCAAAAAAAAGTCCATTGATCAAATGTCTCTCAAACGTCAAACGGGACTCACAAACCCTTAGAAGGCTGAGAGCAGCAAGGAAAGTATTAACAGCGCTTGAAATTAACTTTAATTGGTTCACAAGGGTTTTAAGTCAAATTATGTAGCACAAGCTGATGGAACAAGAGGGAGCAGGGAAGGGGGCGGATTCTTCCTTTGTACATAGGAAATGCAGCATTCAGTTAAATGTCCCTCCAGCGCTAGATGAGAAACACACATTCCTTGTAAGACAGAAAAGAACAGAAAATGTGGTTGTCCTTATATTAACAGAGTTGCACATTAACATAAGGGAAGGCACCTGCGGAAGTCAAATGGAGCAATATTACCTAGTGGATGGAGCAAATGCAGCACCCATGAGCCAAGTCTCATTTGAAGATGCATCACCCACCAACTGAAGCGTCTTTCCCTCTGAGCCTGGAGCTCAAACTCATTGATTTAATGTCCTAAGAACCTCCATCTACAGAGGCAATATAACTGAACACCCGATGGAGGGAACAAAAATTATGGAAAGGTCATCAACTCCGTGCTCAAAAGGCACCTTGTTGGCCAACCTTGGTCTGATCTAAGAGGGCTGATTTTTCTTGGATTCTCCTCCACCACTTTGCTCAACTAATTTCGAAAGGCAGCTCCTTGCTCCAGAGAGGTAGGACACAAATAACACCACACATGGTGCAACTTTCACACAGCACCCTGTACCAAGAGGACAAGGAATAACACATCAAGAAACGTGTAGATAGACATGTAGAGAGCCAGTTTGGTGTAGTGGTTAAGAGTGTGGGATTCTAATCTGGAGAACCGGGTTTGATTCCCCAGTCCTCTGCTTGAAGCCAGCTGGGTGACCTTGGGCTAGTCACAGCTCTCTCAGAGCTCTCTCAGCCCCACCCACCTCACAGGCTATTCTGTTGTGGGGATAATAATGGCATACTTTGTAAACCACTCTGAGTGGGCATTAAGTTGTCCTGAAGGGCAGTATATAAATTGAACGTTGTTGTTGTTGTTGTTGTTGTTGTTGTTTTTGTTGTTTTTGTTGTTTTTGTTGTTTTAGATGAGTAGCCTTGGAACAGCAGAATTTGAATCCAGTGGCACCTTAGATACCAACAAGATTTTCAGGGCATAAGCTTTCGAGAGTCAAAGCTCCCTTCTTCTGATATCTCTTCTTCTTTTATCTGAAGAAGGGAGCCCTGACTCCTGAAAGCTTATACTTGGATAATCGTATTGGTCTCTAAGGTGTCACTGGACTCAAAGCTTGACATTAAGAAACAGTTAAGGACTACAATGGAGATGAGCCAATACAAGCATTTGATGCCATGGCGGTGAGTCAACACAGGCAATTGGCGCAGCGGAGATGAACCAATGCAGACTTCAGTACAAGGGAGATGAGCCAATACAGGCATCTGGTGTTATGATTTCATATTACTGATCCTTCTCTCCTCCTCTCTCAATGAGAAAGGGATGGAAAGAGATGAAGAGGAGCAAAATGTCTGGATCCTGAATTAATATAAGTGGAAAGCACTTTGGATAGATATCTGGATGAGTTTTTTTTTTAAAGCACAGAGACATAATATCTGCAGTCAAACGGATGTCCTGTATGTGGAAGCTGTCAAGCTAATGAGACAGATAAGCATCGCTTTGGCAAGAAAAGGAGTTGCTAGAGGAAACTATATATTGTTCTAAGCCTCAATTAATTTACTCCAGTCTATCACCAAAAACAAATGATTGTGTCAGACGAAACAAAAGCCCAGCAGAAGAAGTGGAAGGGGGAGAAGACGAGAACAAAGCTAACGAGTCCCAATCGGCGGTTCAAAGCCCATCTGTTTATTTAGACTGTTTTCAGAGATCCATTTCTCCCCAAGCAGCGTATGAATAGTCGAAGGCTTTCACGGCCGGAGAACGATGGTTGTTGTGGGTTTTCCGGGCTGTATTGCCGTGGTCTTGCCGTGGTCAGCCAAGACCACGGCAATACAGCCCGGAAAACCCACAACAACCAGCGTATGAATAATTGGCAGTTGTTTCCTATCACGTTTTTGATATCGGTAGGCCGATGTCAAACCAGGGCGCTGATTTGGGACTTGAGACTATCTCCTTTTGTAAATAAATCAGAGGAAAGAAACTATTTCTTTGCTGGAACCGCTGTTCATGATGGCAGAGAGCTCGGCAGAATGGCTTCTTCGGACCAGCTGCCTTAGGTGTTCCCAAGTATTCCCAGTTCTAGGGATGGTCCTGAAATTTGTGTCATCCAGAATTCTCCCTGAATTCTGGCTGGCATTCGAAGCAGCTGGTCTTGTATCCAAAACAGAACTATTGACATAGATCAGTTCCCCTCAAGAAAATGGCAGCTTTGGAAGATGGACTCCTTGGCATGATATCCTGATGAGGTCCCTCCCCAAACCCGGTCCTCTCTAAGTTCCCTCCCCCAAATCTATAGGAATTTCGCAACCCAGAGTTGGCACCCCCAATTCATGGGCCTTGATAAAAAGTGAAGAAAAGCAATTGTAGCTGTTATCCGATAAAGCCCTATGCGGACTGGGACCTGCGTATCTGCAGGACCGCCTCTCCCCATACGAACCCCAGAGGACTCTTCGTTCCAGTGAGAAACATCTGCTAAAGGTCCCTGGACCAAGGGAGGCCCACCTGGCATCGATCAGGGCCAGGGCCTTTTCGGTCCTGGCCCCAGCCTGGTGGAATGCTCTGTCTGATGACAAGGCCTGCCAAGACTTGCTATCCTTTCGCCGGGCCTGTAAGACGGAGCTGTTCCGCCAGGCATATGGACGGTGCTAGGCAGAGCCCCCCTGGCCAGTTGATGGTAGATTGGGCCCTCCCCACCACAAATACCCCCCATTTAAATAATCTTTTTACTACGAAGATGCTCTGGAGATGATTTAGGCTGGCTAGTTGTGCTGCTAAGTCCATGTTTATATTTTAAATTGTGTAGTAATTTTGGATGTTTTTATGGTTACTAATTTATAATGATTGTTTTATATATTTTAACTGTATGTGTCTGTAATCCGCCCCGAGCCTGCTGGAAACAGGCAACGCTGGCGGCCCTGGTTGTTGGGCGGTACAGACACATCTTCGGGACGTTTGCTTCCTGCAACACCCCTCACACCTGTTGAAGAAACAGAAAGATCTATTTGTGTTGACTTACATTGACTGAGATTTTATCTTATTGTGCTGTTTATTCCTGGACTTGCTTCCACTGGATTAGACTCCACTTTTGACTTCTTGGCTTTTTGGAATGGCTTTATTTGTATGAATGTATGCTTTGGACACGTCTTTGATTGGTTTTTGTGACTTTCCATTTCCATTGTATTTAAATACATTATAATTTAGTCGTTTCATATATCTGATTGGCTATTTACTATTATCAGGGCTTTTTTTCAGCAGGAATGCGGTGGAACGGAGTTCCGGAACCTCTTGAAAATGATCACATGGCCGGTGGCCCCGCCCCCTGATCTCCAGACAGAGGGGAGTTTAGATTGCCGAGCAGCGCAGAGGACAATCTCAACTCCCCTCTGTCCGGAGATCAGGGGGCGGGGCCACCAGCCATGTGATCATTTTCTCTGAGGGCAACCCACTGAGTTCCACCACCTCTTTTCCCAGAAAAAAAGCCCTGACTATTATTAATTGCCTTCACATACAGTTTGTTCTGTTCAGGTAGTTTTGTGTTGGGTGGAGGAACCTCTTATACATTGTTCTGGAAATATGGGGAGGGCGGGAGGGCGGAATATAAATTGAAAATAAATAAATAAATATATAAATAAATAAATTATCGAGCATCATATTATATAAGCCGTTTTTGTGCATGAAGTTTTAGCTATGCACCAAGAAACATTACACATTGGTAAATCACGCTAAAACAGTATCCATGCACCATTGCTCAGGGTCAGCTTTTTTGCTGTGATTTATCCACGTATGTATATGCCCATCAGTAATGTGAGAGGGAAGCCAAAGAACAGAAAGTTATTGCAGACTGCACGATTCCTGAATTCTTTTATGAAATAAACCAGAAGACACGGTCCAGAGGCAGCTAACAAAATGGGAGCAGGGAAACTAGGCTCGTCTGTGATCAGTTCAAACTGCAAGTGGTCATTACGAGAATGTTTGATGTTTGAATACGGTTGGGGGGGGGGCAGGCTGTACATGAGGTAACCTATTATGAAGAAGGTTTAGCAATTCGTTTATGTGGGAAACTGGTTGAAATTGCCTAATGAATTTCATTAGTGCAGTTTGTGTAAGTGCATCAATGGCTCCTTTTAAGAAAATTTTCCAGGCATCCACCTGGAGCCCTGGAGAGCAGGCAAGGAGAGCTTGGACAGACCAACAATTTGACTCAGTCAAAGGCAGTCGCTTCTTTTAAAGAGTTTGGCTCAAGAGTCTCTCTGCACAAGACATCTTACACAGGGACTCCCAAGTGTAGGGAGATAGAATGTTAGCTGGGAAGCGTAGTTTAAAAAGGCAGACCCGGCAGAGATCGCTCCTCAGAGGGTTTGCTAATTTCATCTTCACCTCCTGGAAGGGGAGGTGAAATTGGCAGAACCTGGGGAGGCGAAGATGAAATTAAGAAAGGCTCTGAGGAGCGATCTCTCCCGGGTCTGTCTTTTTAAATTGACAGGAGAAATTGGCAGAGCCTTTGGAGGACTGGCAGAGATTGCTCCTCAGAGCATTTCTTAATTTCATCTTCACCTCCCCAATTAATTATTAATTAAGTATTAATTAATTAATTATTAATTATTAATTTCATCTCTCTACATGAGGGTACTGTAGAGAGAGGAAAGGGAAGATGAAATTAACAAACCCTCAGAGGAGCGATTTCTCAGCGCTCTTTAAATTATGCTTCCCAGCTAACATTGCATCTCCCCACACTTGAGCATCCCCGTGTAAGACGTCTCGTGTGGAGAGACTCAGGGCCAAGCTACAAGTGACGAATGACACTTGAACGGCAAGTGGATTGAGTGGAGGGCAAGTGAACAGGGAGAAATACACTTGCTGTTCAAGTGTCATTCGTCACTTGTAGCTTGGCCCTCAGAGCACAAAGTCCCAAGCTCAATCCCCAGCATTTCTGGTTAAAAAGAGGTACATGGGAGGGAAGGCCTGAGATGCTGGCAAGCTGCTACCGGTCAGAATAGGAAATACTGACCTTGTCAGATCAAAGTTCTGACTCAGGAGAATGCAGCTTCCTGTCTTCATGTGAAGATGGTCCCCGCCTTAGCGTAGTTCCAGAGGCACAGCTCCTTGGTTCCTAAGAAGGCTTTTGAAGCAATGAAGGATGTGTAGTGGAGATGACGTTAGGGCTTCTTTTCTCCACCATTTTCCTTTTTGTGGACAAGTTTAGGGTATGTTTGTATGGTGAGATTCATGCCCGCCTCTATAAACCACCTTGAGCTGCCATTTAATGATGCGGAAAGTGACGTGATGAATCTTTTAATTAACGAATCAATGATAGTTCGTGACAACCATGGTGGGTGGGGGTGTGAGGCGGAGGCTCATGAAAGCCTAGGGCTACCAGATCTCCCTTGAGAGATCTCCCTTGACAGCCAGTTTGGTGTAGTGGTTAAGAGCACAGGACTCTAATCTGGAGAGCCGAGTTTGATTCCTCACTCCTCCACTTGAAGCCAGCTGGGTGACCTTGGGTCAGTCACAGCTCTCTCAGAGCCCTTTCAGCTCCACCCCCTTCACAGAGTGTTTTGTTGTGGGGATAATAATGGCATACTTTGTAAACTGCTCTGAGTGGGTGTTAAGTCATCCTGAAGGGCAGTATATAAATAGAATGTTGTTGTTGTTATTATTGACTCAAATGTAGAATTGTCAACTTTGGGTACAGAAATTCCTGGAGATTTGGGGGTGGAGCCTAGGGAAGGTGGGCTTTAGAGAGGGAGCAATTTTTGATGTATAATTTTGCCAGTCATAGCTTAGGCTACTTCTAGAAGACAGAAATCCGACAACTACAGCCTCAGTCACAAAATTTTGTGCCACAGTCTATAAAATTTGCCAAATGCTCTCATTATCAGTGTTTATGTAAATACCACCCTTTTATATTACTGTATTAAAGGTAAAGGTACTTTTAATATTACTGTATTAATTAACTATTTTAACTTTGTCCTATTTTTACTAATAATTTTAACTCTGTAATTTTTTTGTATTCCCTCTATGCTGGCCTTTGACTGTATAATAATAAATTGGAACTTGAATTTGAGTCATAGCTTCTTTTGACAGGTAGGGACTCTTGAAAGTTTATTCCCTGGAAATCTAGTTGCTCTCTAAGGTGCTACTGCAGACCAATACAGCTAGCCACCTGAAACTATCTTAAAATGTAGATTGATTTCACATCAGGCCAAAATGCAGCTGTTCCATGTTCCCCCTCGAGTACAAACTTCTCGTTTTCCCTTTTCAGCTCAGATCAAGCCGCGCAATGATGAAGCAATCAAATGCATTTTCTCTCAATTGGGCTGTGAAGCACCTCGGGGAGGAATTTTGGCGTGGAGAAAGTCAGCTTTCGTAGCCCCTCCCTCCACTCAGCCACATCGCTGGCCCCCGTTCTTCATCTCAAGAAACGATTCCTGATTTTGTGCAAGAGATGTGCCACTGCCGCAAAAAAAGAAAGCAACTTTTACTTAAAAAAAAAAAAAAGAACGGCATATTCTAATCAAGTGTCGTTCGTGTGCTGACATAGGTTTGACGTTGATTCCTGATGCTTTCACAATGTATGCCTTATTTTGTAGCTCTGAGGGTGTTAAGTTTTGACCAGGTATGGGTTCTATGGGTCTACTTTAATTGTAAGTTAAGAAATTTTTTCTTTTTCATCAAACCTTTTAACGTTTGGAACAATACAACTACTTTTGTCTTTTCTTTAACCAAACTCATAAGTGCTACAAAAACAGAAACTTTCAGCCAGCGATATCTTTGAAAACCAAGTAAGCAAGTTCAACTTCTTGTATCCCTTCAAGTGATAATGTCCTTTGCCACAATCTTTCCACTTATGAAGCACCTGGAATCCAGGCTTCTGTCCTCTTCTTGGAGAATTACGGCCCTGCAGTAATCCCAGTAATAACACCAACCAAGCACAACATACATGCACCACTTTTAGTCACTATTGTTCACGTACAACATTTCTGATCACCTTATTCAAGGTGTAGAAAAGAGCAAGAGTCCAGTACTACTTATAAGACTAACAAACGTTTGTGGTAGGATGTGAGCTTTCATGAGCCACAGCTCACTTCTTCAGAATGCCGGCATTTCAATCAACAAAGGAAATCCTCCATCGGGGAGTCATGAAATTATGCACCAGGGTGGGGGGGGGGGAGAGAGAGAGAGAGAGAGAGAGAGAGAGAGAGAGAGAGAGACCCTGGCCATTTCCACATGGCTTACCTTGTTCCGGAAAACAGTGAAATCTCATGTGAAATCGCACAAGAAGACACTGTTATCGTGCAAGAAGACACGATAACAGCATCTTCTCACATTTCACGCGAGATTTCTCTGTTTTCTGGAACAAGGTAAGCCGTGTGGAAACGGCCCCTCTTTTCATGGTTAAGGTAGCAAACAGGTTGGGAAATTCCTGGAGATTTGGGGGCGGAGTCAGGAACGGGCAAGATTTGGGGAGGGACCTCAACAGGGTAAAATGCCATGAAATCCATCCTCCAAAGCTGCCATTTCCTCCAGGGGAATTGAACTTGGTAATCTGGAGATCAATTGTAAAGCTGGGAGGCTGGCAAGCTATGATGACTACTGCCGGGCCAGTTTGGCTAGGGAACCTGACGGTGTTTTGCCATCTTCCGGGCATGGAGCAGGGGTCACTTGGGTGTGTGGAGGGAGGTAGTTTTGAATTTCCTGCAATGTGCAGGGGGTTGGACTAGATGACCCTGGAGGTGCCTTCCACCCTATGATTCTATGATTCTATGACTAAAGGCAACCTCGACGTGCACAGTCAGTGAATCACGGAAACCCAGTTCCAAGGAACACATCAGAGGAAGGCCTCTCAGCCTCTATGTCCTATTGGCTATCAGGGGCAATGAAGAATTAAGTTAAAGACTTTGTCAAAATGGTGGGGTTTGAGGAGGAGTAACTATAGAGTTTGCAAGTGCAAGGACCTCCAGCAGGGGTGCCGATAGAGGCATGCAACACAATGACCTTTCCTTTATGAGGTCAGACCAAGACCCAATTAGTCAATCGTTTTATTTCCAACATCAGATCAACAAATCCTTCCTGGAAACTCAAAGTATGAAGGCCACTGCCCTCCCCCGTTGTGTGTTCCCAGTTCTAGGTATTCAATGGTTTGCTGCTTCAGAATTTGGAGGATCCATTGCAATAACTTTTTTTATTAAGAGTTTTATAGTGTAGAAACAAAAAAAGGAGACAAAACATAAATATACAATAACCCCAAACCTAGCCAAATAGAACTGGCTAGCAGACAAACAAAAGTAACAAACCATACAAACAGAAAATATACATATAATGAAGAAGAAAAGAAACTATATGAACTAAAAGAAGACTTCCGATTTTCTCCACGACAAATATTAGCATTTTCAAATTTCTTTTTACTCGATTTTAAAGATAAAAGCTCTACTTTTTCTCGTATCCAAATTCCTTAGTCCAGAAGAGGTTCCATGGCAATCTCAAAAGCTCATAGCTGTTATCGACCCTTCTAGGGGCTCTAGATGTTCAGCCGCAAACCTGAGTTAGGGAATCTGGGTCAGCCCCCTGTGGCTGCCAACAAACAAGCAAGGCTAACCCGGTACAGTAACACTGTGAATAAGTGTTAATTTCGCTCAGTAATTCTCGGTTGATTCGGCAGGCAGATGGAGATCCAGACTGCATCGGCATCATTCTCCGGGTCTCATTAATGAATGACATAGGACACCGGTAAGCTTTTAAATGTGATTCATCTTTATTAGTTATGTTAAGAGTGATTGCTGGTTGATTAAGATATATATAAATGTTATAGTGGACTAAGGAATTCGGATTCGAGAAAAAGTAAAGCCTTTATCTTTAAAATCGAGTAAAAAGAAATTTGAAAATGCTAATATTTGTCGGGGAGGAAATCGGAAGCCTTCTTTTAGTTTATATAGTTTCTTTTATTCTTCATTATATGTGAGGAAGTCAGCGGGACGAAAGCTGTGTTCCTGACAGCCGGTCCCAGTTTGGGCATTGCATTTCTGGATCTCCATCTGCCCGCCGAGTCAACTGAGAATTACTGAGAGAAATTAACAAAGAAAAGAAAAGTTACGTCAATCTAAAGTACTTATAGGAACTGATCTATACTTAATCGAAAAGAGTCCAGTAGCACCTTTAAGACTAACCAACTTTACTGTAGCGTAAGCTTTCGAGAATCACAGTTCTCTTCGTCAGGTGCGCATCTGACGAAGAGAACTGTGATTCTCAAAAGCTTAGGCTACAGTAAAGTTGGTTAGTCTTAAAGGTGCTACTGGACTCTTTTCGATTTTGCTACTACAGACTAACACGGCTAACTCCTCTGGATCTATGATCTATACTTACCATCTGTGTGGTCCCGGAGCCACTACCCGGGTTCCTTCGGGAAACCTTGGGGGGAGTGTTCTAATTATCATTACTGTATATATTCTTTGCATAAGCTGTATGCATTTGATGAGATTTCACTTGTATAAATTGTATGAATTTGATGGATTCCTTGTAATTGAGCACTGGTCACTTTAATAGAAGTTTACGGTAGGAATTGGAGAGTAAGATCTTGTTATTTCCCGGGTGGGGATTCCCACTTATTCACAGTGTCCCTATGGCTGCCAAGCAGTGGTGATGTTTGATCACACGCACACTCATGCACACACTGGATCTCAATTCATCTGCAAATTGCAATCCGCTCAGTCGGAGTTCAACAAACTGTTCAAGCAGCATATGTTTGGTTCTGTAAGGAAGCCAATTGCATGTGGGTGTTCTCGTATTGATTTCTCACATCTCCATCCTCGACCGCCCCGCCTCCCTGTCTGTTGTCACCAGTTTTTTTGAGTACACAAAATATTAACGTTTCACAATTAGCCAGTTAACAGCGGTGTGGTGTCTCCCTCTTCCCATTACGGTTGCTTGGCGGCGAATGGCAAGTTGGGGATGAAATGTCTGCAGCTGGAACAATTTGTGCATTTGTGTTCTCCCACGCCCTCCTGGGAACTACAGCGCTTTTAAAAACACTTCTTAAACGTTGCTAACTGCACAGAGGCAAAGCAAAGCGCGTACACCGTCGGTCATTTAAACGATGCATCATGACTGCACAAGCACAACAAAAGCCATTTCCTCACATCTTAAAAATAGCGTCCCACTCACGTGGCACCGCGAAAATGGAATCATAACTTCCTGCCTCCTTTTTGTAATGGTGACATCAGAAATTACCCAAAAGGAGTGGGGTGCTATTTTTAAGATGGGGGGGGGAATGTCCAAAGTAGTATATTGAGGGAACTGCACTTGAAAAGTTGATCCTTTTAATGGCCGAACCCCCTTAATATTTGAAGCAACTTACATGTGGGAAAGCCACTGCCTAGTCACACAGGGGCATGGCCTGCCATTGAGCAAAACATCGAGGCAATCCGGCGAGGGGCTCTACTTGTGCATAAATGCACAGTTTGATCATAGGGCTTTTTTTTTTTTTGCATGGGTGATTTTTGCCACTTTTGGCCCCATATCTTTTCGAGTTTTCTTCCAAATTCCGGACGATTAACTCCCCCTTCAGATTTCAATGCGGCATTTCAAGGGTTCTCTTCCGAATTTTCTGCTTGCGCAGGCAGAAAATTCGGAAGAGAATCCTTGAAATGCCGCATTGAAATCTGGAGGGGGAGTTAACCGTTCGGAATTCGGAAGAAAACCCAAAGAGGTATGGAACCAAAAGCGGCAAAAATCGCCTATGCAAAAAGGCCGTAGTATATGTGAATGTCGACCACGTTTCTTGCAAAGTTTGTAGCATCTCATCAAAGCCTTAAAAAAAAGGTACAATTTGTAAGCCAGAAGAAGGGAGGATCAGCCCTCCCTTTAGCCAACCCCTTTGTCATTCTCCCACTGGTTTTCTCCCTGTTTAGCCAGTGTTCCGGATAGGACACTTGGCAGGGAAAGAACACAGCCCTCCTCTTCATTGCTGCAAGGTTTATGGAGGGCAGTGGAACATGCTGAAGCAACTGTGCCCCCATGAATAGGGTGGGGTGGATTTTTTGCCTCTGGCAGCAAAACTTCTTTGACCAGCCCTGTGCATAGCTGGTACATGCGACATATTTATCCCTCTTTGCGGTCCCCTAGACCCATTAGAACAAGTTTCATGCGTTCCCGCCCACTTGCAAGGCCCTCTGAGCGAAGTGGCGAGGAGGAGGTAGGTGCAACAGCCGGTCATGTTTAAGTGCAGCTTTCCGTCGGCCCCTTGATCTCCAGCACCAGCGAAAGAGACCCAGAGCCCTGCCTCCAGTGCCAAGCCATTAGAGAACACACTGTAATTCCGTAATGCGAAACAGAAAAACTCCTCAACTGTGCCGAGCTGGGAAGGAGAATTTCTGACATAATCCATTTACATGTTTTATGGTAATCACTTCCACCTTTGGGAGACATGCAAACAATGCCCCTATTAGACGTTGATGTTTGGCAGAAAGACAGATGTTCAAAACTGCTGGATGCTTTCTGTTGCCCAATAGGATGCTGCAATGGAACAGATACGATCACAGCGAGAAGCCGGCTCTGGCCAGGAGCTCTTACCCAGCACAGCAGGGAGGGGATATGTCTTGGCTTCTGCAGGCGAAAACCAGGATCGTTTGGTTCCGGGCCCAAGAAAGAACCCCTAAAGGAACCAGCTGGGCCTATTGGAAGGTCATCTAATCCACTCCACTCTTTCCAGTATGCTTCGAAAGCAGAAACGGGGGGACACAGAGTTCCCTGTGATTTGTCCTGAGCACCCAGGATTAAGAGAGATATAGTGCCTTTGAAGCTGGAGGATCCATTTAGCTATCACGGCTAATAGCTGTTTTTGAGACCTGTCCTTCACAGATCCAGAGGAGTTAGCCGTGTTAGTCTGTAGTAGCAAAATAGTAAAGAGTCCAGTAGCACGTTTAAGTGACCCACTTTATTGTAGCATACAATTTCAACAGCCACAGCTCTCTTTGTCAGATGCGTCTGAGGAAGAGAGCTGTGACTCTCGAAAGCTTATGCTACAATAAAGTGGGTCAGTCTTAAAGGTGCCACTGGACTCTTTGCTATCCTTCACAGATGTCTCTAACTCCAACATCATCACAGCTAGCTGTGGTTAGTTCCATAAGTTAATTGTATGAATAAGTACCTTGTCCCTGAACTGAGCCGAACCAAACAGGGAGTTTGTCTCATAATTTCAAAGCAAGGACAAGGAGGACAGAAGAGTATAGTAGCAGAACTGGCACGCAGAAGGGAGCTTAATTTCCCCCAGACTCAGAATTCCCTTCTTGCAGATGTCCCCCAAGCCATTGTAAACCGTTTTAGTCTCATCTCAAAGGCCAGATATAAACCTCCCTGTTGGGAAATCTGGCCAGCCGGGGACTTTTGCAAGAGAGGATTGGCAAGAATGGGAGATATTAATAGCCCGATCCCTCCGGCTACTGGTCCACTACAAAGCTGTCACTGATGAAGCCCTCAGAGTAAGGAGGAGGGAATTGGCTCCGATCCATCAGGCCTAGATACAGCCCCAGCTGACATCTGCACCGTCTCTCTACAGCTTCCAGATAGCATCAAGGAGCCAAGGACATTAAGCCGCATGGCTGCCCTCCACTGTGCCTGGATCTCCAGCTAAGCCCATCAAACAACCAGGGCCCGTGCCAGAGGTTTTGGCGCCTGAGGCCCGGGGCAGCTTCAGGACTGTTGCCACCTCCATGCATGCCCGCATGCGTGCACATGTGCGTGCACACCCAGACTGCTCAGCTGTCCCGCACTGCCCTGCCCACCTGCCGTGCCTGGCACGCAGCTGTATGCTAGTGGCGACGGCAGCAGCACGGGGCAACTTAGAGCCGGACCAAACGAGACGAGGTTCGTGCAAGTTTTCTTGGAGAGATGGGATGGAAGATGGGGGGGCTTGTGCCTTCTCTCCAGGCACAAGCCCCCCTCCTCACCTCCGACACAAGGGCATCCTGGGAGAGAGCAGCAGCAGCCCACCCCGGAATGGTCTTTGGGTGCCCTCATGTCCAGCAGGCTTGTGCCTGGGAGAAGGATTTGCGTCTTTTTCAGCAGCTCATTCAAAGCACACACCCTGAGGCTCAGCTGTTTCTCTAGGTCCTTCCCGCTTTCTTCTTTCCCTTCCCCTTTGATTTCTTCTGACATTATTCCATCCCACCCACCCCCAGTCCCCCAAAAGAAACTTATCACTAGAGATGGGCACGATCCAAAAAAAATTAACGATCCAGCTGATCGTGGATTGGCGCCAGCGACGATCCCGAACTAATGATCTACACCGATCATCTCCCGTTCCTGAGCCGTGGATCGTGGATCGCGGATCGTGGAGGCCAAAGCGGGGCGTGCTGCTATTCCCAGCTATGTGGGAAGGTGGGTGCTGGCAGCAGCCAGCGGGCAGGGGGAGACGGCGACGAGCCACCTCCCCTCAGAGAGTGGGGGGTCTGGCCGCTCGTCTGTGTTTGGCCATCAGAGCTGCCTATCAGGGTTTGTAGGGATGAGATTGGAGTGCCCCTGGCTACAGAACACCCCCTTCCCCCTCCCTCCCCTGGGTGTCTTCTCCCAACTTGTGACTGCTTTGCTGCTCCGTGGTTGGAAGGAAGCCCTGCTGATCAAGGAAAGCTGGGCTTCCATTGGGGTTTCCAGGGCAACAGAAGGAGGGCAAACAGAGCTCAGGCTTTCCCCTGGCTCCATTGCCAGGGGAATAGATTGCTGGCGCCTGAGTGTCTGGATCCCCGAACCAAGCCTGAACGCAACGATCCAGGCCTCTCCCGATCACTGGATCGTTGGCCGTGGATGATCACGGTCTGCTGGGTCACAATCACACGATCGCCATTATCGTGGTTTTTTTCCGATCGTAATGCGGATCGTGTCCATCTCTACTTATCACTTTTCCTCCACTCCTTTCCAGTTTGTGAGGCGACAGGCAGGAGATAGGGGGGAATGCTTGGCGTGCGTGCATCCTCCCAGCCCTCCCGCTCAGTTGCTCTGCGGCATGTGCCCCCATGCCCACTCCGGCCCCTCTGCGCTGGAGCCGATTGCCGGACCTGCCTCCATTGACGTGCCAGCCCTGCAAAGAACGGCTTGGGGATCACACAAAAAAGAGGTCACCCGGCCTGCCGGGTCTCCAGCCGTGGTGGAAGACTTTTGAACAACAGCAGGAGGACATTTTTTAAAAAGCAGTGATAGCAGCAGCAGTGCTATGTCACTTCCAGGAAAACACTCAACCATCTATGTCACTTCCAGGAAAACCCTGGAAATGATGTAGGGTCACTCGACGAATTGCCAGAAACTGTGGTTTTACTATAGAGTTTTCGGCAAGTCCTATAGCTACTGTACATCACTTCTGGATTGCCCCCAGAAGTGAGTAGAGACACTGCTCTCGGGGTTGCCAAACACACCTATGTTTGGCAACCCCAAGAGCTTTTAGGGGTGGGGCATGGCCTGTGTCATATCACACAAGACATCAATATCACTTCCAGGTGAAGACCCAGAAATGACAGCAGCATATCACATTTCCTGGTTAGAGCATTGGCCTAGGCCCTAGGAGACAGAGTTCAAGTTATCAAGAAGCTATGAAGCACCGCCTTTCAGGGACACCTTCTCCCTGGTGGGCTTTGGGCCATCCCCTCTCCTCAGCTCCCAACTGCTCATGAGAATATATATATATATCTAAATGGCGATTGGGCCTATGATGTGACATCACTTCTGGATTCCCCCCAGAAATGACTTCATGCCACTCTGGGAAATGCCAGAAATGCTGTAGTAAAACCACAGAGTTGTTGGTGATCTCTAGAGAGGCATGATGTCACTTCTGAGTTTTCTCCAGAAGTGACATCATACTGTCACTGACAGCCCCCCCCCCCATGTTCCGGCCCCCAAGTTTACAGGTTTCTAGACTGGGCCTGGCAACTCTACCGCCTCTCTAACCTACCTCACAGGGTTGCTGTGAGGCATGAGGAGAACCATTCAGTTCAAGGAAAGGTGCGATGAAACTGTGTTGTAGAGCTTCTCAAATCTTAATAGACTTTTTGACATTTTTACAGGTGTTTCATCTAAACCATACTTTCTAAATTTGCACTAAATTTTGATTTAGGAGATTTGTTGGCAGCTCTAGTGTCATGAGGGGAGGAAATGGAAGGGATATGGGTTCATTTCATCCCATCCCTGGAAGTCATTAGTAGTGTGTGTGGGGGGGGGGATTAAAAGTCTAGGAATTGCCAGACATTCTTTGTTTTTACCATAGAGTTTCCAGCAATTCCTAGAGCAGTGTGACATCACTTCCAGGTTTTCCCTGGAAGAGATGTCACACTGTTGCCTGATGGTGCCTCCCATGTCCCAAGCACCCAGACTACCTCCTGTTTTTTATTATTTAAAATTTTATTTTTTCAAAATACTTTTATAGTCCAAACAAATAATCTTTTAACTACAACTAGCAGAATTAACAATAAACAATAAATAATA
The DNA here is from genome assembly GCF_028583425.1 of Eublepharis macularius. Lineage (NCBI taxonomy): Eukaryota > Metazoa > Chordata > Lepidosauria > Squamata > Eublepharidae > Eublepharis > Eublepharis macularius. The sequence goes on along the minus strand of NC_072791.1, from coordinate 7,458,935 downwards.
AATATAGAGTAGACAAACATAGTAAACATTTTAATATAACCTTTCTTTAAGGTGATCAACAGTTGCCAATTAGTGACTTAAATAAGGTATGACTTCCTCCTGTTGACTACCTCCAGCGGCTGAAGTCTTGCAAGGAAACAACCGGAGGTATACTCTAGAGTAATCACAATAATTCTCTTTCTCTAAATAAGAATAATTTCACTGGATTTTAAATATATACACAGTGCTCAAGCGCATAATGTTAATCAAGGCCCGGCAAGATTTGTTGTCTTTTCACCGGGCCTGCAAAATGGTGCTAGGTGGAGTCCCCCTGGCCGGTTGATGATGGATTGGGCCATTCCCACCACCAATACCCCCGTTTTAAAAACTCTTTTACTGCAAAGATGCTCTGAAGTTGATTTAAATCTGATCAGTGGAATTCTGTGCTGCTGTTCTGATGTTTATATTTTTACTTGTATTTTAACTGTGTAAATCTGGATGTTTTAGTATTGTTAATTTACAATAACTGTTTTATATATTTTAACTTTTATGTATTTGTAATCCGCCCTGAGCCTGCCGGAAATGCAGGGAAGGCGGAATAAAAGTCGAAAATAAATAAATAAAAAAAAAATGTTCGATAAATATACCATAAATACTACATCACAATATTATAAAAAAATATCCCATCTATATACAATATCATTGGTTTGTACAGAAGTCCAACCGGTGTAGAGCTTCCAAGGAAAACAACAAGGTAAGCAGTAATTCACATTGAATGTATCAGAGTTCTATTGTTTGGAGCTTTCCATTTTGGTCTTTTGCCGGAACTCAATAGAATGGAATAAGGACCTCCAGAGATAACCTGGTCCAAAATGTACACGTAAATCGGGTCATCTCTGGAGGTGAATTACTACTTACCTTGTGGTTTTCCTTGGAAACTCTACACCAGCTGGACTTCTGTACAAACCAATGATATTGTATAAAGATGGGATATTTTTGTACATTGTGATGTAGTATTTATGGTATATTGTATTTATTGAACATTTAGCATTGATTAGCATTATGCACTTGAGCACTGTGCACTTTATATTTAAAATACAGTAAAATTATTCTTATTTAGAGAAGGAGAATTATTGTGATTACTCTAGTGTATACTAGCGATGGGCAGAAACCGAAATACGAACCAAAATTAAGCACAAACCAGGCCGGTTCGTGGTTCGTGAACCAGCGGTTCATCAGATCCCGTTTCTGAGGAACCACCATGAACTTTAGGCTGGTTCATTTGGTTCGTTTTTTTGGTTCGTCACTGTAGACAGCCTGGTGCCAATCAATCAGTTTCCTAGGCAACAGGGGATAGACTTCCTGCAGACCTTCTGCTGACCCGGAAGTGATGGTTTTCTGACCTGGATGTGACGTTTTCACGAACCAAACAAACCGGTTCATGAACCAGGGGCAGGTTCATGAAAGTTCATGGTTTGTGAAATTCGAGGAACCATGAACCACGTGGTTTGTTTTTTTCTGGTTCGCACCCATCTCTAGTGTATACCTCCAGTAGTTTCTTTGCAAGTCTTCAGCAGTTGTGATCCAGAGGCAGTCCCTTGTTGGTGTTTGCTTACCTCCAGTGGCTGGCAACCATAAATGAAATGAAATGGAGAATGCAAAGGAACCTGGTTCTTCTGATAGCAAGTTGCAGTATCAGCAAAGGAAGCGCAGCGCATTTTCTGTACCCTAGCAAACTGCAGCGGCACGGGGGGAGCCGAAGCGGTGGGTGATGTGCAAGCTTCTAGGCATGCCAACTTCCTGACAAATTAGGAAGTCCTCTCCGAGCTGCCCTCTAGACATGGAACCACACAAAGAAACGCTTCATTAGACTCGTTACCTAAATATAACTGAGCAAAGGGAGTGGAACACACAATTTTCTTTCTGGCATCTCCTAACAGGATGCAACTTGAAAGCATATTGTTGGCACCATGAGCGGGGAATCTGCACTGCAGCAAGAAGGAGAGGTCAGTATCTTGTTGGAAAAAACAAAAGAAGGGACCGCTGGCTGTGCAAAGAACGCTTCTGGTAATTGCTTGTGCTTGGGTGGGATGGGTGAGCCCCAGAAAAAGAGGGTGGCCAGCCTCAGAGAGTGCTTTTTAAACATTCTAGCACTCAGGGAAATGTGTGCTGGCACATCCGAGTCGAACATAGCTCCTCTTCAGAGACAACAGGAATCCTTTCATATCTTGTGTATGAGATGTTCTCTCCTGAGTCCAGAGAATGTCTTCTAACACTCAACAACAACATTTGATTTATATACCACCCTTCAGGACGACTTAACAGCCACTCAGAGCAGTTTACAAAGTATGTTATCATGATCCCCACAACAATCACCCTGTGAGGTGGGTGGGGCTGAGAGAGCTCTGAGAAGCTGTGACACACCCAAGGTTACCCAGCTGGCTTCAAGCAGAGGAGTGGGGAATAGGGGTGTGCAAGGAAAAAACTTTCGGCTTTCTTGTTTCGGGATTACCCGAAACAAGATTCTCTACCGTTAAAGCCGAAAGCCGAAACAAGAATCTCTTTCGGGATTCGGGATTCGGGATTCTTTCGGCATTCTTTCGGCATTCTTTCGGGGTTTTTTTTTGGGAAAATGCCTCCGTCTTTCAGGACGCCTGGAGGAGGCATTTTCCCACCTAATAAGCCCAAAATTGGTGGGGACCTTCCTCTAACCCTTCTCTAACAACCACCCAAGTTTCAGACAGATTGGACTTTGGGGGGCCATGTTATGGCCCCCCAAAGCAGGTCCCCCCATCCTCCCATAAGAAAGCGAAGGAGCAGCATATTGTTAGCATGCTGCTGCTGATCTTTCTTCATTATTTCCTATGGGGAAAAAATGAAGAGGCAGGCTTCCTTTGCCAGGGGTGGCATTTTGCATGCAAAATGCCCCCCTACCCTCAGGGGCCCTTCTCCCACCCCTCCTCCCACCCCCCACCAAGGCTCAGCCTGCTCCCACTTGGGGGGGCCATTTCATGGCCTCCCCAAGTAGGTGCTCTAATCTCTACCACTGACAGCTGGGGGAGGCTTGTGTTGCCAGGGGTGGCATTTTGCATGCAAAATGCCCCCCAACCCTCTGGGGCCCTTCTCCCACCCCTCCTCCCACCCCCCACCAAGGCTCAGCCTGCTCCCACTTGGGGGGGCATTTCATGGCCTCCCCAAGTAGGTGCTCTGCTCTCATCTCTACCACTGACAGCTGGGGGAGGCTTGTGTTGCCAGGGGTGGCATTTTGCATGCAAAATGCCCCCCAGCCCTCTGGGGCCCTTCTCCCACCCTTCCTCCCACCCCCCACCAAGGCTCAGACTGCTCCCACTTGGGGGGGCCATTTCATGGCCTCCCCAAGTAGGTCCTCTCAGCCCCTAAAGTCCACCCCTTACAGCCCCACACAAACCCAATTCCCCCCCCCCAGCTGCCACACACAGACCCAAATCCCCACATTAGCCCCTCACAGACCCAAATCCACCCCCACCTGCCCCACACCCATAACCCCAGGAACAGGCTGGCAAAGGCCAGCCCTCTCCCTTTGTTCCCTATGCTGGGAACTTCTAAACTCTCTTTCCCTGGGCAATTCTGCACAGCCCAGGGGTGCCACAATGGTGGGCACACTTCGGAGTGCCAGCTGGTCCCTGTGAAAGAGCACCTGAACCACAGACACCCTCCCTCAAATTCCCCCACCACCTACAGAGATGGCTGGCCAGCCAGCCCCATTGTTCCCTATGATGGGAACCAACTGCACAACAAAGAATAAAACAAGAACAACACAAAATAAAGTTTTAAAAAAATTATATTCTCCCTTCCAAAGTACAAGTAGGCAAAGCATTATGACACATTACACCAGCAGTCCCCCACACAGAAAAATTAAAACAAAACTCACTTAACATCAGAGAATCACAAAGCATGATTCCTGTCAAAAACACTTTATTTCTTGAACAGCTTTAGGTTACACAGCAGGGGGGAACACCAAAGGGCATGGCAGCACTATCTTACACAAAAATAAGATAGTGCTGCCATGCCCTTTGGTGTTCCCCCCTGCTGTGTAACCTAAAGCTGTTCAAGAAATAAAGTGTTTTTGACAGGAATTGTGCTTTGTGATTCTCTGATGTTAAGTGAGTTGTGTTATTTTTGTGTAAGATAGTGCTGCCATGCCCTTTGGTGTTCCCCCCTGCTGTGTAACCTAAAGCTGTTCAAGAAATAAAGTGTTTTTGACAGGAATCATGCTTTGTGATTCTCTGATGTTAAGTGAGTTGTGTTATTTTTGTGTAAGATAGTGTTGCCATGCCCTTTGGTGTCCCCCCCTGCTGTGTAACCTAAAGCTGTTCAAGAAATAAAGTGTTTTTGACAGGAATTGTGCTTTGTGATTCTCTGATGTTAAGTGAGTTGTGTTATTTTTGTGTAAGATAGTGCTGCCATGCCCTTTGGTGTTCCCCCCTGCTGTGTAACCTAAAGCTGTTCAAGAAATAAAGTGTTTTTGACAGGAATCATGCTTTGTGATTCTCTGATGTTAAGTGAGTTGTGTTATTTTTCTGTGTGGGGGACTGCTGGTGTAATGTGTCATAATGCTTTGCCTACTTGTACTTTGGAAGGGAGAAAAAACATTTAAAACTTTATTTTGTGTTGTTCTTGTTTTATTCTTTGTTGTGCAGTTGGTTCCCATCATAGGGAACAATGGGGCTGGCTGGCCAGCCATCTCTGTAGGTGGTGGGGGAATTTGAGGGAGGGTGTCTGTGGTTCAGGTGCTCTTTCACAGGGACCAGCTGGCACTCAGAAGTGTGCCCACCATTGTGGCACCCCTGGGCTGTGCAGAATTGCCCAGGGAAAGAGAGTTTAGAAGTTCCCAGCACAGGGAACAAAGGGAGAGGGCTGGCCTTTGCCAGCCTGTTCCTGGGGTTATGGGTGTGGGGCAGGTGGGGGTGGATTTGGGTCTGTGAGGGGCTAATGTGGGGATTTGGGTCTGTGTGTGGCAGCTGGGGGGGGAATTGGGTTTGTGTGGGGCTGTAAGGGGTGGACTTTAGGGGCTGAGAGGACCTACTTGGGGAGGCCATGAAATGCCCCCCCCCAAGTGGGAGCAGTCTGAGCCTTGGTGGGGGGTGGGAGGAAGGGTGGGAGAAGGGCCCCAGAGGCATGATAGCAATGTACTACAAAAAATAATACAACCCACTTCACCGTTTTTGACAGCAATTGTGTTTGTGTGATTCTCTGATGTGAAGTGAGTTGTGTTATTTTTGTGTAGTACACTGCTTTCCTGCTCTGTGGTGCCTTCCTACTGTGTAACCTAAAGCAGTTACAGAAATAAAGTGCTTTTGACAGCAATTTTTTGGGGTGATTCTTTAATGTGAAGTGAGTTGTGTTATTTTTGTGTAAGATACTGCTTCCATGCCCTTTGGTGTCCCCCCCCTGCTGTGTAGCCTAAAGCTGTTCAAGAAATAAAGTGTTTTTGACAGGAATTGTGCTTTTGTGATTCTCTGATGTTAAGTGAGTTGTGTTATTTTTGTGTAAGATAGTGCTGCCATGCCCTTTGGTGTTCCCCCCTGCTGTGTAACCTAAAGCTGTTCAAGAAATAAAGTGTTTTTGACAGGAATCGTGTTTTGTGATTCTCTGATGTTAAGTGAGTTGTGTTATTTTTCTGTGTGGGGAACTGCTGGTGTAATGTGTCATAATGCTTTGCCTACTTGTACTTTGGAAGGGAGAAAAAACATTTAAAACTTTATTTTGTGTTGTTCTTGTTTTATTCTTTGTTGTGCAGTTGGTTCCCATCATAGGGAACAATGGGGCTGGCTGGCCAGCCATCTCTGTAGGTGGTGGGGGAATTTGAGGGAGGGTGTCTGTGGTTCAGGTGCTCTTTCACAGGGACCAGCTGGCACTCAGAAGTGTGCCCACCATTGTGGCACCCCTGGGCTGTGCAGAATTGCCCAGGGAAAGAGAGTTTAGAAGTTCCCAGCATAGGGAACAAAGGGAGAGGGCTGGCCTTTGCCAGCCTGTTCCTGGGGTTATGGGTGTGGGGCAGGTGGGGGTGGATTTGGGTCTGTGAGGGGCTAATGTGAGGATTTGGGTCTGTGTGTGGCAGCTGGGGGGGAATTGGGTTTGTGTGGGGCTGTAAGGGGTGGACTTTAGGGGCTGAGAGGACCTACTTGGGGAGGCCATGAAATGCCCCCCCAAGTGGGAGCAGTCTGAGCCTTGGTGGGGGGTGGGAGGAGGGGTGGGAGAAGGGCCCCAGAGGGTTGGGGGGCATTTTGCATGCAAAATGCCACCCCTGGCAACACAAGCCTCCCCCAGCTGTCAGTGGTAGAGATTAGAGCACCTACTTGGGGAGGCCATGAAATGGCCCCCCCAAGTGGGAGCAGGCTGAGCCTTGGTGGGGGGTGGGAGGAGGGGTGGGAGAAGGGCCCCTGAGGGTAAGGGGGCATTTTGCATGCAAAATGCCACCCCTGGCAAAGGAAGCCTGCCTCTTCATTTTTTCCCCATAGGAAATAATGAAGAAAGATGAGCAGCAGCATGCTAACAATATGCTGCTCCTTCGCTTTCTTATGGGAGGATGGGGGGACCTGCTTTGGGGGGGCCATAACATGGCCCCCCAAAGTCCAATCTGTCTGAAACTTGGGTGGTTGTTAGAGAAGGGTTAGAGGAAGGTCCCCACCTATTTTGGGCTTATTCGGTGGGAAAATGCTTCCTCCAGGCGTCCTGGAAGACGGAGGCATTTTCCCACAGAAAAAAGCCGAAAGAATGCCGAAATAATGCCGAAAGAATCCCGAAAGCCGAAAGCCGAAAGAGATTCTTGTTTCGGCTTTCGGCTTTAACGATAGAGAATCTTCTTTCGGCTTTCTACTTTCGGCTATAGCCGAAAATTTTTGGCTTGCACACCCCTACTCAAGACTAGACATGAGCACGAACCAAAAAAAAATTATCGAACCAGCAGATTGTGGTTCGGTGCGGACCACGATTACGAATTCCCGAACAGAAACGACCATCTCCCATCCCTGAACTGAACCCGGATCGTGGACCATGGAAAACGCAGCGGGGGGCGCCGCTGTTCCCAGCCCATGGCTATTTATAAGCATGGGTCCCATTCAGCAACACAGGAGGTCTGTGTTTGGCTGTCAGAGCTGCCTATCAGGGTTTGCAGGGATGAGATTGGAGTGCCCATGGCTACAGAACTCACCCTTCCCCCTCCCTTCCCTGGGTGTCTTCTCCCAGCTTGTGATTGCTTTGCTGCTCCGTGGTTGGAAGGAAGCCCTGCTGATCAAGGAAAGCTGGGCTTCCATTGGGGTTTCCAGGGTGACAGAAGGAGGGCAAACAGAGCTCAGGCATTCCCCTGGCTCCATTGCCAGGGGAATAGATTGCTGGTGCCTGAGTGTCTGGATCCCCGAACCGAGCCCAAACACCTCAATCCAGGCCTCTCCTGACCGCTGGATCATTGGCCGTGGATGATCACGATCCGCCAGGTCACGATCGCGTGATCGCCATTTTTGTGGGGTTTTGACGTTCATAACGCAGATCGTGCCCATCTCTACTCAAGACCTGAGTTCAAATTTCTGCTCCACCATGCCACTGGATCAAATGAGGACGAGAAAGCCACATCTACCATCCTGAGCATCTTGGAGGGTGGGTACTAGATGGATAGCCAGGCATCCAGAGGTTAAACTACTTCCAAGCTTAAGACTCCCTGAGCTCTGGAACCAGCTTTCCCAAGAGATCGCGTGATCTTCTAGCCTACAGATGGAAACTGGTGTCTCCTTCTTTTCCACGCTAGCTATAATGTTCATTGCAGGGATCGATTTCAGAGGAGGTTCCCCCACAATAAAGCCACATTGAGAAGACACTTCAAGGTTGAAACAGGAGGATGCAACAGAGACCAAGCTCAGGAATTTCAAAGGAACACAAACGGAAAGATAAAAGGGGGCCCGACCTGTGAAGCATCGCCCCTCTGGCCACATCCACTGGTCTGGCTTGTTTGAGGGGGGGGGGGAATATTTCCCCCACCTGGAACAATAGAAGATGCATTCACTGCTGAAAACAAGAGTTTCCTGACATGGTCTGCATGTCTCGTTCTGAAGCACATGGGAGGTTTTGGGTACCGGGGAAAGATTTTGTAGATATCGACAATACGGTCATTGTCTAGGCAAGAATGGCTGTACAGAAGTCAGACGAGCAAAGTTCAGTTCCCTGCCCAATGGGAATTGCTGTCAGTATTTCAACCTACACTTTCATGTTCTTCTCAATGGACCAGACTGGGGCCACGGGAGGTGGCATAGATGGGAAGAACCAGTGGCGACTTACAGACATGGAGCAGCACTTGCTGGGGAGGGCGATCGGATTAGCTTCCTGTAAATGGAAGAATCAAAAGTATTCCTTCTGTCCTCATTCCTAACTTTGCAACGTGCTCCCCCACCACAAGGCAGCTGGTGTCGAGAGAAAGCAAAAGCTTCCATGAGAAAGGGTCGTTGGACAAGGTCGCTGATCTGAAAAGCTTTGGCAACATGTTTGGGGAGAATAGTTAAGAGTCCAGTAGCACCTTTAACACTAACTTTAGCATAAGCTTTCGAGAACCACAGCTCTCTTCGTCAGGTGCATCTGACGAAGAGAGTTGTGGTTCTCGAAAGCTTATTCTACAGATGCATCTGATGAAGAGAGCTGTGGTTCTCAAAAGCTTATGCTACATATGCATCTGATGAATAGAGCTGTGGTTCTCGAAAGCTTATGCTACAGATGCAACTGACAAAGAGAGTTGTAGTTCTCGAAAGTTTATTCTACAGATGCATTTGATGAAGAGAGCTGCGGTTCTCAAAAGCTTATGCTACAGATGCATCTGATGAAGAGAGCTGTGGTTCTCAAAAGCTTATGCTACAGATGCATCTGACAAAGAGAGCGGTGGCTCTCGAAAGCTTATGCTACAGATGCCTCTGACGAAGAGAGCTGTGGTTCTCGAAAGCAGACGATGCATCTGACGAAGAGAGCTGTGGTTCTCGAAAGCTGACAATGCATCTGACGAAGAGAGCTATGGTTCTCGAAAGCTTATGCTACAATAAAGTTAGTCTTAAAGGTGCTACTGGACTCTTTACTATTTTGCAACTACAGACTAACACGGCTAACTCCTCTGGATCTGTGGTTTGGGAGAGGCACACAGCACACCATTTATGTTCCTATGTATATGGGCTGAATGCAGTCAAGCAGCTTCTGGAACACTTTTGGAATCATGTGGAAATCACTAATGCAATAGATATTTCTTTTTTCTTTAAAAAGAATAAAAGGACAGTTTCTTAACTGTGCATATGTGACACCCTTCTAAGTAGCATTGCCAGGTCCCCTTACTGTCCCAGCAAGAGGGAGGAGACCTGGTAATTACCTTTTCACTAGTCCATCATGCTCCTCATGTGCACACGGAGTGCACACGGGCCCCCACACCAGTGTGATAACATCACTTCCCAGAAGTGATGTCATCACACACAGGCACAGGGCATGCACACGCTTCACAGCAGGCTGATTTGGGCCCCAAATAGGCCCAATTCAGGCCGTTTGGGGCCCAAATAGGCCCACTGCAAAGCATGGGAGCACTCTTTGGGTGGCTCAATGACATCACTCCCAGGAAGTGATATCATCACACTGTTCCGGTAGCGCACTCAGCCAGAAAGTCTGGCACCTGCAATCAATTCCCTTGGCAACTTAGGCAGGGACTGCCTGAACTCTGTCTGAACTCCTGCTGTTGCCCTGGAAACCCCAACCTAAGCCCAGTTTAGCTTGATAGGCAGGTCTTCCTTTCAAGTGTAGAGCTCCAAATTGGTTACAAGGGGGAAAAGAGCAGGGGGGAGGGGGGCTCCCAGCTCTGGTTTTGCAGACAGTGGAGAGGGAGAGACAGTTGTTGTTGGCGTTTTGAGAGAGAGACAGGGAGAGTGCATTGGAGCTTGAATTTTCTTTGTGTGTGGTGGGATAGGGATCTACCTCTTCAAGTTCCAGGGCTGCTGCAGGCTCTGGGCCAAGCTATTATTTATTATTGGTACCTTTCCTGGTGCCTGCTCAGGTAGGGTTTCTGGGAGTGGTGTGGTAGGGATCTACCCCTTCAAGTTCCAGGGCTGCTGCCAGGCTCTGGGCCAAGCTGTTCTTTATTATTGGTACCTTTCCTGGTGCCTGCTCAGGTAGGGTTTCTGGGAGTGGTGCGGTAGGGATCTACCCCTTCAAGTTCCAGCGCTGCTGCCAGGCTCTGGGCCAAGCTGTTCTTTATTATTGGTACCTTTCCTGGTGCCTGCTCAGGTAGGGTTTCTAGGACTGGTGTGGTAGGGATCTACCCCTTCAAGTTCCAGGGCTGCTGCCAGACTCTGGGCCAAGCTGTTCTTTATTATTGGTACCTTTCCTGCTGCCTGCTCAGGTAGGGTTTCTGGGAGTGGTGCGGTAGGGATCTACCCCTTCAAGTTCCAGCGCTGCTGCCAGGCTCTGGGCCAAGCTGTTCTTTATTATTGGTACCTTTCCTGCTGCCTGCTCAGGTCAGGTTTCTAGGAGTGGTGCAGTAGGGATCTTGACTTGGATGGTGGCTGGAGGAGAGCCTGCGGGCCCCCACGAACATCCAACCACGAACATGTTCGTGAACAGGGCCATGTTCATGGTTGTTCGTGAGTCCCTGTTTGTGGTTGGCAATGAACAAGGAACATCATGTTCAGGTTTTTTTTTCTGTTCGTGCCCATCTCTAATCAGGCTGCACAAAGAGGCCTCCTGGAGAGGTGCTGAGTTGAACCCCAGAGAGTCCGGCCTTGGAGTAAGCCTTCGGTGGGAAGTGCAGCCTGAACACATGTGCCCCGTATGAATAATATCTGCTGCGCAAGCAGATTGAAAGAATATCCTCTCCATTGTAATGTGTGTTATACGCTAAGCCTCATACATGCACTTAAGTCAATAGGTGATGGCACTTTACATAAATATATGACGGTCCGCTGCTCGATGCAATAAAAATCCTCCACATGAAACGTGGAAGCAATTCAAAAAAGCAGATCTCACATTTTTGCCATCGTTAAAGTCAAATCCTGACACGCTGTGATTAAAAACCCAACATCTGTGTGCATTTAAAATTAAAATATATAGGGATCCATGTTTGCCTCCCTCGGCACAAATGTTTTACTGCCGACTTGGTCGCTTTAAATATTAAAAACATTACATTATTTTATTTTAGATGTCACAGTATGTTACATATCACCCTTTCACCTTGGAGTTTTTGGTTCCAATCCAGCTCTGAGTCAAGGAAATAGAAACCAGCTGACCGTATTGGAGAGCCTCGGCACGGGCCTCGCAGACCCTCAGAGCTTGCATTAATGGGACGCAAAGCGTACAAACAGAGATAGAGATTTTTAAAAGCACGTACGCACACATGTGAACACAAACAAAAGGCTCAGAGGATGGAGAGCTGCGAGTTCATTTGCTAAAGAAATAAAAGACACGCTGGGGCTTGTTGGATTTTTTCGCAGGTTAAAGAATCCTCAAACCCACGGCTGTTTGTTCTCTGGACTTTAGAACAAATGATTTAAATGGTGCCTTGGCACGCCAAATTCTGGTCCGAATGATGCTAAATTCTGCTTGCAATTAGCAGAGCATCTCCAACTCAAGCCTTGCTGGGCATGGTGAGGCAGATCTCAACTAGAGTCATGTTTTTTTGGGGTGGTGGCACCATGGGGCATGCTTTCCCCCTGGCAGTTTGCCCAGTAACTACTCAGTTACCTTTCAAATGTTGAGTCCAGATAATTTTATTTTCCCTTGCTTTTAGCTGTGTCTTTTTTTTTCTTTGACCATTTTATCACCTGTTCCCAAAGCCCTGTATTTCACCTGCGGTGGCTTCATTAAGCTGACCCCGTTTTAAAGATTTGATCGCGATTCGGGTTTTTTTTTTACTTTGGTTGTACTGATATGCTGATTTGGGCTGCGTAACCTCTTTTGTACGGATTCTATGGGACTTACGAAGCAAACCTTCACACGAATGTAAGTTAAGGGAAAAAATCCAAACTTTTACAATTATTTATTTATTTATTACATTACATTTGAAGACCGCCATCGCCATCAGACGGGCTCAGGGCAGTGTAACAACCAACAATTTACAACATACAATTGAAAACAATAAACACATCATGAATAAACAAAACATTTAAAACATTTTTCTGTATGCAATAAAATTTCTCAGTGGCGGGTATAAATACTAAAATTCAGGGCCTCGGTCTTACAAAATGCCCTGCATCAAACTTTGTGAGCTCCTGCATGGGTGGTGGACGTTCTTCAATGGTACGGTCGACAAGAGGACAGCCTAGCCCCCACCAAATGCCTGGCGGAACATCTCCGCCTTGCAGGCCCTGCGGAAAGATAACAAATCTTGCCGGGCCCTACTTTCCTCAGACAGAGAGTTCCACCAGGTCGGACCCAGGGCTGAAAAGGCCCTGGCTCTGGTAGAGGCCAGGTGGACCTCTCTGGGGCTGGAGACCATCAGAGGATGCTTATTAGCTGATCAAAGCGACCTCTGGGGAACATATGGGGAGAGGCGGTCCCGAAGGTATGCTGGGCCCAGTCCGCATAGTACAGTACAACTATTTTTTTTTTCTTTAAGCAAACACAAAAGTGCAACCGCCCAGAAACTTTCAACCAACAAAGTCTTGGAAAACTCCTCAAGGTGAACAGTTCAAATTGTCAGATTCCACCAAATGGTCAAGTCCTTTGCCACAATCCTTCCAATTTAAAGCCATCAGAATCCAAGCTTCTGTCCTCTTCTCGGGGAATAACAGCCCTGCAAAAATAATCTTACTATATAATTGAGTAAGCGTGTTTCAGACAACTCACTTTATACCCTGGTTCACCACCAGAGGGCAATGCCGCAGAGGAAAGCCCAGGTAACTCACCATATCACTCCAGAAAACATGCCATGGTGGGAAGCCCAGGCCGGGAACAGGAGCAGAGCAGGTGGCAACCCCCTCCCCACACCTTAACCTGGCTGATATTAGGTGTGGAGCAGGTGGCAATGTCCACCACTACCATAACCCAGCTGGTATTAGTAGCGGAGCAGGTGGCAATGCCTGCCCCCTTCAGCCAGCTGGTATTTGGAGTGGGGCGGGCGGCAATGCCCATCCTCTACCTTAAACCAGCTGGTATTAGGAGCAGAGCAGGTGGCAATGTCGCATTAACCCAGCTGATATTAGGAATGGAGCAGGTGGCAAAACCTGCCCCCCTTCACCCAGCTGGGATCAGGAGCAGAGCAGGTGGCTATGCCCACTCTCCCCCTTAACCCAGCTGGTATTAGGAGCAGAGCAGCTGTCCCTTTTCACCCAGCGGTAATCAGGCACAGAGCAGAAGGCCATGCCCGTTTTCCTTTCACCCAGCTGGGATCAGGCTTGGAGCAGGTGGCAATGCCTGTCCCCCTTTACCCGACCTGTATCAGGCATGCAGCAATCAGAAAAACCCACCACCTCTTCACGTTGCTGAGATCAGGTGCGGAGAAGGTGACAATGCCCACCCACCCCCTTCACCGGCCAGGATCAGTGATGGAGGAGGAGGAAATGCTTTCCTGCCTGCGCTCCCCTTTCTAGAGCCCATTGTATTTTTTCCCACAACGGGCTTTGTTTCTAGTATAATTATAATAATAATACCCACCAGTGAATTGTTCACCTTGAGTAGTTCTCCAAGACTTTGTTGGTTGAAAGTTTCTGGATGGTTGCAGATACTATGGTTGTAGATACCACGGACAGCCGAAAAGACAAAGAAGTAGGTACTAGATCAAATCAAGCCTGAATTCTCCCTAGAAGCTAAAATGACAAAACTGAGGCTATCGTACTTTGGTCACATCACTAGGGGTGTGCAAGCCAAAAATTTTCGGCTATAGCCGAAAGTAGAAAGCCGAAAGAAGATTCTCTATCGTTAAAGCCGAAAGCCGAAACAAGAATCTCTTTCGGCTTTCGGCTTTCGGGATTCTTTCGGCATTATTTCGGCATTCTTTCGGCTTTTTTCTATGGGAAAATGCCTCCGTCTTCCAGGACGCCTGGAGGAGGCATTTTCCCACCGAATAAGCCCAAAATTGGTGGGGACCTTCCTCTAACCCTTCTCTAACAACCACCCAAGTTTCAGACAGATTGGACTTTGGGGGGCCATGTTATGGCCCCCCAAAGCAGGTCCCCCCATCCTCCCATAAGAAAGCGAAGGAGCAGCATATTGTTAGCATGCTGCTGCTGATCTTTCTTCATTATTTCCTATGGGGAAAAAATGAAGAGGCAGGCTTCCTTTGCCAGGGGTGGCATTTTGCATGCAAAATGCCCCCTCACCCTCAGGGGCCCTTCTCCCACCCCTCCTCCCACCCCCCACCAAGGCTCAGCCTGCTCCCACTTGGGGGGGCCATTTCATGGCCTCCCCAAGTAGGTGCTCTAATCTCTACCACTGACAGCTGGGGGAGGCTTGTGTTGCCAGGGGTGGCATTTTGCATGCAAAATGCCCCCCAACCCTCTGGGACCCTTCTCCCACCCCTCCTCCCACCCCCCACCAAGGCTCAGCCTGCTCCCACTTGGGGGGGCATTCCATGGCCTCCCCAAGTAGGTGCTCTGCTCTCATCTCTACCACTGACAGCTGGGGGAGGCTTGTGTTGCCAGGGGTGGCATTTTGCATGCAAAATGCCCCCCAGCCCTCTGGGGCCCTTCTCCCACCCTTCCTCCCACCCCCCACCAAGGCTCAGACTGCTCCCACTTGGGGGGGGGCCATTTCATGGCATCCCCAAGTAGGTCCTCTCAGCCCCTAAAGTCCACCCCTTACAGCCCCACACAAACCCAATTCCCCCCCCAGCTGCCACACACAGACCCAAATCCCCACATTAGCCCCTCACAGACCCAAATCCACCCCCACCTGCCCCACACCCATAACCCCAGGAACAGGCTGGCAAAGGCCAGCCCTCTCCCTTTGTTCCCTATGCTGGGAACTTCTAAACTCTCTTTCCCTGGGCAATTCTGCACAGCCCAGGGGTGCCACAATGGTGGGCACACTTCTGAGTGCCAGCTGGTCCCTGTGAAAGAGCACCTGAACCACAGACACCCTCCCTCAAATTCCCCCACCACCTACAGAGATGGCTGGCCAGCCAGCCCCATTGTTCCCTATGATGGGAACCAACTGCACAACAAAGAATAAAACAAGAACAACACAAAATAAAGTTTTAAAAAAATTATATTCTCCCTTCCAAAGTACAAGTAGGCAAAGCATTATGACACATTACACCAGCAGTCCCCCACACAGAAAAATTAAAACAAAACTCACTTAACATCAGAGAATCACAAAACACGATTCCTGTCAAAAACACTTTATTTCTTGAACAGCTTTAGGTTACACAGCAGGGGGGAACACCAAAGGGCATGGCAGCACTATCTTACACAAAAATAACACAACTCACTTCACATTAAAGAATCACCCCAAAAAATTGCTGTCAAAAGCACTTTATTTCTGTAACTGCTTTAGGTTACACAGTAGGAAGGCACCACAGAGCAGGAAAGCAGTGTACTACACAAAAATAACACAACTCACTTCACATCAGAGAATCACACAAACACAATTGCTGTCAAAAACGGTGAAGTGGGTTGTATTATTTTTTGTAGTACATTGCTATCATGCCCTGTTGTGCCCTCCTACTGTGTAACCTAAAGCTGTTCAAGAAATAAAGTGTTTTTGCCAGGAATTGTGTTTTTGTGATTCTCTGATGTTAAGTGAGTTGTGTTATTTTTGTGTAAGATAGTGCTGCCATGCCCTTTGGTGTTCCCCCCTGCTGTGTAACCTAAAGCTGTTCAAGAAATAAAGTGTTTTTGACAGGAATCATGCTTTGTGATTCTCTGATGTTAAGTGAGTTTTGTTTTAATTTTTCTGTGTGGGGGACTGCTGGTGTAATGTGTCATAATGCTTTGCCTACTTGTACTTTGGAAGGGAGAATATAATTTTTTTAAAACTTTATTTTGTGTTGTTCTTGTTTTATTCTTTGTTGTGCAGTTGGTTCCCATCATAGGGAACAATGGGGCTGGCTGGCCAGCCATCTCTGTAGGTGGTGGGGGAATTTGAGGGAGGGTGTCTGTGGTTCAGGTGCTCTTTCACAGGGACCAGCTGGCACTCAGAAGTGTGCCCACCATTGTGGCACCCCTGGGCTGTGCAGAATTGCCCAGGGAAAGAGAGTTTAGAAGTTCCCAGCATAGGGAACAAAGGGAGAGGGCTGGCCTTTGCCAGCCTGTTCCTGGGGTTATGGGTGTGGGGCAGGTGGGGGTGGATTTGGGTCTGTGAGGGGCTAATGTGGGGATTTGGGTCTGTGTGTGGCAGCTGGGGGGGAATTGGGTTTGTGTGGGGCTGTAAGGGGTGGACTTTAGGGGCTGAGAGGACCTATTGGGGAGGCCATGAAATGCCCCCCCCAAGTGGGAGCAGTCTGAGCCTTGGTGGGGGGTGGGAGGAAGGGTGGGAGAAGGGCCCCAGAGGGCTGGGGGGCATTTTGCATGCAAAATGCCACCCCTGGCAACACAAGCCTCCCCCAGCTGTCAGTGGTAGAGATGAGAGCAGAGCACCTACTTGGGGATGCCATGAAATGGCCCCCCCAAGTGGGAGCAGGCTGAGCCTTGGTGGGGGGTGGGTGGAGGGGTGGGAGAAGGGCCCCAGAGGGTTGGGGGGCATTTTGCATGCAAAATGCCACCCCTGGCAACACAAGCCTCCCCCAGCTGTCAGTGGTAGAGATTAGAGCACCTACTTGGGGAGGCCATGAAATGGCCCCCCCAAGTGGGAGCAGGCTGAGCCTTGGTGGGGGGTGGGAGGAGGGGTGGGAGAAGGGCCCCTGAGGGTAAGGGGGCATTTTGCATGCAAAATGCCACCCCTGGCAAAGGAAGCCTGCCTCTTCATTTTTTCCCCATAGGAAATAATGAAGAAAGATCAGCAGCAGCATGCTAACAATATGCTGCTCCTTCGCTTTCTTATGGGAGGATGGGGGGACCTGCTTTGGGGGGCCATAACATGGCCCCCCAAAGTCCAATCTGTCTGAAACTTGGGTGGTTGTTAGAGAAGGGTTAGAGGAAGGTCCCCACCAATTTTGGGCTTATTCGGTGGGAAAATGCCTCCTCCAGGCGTCCTGGAAGACGGAGGCATTTTCCCATAGAAAAGCCGAAAGAAAGCCGAAAGAATCCCGAAACGTTTCGGCTTTTTTCTTTCGGCTACCCGAAACGTTTCGGCATTCCCCGAAACGTTTCGGCATTCCCCGAAACGTTTCGGCATTCCCCGAAAGAAGCCGAAACACTTTTGTTTCGGCATTCTTTCGGCATTCTGAATGCCGAAACGCACATCCCTACACATCACAAGAAGACAAGATTCTCTGTAAAATCCACTAATGCTAGGAAAAGTGGAAGGCAGTAGGAAAAGGGGAATGCCTAAAATGAGATGGCTGGACTCAATAAAAGAAGCCACGTCCTCCAGTTTGCAGGATCCGAGCAAGTCTGTTAATGATAGGACATTTTGGAGGTCTTTCATTCATAGGGTTGCCATAGGTCAGAGGCGACTTGATGTCACATAACACACACACACAAAAACTAATGATAACACCACTTTTAGTTACTACTGTTCCCATATAACATGTTTCTGATAAGAGCATGTATATTGTTACCAAACGCTCCAGCAACCAGCCTCTTCCTCAGCTGTATGGCTCCAGATACTAACTCCACCCTACTGGGCTAAACCAAATTAGCTCATGGGGGTTACAACTGCAAATGCCAGGGACCTACTGGGTGAGTCAACCACCAATATCTGAGCAATGGGAGTGATAAATAAATCGTATGTAGACCCCAGAAACCTAATTAAAGGATTCGATGTTTGGGCTGTTAGCAGAGTCTATCGTTTAACAGAGGAAATGTGATTATAGATGGTTGTGAGCTGGTTCTGCTGGTTGGTGTGTGTGCAGGAGAGAAAATAACAAAGCATACACTTGTTTATTCTTAGAAAGGAAATACGAGTTCTTTATTGTAGGAACTCCATACTCTGATAGGAAAGGAGGAGAGACAGATCCTAACTGCTTATCTAGTCTAAGGATGAGTATGGATGCTACGACAAATCTTGCATCCATTGTTCCAAGATGGAGAGAGGAGAAGGAGAGAGGTGGTGCCCGGAACAAAGCCAGGAAGAGAAGAGTGAGGAGGAGGAAGTCCTGAGAATAGCAATCTACATATCAAAGGACAGTCAGAGCAGTAAACAGTAAACAGAGTGCCCTGACCTCTCAATCTTTCTAAGTCTTTGGTTTGTCCCCCTCTGAAGCCTGAGGAAAGGGATAGCTCTGAATCCTCCTCTTCCAACAGGAAGCCCCCCCCCAAACTCACAAAAATGTACATACAAACACTCATGAAGCTGTGGTTGTTGTGGGTTTTCCGGGCTGTATTGCCGTGGTCTTGGCATTGTAGTTCCTGACGTTTCGCCAGCAGCTGTGGCTGGCATCTTCAGAGGTGTAGCACCAAAAGACAGAGATCTCTCCGTCTCTCCCAGACACTGAGAGATCTCTGTCTTTTGGTGCTACACCTCTGAAGATGCCAGCCACAGCTGCTGGCGAAACATCAGGAACTACAATGCCAAGACCACGGCAATACAGCCTGGAAAACCCACAACAACCATCGTTCTCCGGCCGTGAAAGCCTTCGACAATACTCATGAAGCTGTCTTATACAGGATCAGTCCGCTGTGTTGACACAGGACTGTCTACTCAGACTGACTGTAGCTCTCTAGGGTCTCAGGCAGAGGTTCTTCACATCACCTGGTCTTTTTAAGTGGAGGTGGCACGGACAGAACTTGAGACCTTCTACATGCCAACCACATGCTTTATCACTGAGCCACCACAGCCCTTCACCTTGACTTAAATATTTGAAAGGCTGTCATTTGGAGGAGGGCAAAGAGCTGTTCCAGTTGGCAGCAGAGGGTAGGACGCGAAGCAATGGGCTAAAACTACAGGCACAAAGATACCGACTGGATATTAGGAAAAACTTTTTCACAGTCAGAGTAGTTCAAAAGTGGAATCAGCTGCCTAGGGAGGTGGTGAGCTCCCCTTCAGTGGCAGTTTTCAAGAAGAGGCTGGATGAATCCTTGTCAGAGATGCTTTAGGCTGATCCTGCACTGGGCAGGGGGTTGGACTAGATGGTCTGTATGGCCCCTTCCAACTCTATGATTCTATGGTTCTATGACTTACAAGTCCCAGCCTGTCCTCAGACAGAGTTCCAAATGGCCCGATCAATCGATGCCAATTCTCAAGTGATTTCTAACAACACCTGTGCATTCGCTCCCATGACCAGAGGCGTATAAACACAGCTGCCAGGGTAGACAGTGGAAGACATGTTTACTTTTGGTAACCAGCCAGATGACCTCCACCATGGGAGTAGCATCCCCCGCCCCCCAACACAAACACACATACGGTGGCAAGGCCTGCCCGCTTTTCAGCCAGCCCTGCTTTCCAAAGGTAAAGAGGGCATTTGTAGCATTTGGATGGGACGGGAAAGCGATGCCTCTCTTAGGGTCACTCTAAACGTTAGTTGTTTCCACGTGCCTTTAAAGGGATGACCCATTCATGGAACACTGGCAAGTCTCCATTTGCAAAACGTTTGCAAACCATTTGGCTTCCATTTCTTCGATGCCTTTTCCGTGACCGTGAAAAGGGCGTTCCCAGAAAAGGCACCGAAAAAATGGAAGCCAAACAGCTCACAACCGTTTTGCAAATGGAGCTGTCTGGATTCCTGGGGTAAAGGCGCCAGCATTCGGTGAGTGGGCCGTCCCATTAAGGTCGTGTGGAAAGAGCTTTTACTTCCGCCCTAAGTTCTCCACGAAGCCAACCCGGGCTGATGCAGGCCCACAGCAGCTTTGGGGAATGGCTTGCATCAAAAAAGGAGAGCCCAAAAGGGCTCAGAAAGCTGCCACTGGGGGAAGGAGAGCTCCTGCCTTCCTCCCAAGCATTTTTCCCTGTGCAAAAACAGTAAGAGGGGGACAGTTTTCCCATTTCTGCTGCCTCACATGCACAAAATTCCTCCACAAGGAGCACACAAAACAGAAACTCTCTCCTCTTCACTCTTCTTTTGCACAGGGGGGAAAAAAGCTTGGGAGAAAGGCGGGTGCTCTCCCTCCCTTGGCGGCAGCTTTCCCAGCCCGTTCGGGCTCTCCTTGCAGCGCACAAAGTAAGTGCCAGGGGCTCCACCCTCCCGACGGGAGATGAGGGGTACCTGGCCACCCTAGGCCTGTAGGAGCTGAGGATCCAGTTTAAATGATGGCTGCTTGCAATGTCGGCCTGCTATGTTCTTCTTGCCTGTAGTAGGACCTTCCGTTAACACCACCTTCTTCTCAAGCCCTTAGAGAATGAGTTTGGACTCCGCAATATTCTTGTATCCAGTCCGAATTTTTTCATGCCCAAGATGAAGTGAGCTTTCTCTCACGAAACGGGTTAATGACAATTGCCTGCACATCCCCGTCGGCGTTGTTGGACATATTTTGAACTTTGGGACTGTGAATGTTATAACATCTTCCACGATTCTCTACCTATGGGCTTTTGTATCAAAACTTTGCATGTTGCACTTTAAATGAATGTAGTAAACTATACGGACTGCAAAGAATTGTTTAGAAGTACAAGATTTAGGGCTGCCAGACCAAGCCCGACAACCTGTGAGAGGTCTGGGTTCAGGGATATGGAGGGTGAGTGCAATATTGGTATAGGGTTGCCAGATCCCTGCTGACAACTGGTGGGATTGGGGTAGGGTTGCCAGGCCTCCTCAACCTCCCAGAGGGGGATTGGGGCCTGGCACTTACCTGTAGGGGTGAGGGCGCACATGCGCAAAGCTCACATCTGCTCCCGCAAGCGTGATGATATCACTTCCGGGAAGTGACATCATCACATGGCCCCTGGGAGCGCACCCACACTCCACAGGGGCCTGGATTGGGGCCACTGCAGAGTGTGGAAGCTATCCTGCCCTCCACAGCAGCCCAAAATGCGCCCGTTTTGGTCCAGATCGGGCTCGTTTCTGGCCCATTTTGGCAGAGATTGGGCCCGTTTTGAGCTGCTGCAGTGCGCATGAGTGCTCCTGTGCACCACAACAGCCTGAAATGGGCCCAATCCAGACAAACACAGGCTCATTTTGGGCTGCTGCAGAAGACAGGAGCGCTCCCGTGCTCCACAGCGGCTCAAAATGGGCCCAAAACGAGCCCGATCTGGGCTGAAACAGGTGCATTTTGGGCCGCTGTAGAGGGCAGGAGTGCTCTTGCGCTCCACAGTGGCCCCAATCGGGGCCTGATCTGGGCCAAAACATGCCCAATCCAGATGGCTGCAGCGCATGGGAGCATGCAGCGCCGCAGGAGGGGAGGGGGGCTCCCCCCCGTTGGCCAGGTAAGCAGAGGCAGGGTGTGGGGGGCGAGGGCATGAGATCCCCTGCCCCAGGTGGGGGTCTGGCATCCCTAGATTGGGGGTGCAGGATAGTGGTGTAGGTACCTAGGTTTGGGGCCAGTTTTCAAAGAATCAGCCCTAGCCTGACACCAGAAGTGATGGCGTTCTGCTAAAAATGATGCTGTTGGTGCTCACACCCTTTTCCTGCTGCCTTCCACTTTCCCCAGCATTATTGTCTTCCCCAGAGAATCTTGTCTTCTTGTGATGTGACCAAAGGACGATAGCTTCAGTTTCATCACTTTAGCTTCTAGAGAGAACTCAGGCTTGATTTGATTTAGCTTGATTTGATTTGATTCAGGCTTAGATTTGATTTAGATTTGATTTAGTTTCATCATTTTAGCTTCTAGAGAGAATTCAGGCTTGATTTTGATTCAGGCTTGATTTGATTTATTTGTCTTTTTGGACATCCGTGGTGTCCGCAAAACTCTCCTCCAGTACCCTATTTCAAATGAAGAATGTAAGATAACTCCTCTATTTTTTAACTAGATTTTTAAAAATTACACCATACATAACTGTAACTGCTATGTAGTCAACCAACACTTTTTTTGTGACTCTCCTTTACTCAATAAAGGAAGCCACGTCCTCCAGTTTGCAAGATCTGAGCAAGGCTGTTAATGATGGGACATTTTGGAGGTCTTTCATTCATAGGGTCGCCATAGGTCGGAGGCGACTTGATGGCATATAACACACACACATCTTACATTCTTGGGTGTCTCCCTTTAGGGTATATATGGGTATTTAAAAGGGAAAAAAGACCCTGAGCTCCAGACATGAACTCCCAGCCCCAACATCTCATCTTGGACGTATCAAATCTCCCATTAGGTTACGAGTCACCAAAGGCTGGTCCCGACAGGCATACAGCCCAGTGTGACTCACAATTTTTCCTTCCCATGTTAGCTTTCGAGGGTTGAGCTCTACTTCTTCAGATGCACACAGCTGCCTGAACCAGTCCCACCCACCCCCTTTTTGCTTAGCAAACCATCTCCCCGCGATTTCTTTACACCGCTCACATAATCGCCCAGATATCTCCTGCCATATGGAAACAATTCTACCCCGTTGTCATGCTTTTTCATTGGAATCTCGCCTCTTCTCTGCTGCGCTAATTGCCTAATATTTATCCAATGCTCTTTAAAGTTTGCTCGAAAAAGAAAAGGCACAGCCGTGCTTATAATAAAACCTTGTGTACTATATGGTAATCTAAACTGTGTAGTAATAGATGGGGAAGGACCGAGCGTTTTGAGTTACGCCCCTTGGCAAACATTTTTAAAGGGTTGCTTAAATAAAGAAGTACGGAAACCAGATGTCATTTGGTAAGAGTATCTGAATGACCAAAAATTTGCTGTCTGGGTATTTTTTTTTCTCCTTGCTTTTTCCCTCTTAATAAACTTTGTAAAAACATGAGAAATTCTTTGGATTTATATCATATTTAGCAGCTGTGAAATCACACAAACAGCTGTTGCTACCTATGGGGAGCTGACCTCGGCGTTGCTACGCAACCACAAACTCGCCTGCAAAACCTCCATTGCGTCCCTCCCAGGCACCTCTGGCCAAAGGCAGCCCTGCCTAGAGAGTTAAGGTGAGGCAGGCAGAACCTTTCAGGCAGTATTGTTAAAAATGGGCCTGATCCACCAGGAAGTGCCCCAATTAGAGTCGCCAGCTCCAGGCTGGGAAATTCCTGGAGATTTGGGAGGGGGTGGAGCCTGGAGAGGGTGGGGTTGGGGAAGGGGAGGGGCCTCAGTGAGGTATAATGCTATAGTGTCTACCTTCCAAAGCAGCCATTTTCTCCAGGGGAACTGATCTCTGTCATCTGGAGATCAGTTGTAATTATGGGAGATCTCCAGCCACCACCTGGTGAATGAATGTACAGCCCCAATATTTGGGCATTTGGAATATTCTTGAAACTGTGTATGAGTTGGGTATGAATTGATATGATAATTTGAAGCACATGAGCACTTTGAATAATATTCATTTGGTATATGTGTAAATTGTGGATTGATTTCTCCCGTGAGTTTTTACTCTGGTTGTTGTGGGTTTTCCGGGCTGTATTGCCGTGGTCTTGGCATTGTAGTTCCTGACGTTTCGCCAGCAGCTGTGGCTGGCATCTTCAGAGGTGTAGCACCAAAAGACAGAGATCTCTCAGTGTCACAGTGTGGAAAAGATGTTGGCAGGTCATTTATATCATTTATACTCTTACAGGATGACTCAGCTCAACCCCACCCCTCCTGAGTAGATACAAATGACCTGCCAACATCTTTTCCACACTGTGACACTGAGAGATCTCTGTCTTTTTCTTCAACATTTTTTATTTTTCAACAATTTTTTGATTTAACAAATTTATCAACAGTAAACAAAAGTAAACAAGTTTTAACAGTACAGGTAAATTGGTAAAACAAAAACAGAGACAGAGAGAGAGAGAGATTTGAAGTGCCTACATGTAGCCTACAATAAAACGTACATATTTGGAGAACCCAAAGTTTCACACTATTAAGGTTACAATAAGAAAGGGTCTATTGGATATTTTTTGCTGGGACCAATGTCTTCTGTAATCAAATGATCTAGTACTGGAAGCCAGTCTTCCCAAAAGTCTGATTGTATCATTGGCGATTCAGAACAACAGATTTGATATGTTACCTTCTCCATGTAGTACTGGTCCCAAACTTTGTTAAACCACAGGGGTAGTGTAGGGGGTCTAGGGTCCTTCCACCTCAAAGCGATGGCTGTTTTAGCTGCAGCTAAAAGCATAGCCACCCTTTTCCTTATAATAGTGGGTATATCATAGCTTGACCATAAGTTAAGTAAAATTGTTTCAGGTTTAAAAGGAACTATAATACCCAACATTTGTTTGATAACAGTTGTTACATCGGACCAAAATTTGTCTTTTGGTGCTACACCTCTGAAGATGCCAGCCACAGCTGCTGGCGAAACGTCAGGAACTACAATGCCAAGACCACGGCAATACAGCCCGGAAAACCCACAACCACCATCGTTCTCCAGCCATGAAAGCCTTCGACAATACATAGTTTTTACTCTGTCTAATTAACCACCTGGAGGCTGGCAACTCTGGACCCAATGCACGTGCTCTCGAACAGAGCGAGTAAAGAAGTAGGGTTCCCAGCTCTGGGTTGGGAAATGCCTAGAGATTTGGGGGTGGAACCTGGAAGAGGCAGGGTTTGGGGAGGTGAGGGATTTCAACAGGGTATAATGCCATAGAGTCCCCCCTCCAAAGCAGCCATTTCTCCAGGGGAAAAGATCTCTGATGTTTAGAGATCGAGTGATTCCAGGAGATCTTCAGGCCCCATCTGAAGGTCGGCAACCAGGGCCGGATCTAGGGTTGCCGGCACCCAGGGCAACCCTAGTGTGACCCCTCTCTCTCGTGCGCACTGCGCACATGCTCCCAGCGCTGCACGATGATGTCACTTTGGTGATGTCATCACGCAGGGCAGAGCCAGTGTGCGGGGCTGGGAAGCCATCTGCGCCATTCGCCTCCCCGCAGGCAAATGGCGTGGGCAGCCTCGCAGCCCCCCACGCTGCCTTTCACCTGCCTCACAGGACAGGGGGCGGCCGGCTTGCCGAGCACCCCCTGTCCTGCAGGGCAGGTGAAAGGCAGCGCGGGGGGCTGCGAGGCTGCCCGCGCTGCCACCCTCATGCTCTCCCGGCAGCTGGCAGCTGCTCCCGGCACCCCCTCCCTGGTGGCGCCGGAGGCAGACTACCCCCCTGCCCCCCCTCAATCCGGCCCTGTCGGCAACCCCAGGACAGTAGGGTTTGGAGGTAAGAGGTACCTCAGAATCATATAATTCCATACAGTCCACCCTCCAAAACAGCCATTTTCTCCAGGGGAGGAGATCTCTATTGTCTGGAGGTCAGTTGTAATTCCAGGAGATCTCCAGTCCCTACCGGAGGTTGCCAACCCTATAAACAAGTCCTACTCAGAACATTTAGTGGCCCCTCTAATCCAGCAGCTTGTCTCCCGCAGGGACCAACCATAGATCCAGAGGAGTTAGCCGTGTTAGTCTGTAGTAGCAAAATCAAAAAGAGTCCAGTAGCACCTTTAAGACTAACCAATTTTAATTATTATAGCATAAGCTTTCGAGAATCAAGTTCTCTTCATCAGATGCCTGATCAAAACTGGGCAGATACAGAAGAGGAGGGGGAAAGAGAGGGAAGGAAGGGGGCATAAATCACAAGAAGACAGAATGCAATTAGCATAGAGGCAATCAAAACATTCCTTTGCTTGGAAATGTAAACATCTCCTTTTTGGTGTGCAGTCAGTTTGTAGCAGTGAAGGTATCCAATTCCTATGTAGTATAAGCCTTCGGTAACCACAGCTCTCCCTGCCAGTTGCATCTGACAAAGAGAACTGTGGTCCCCGAAAGCCCACACCAGGCGTCACTGGGCTCCCCCAGATCACGCCTCTGTAAAGAGAATCTGTTACCTGTGGTAATGTGATAACCATTCATAGTCTCTATTCAGTCCCCGCTTGACAGAGTCAAATTTGCATATGAATGCCAATTCAGCAGCCTCCCGTTGGATTTTGTTTTTGAAAGGTTTCTGTTACTCTGGAAGGCCACCAACTAGGAAAGGCTGAAAGAAATTGATTTGTTTAGCCTGGAGAAAGGAAGAATGTGTGTGTGTGGCTGGGTGTCATGGCCGCCCTCTTCATTTGGAATAGTTCTTAGGGCTCCTGAACCACTTAGAATTTCTTTCCATCATACATAGAAGAAGCTGTTTATAGGGCTGTTGGAGCATCAGGAGGGGAAGTTAATTTTCATTTTATTTTACTTCATTTTTACCCGACCTCTCTCACCAATGGAGACTCAAGGCAGTTTATGTTGTTCTCACCTTAGGGTTGCCAAAATCAAAGTGGGGCCTGGAGAGCTCCAAGAATTATAACTGATCTCCAGACTACAGCAATCAGTTCCCCGAGAGAAAATGGCGGCTCCAGTGGGTGGGGTCTATGGCATACAGGAAGTCCCTCCCCTCTCCAAACCCGCTGACCCCAGACTCTACCCCCAAATCTTCAGGAATTTCTGAAGCCAGAGTAGACAACCTTACCCTAGGGTTGCCAGCCTCCAGGTGTGGCCTGGAGGTCTCCTGGAATTACGACTGCTTTCCAGATGATAGTGATCAGTTAACCCTGGAGAAAATGGCAGCTTTGGAGGGTGGGCTCTAGGGCATTATACCCCACTGAGGTCCCTCCCATCCTCAAACTCCACTCTCCCCAGTCTCTACCCCCGAACCCTACCCTCTTCTCATGGACCCCCTCCAAATCTCCATGAATTTAGTTTCGTTTCGTTTCGTTTCATTTATTCGGTGTTTAACCCACCCTCCCCACAAGTGGGCTCAGTCCGGGGTACAACAGTCATAAAATACAATTGCATAGCAGATTCTACAATAAAATTCAGCAATTAAAATTATATATATACAAAAACCTGATATAGTTGGCTACACATTCCTGCCCCCAGCATACAAAGAGGAGACAGACAGACACTCGAGCTGTACTCGAATACCGGAGACCGGTGGAAGGCTCAATGATGGTCCTGACGCTGGCCTCAACCATAAACCCGGTGGAAAATCTCCATCCTGCAGGCCCGCCGAAATGATACAAGATCCTGGCGGGCCCGAGTGTCCTCAGACAGAGAGTTCCACCAGGTTGGGGCCAGGACCGAAAACGCCCTGGCCCTGGTCGAGGCCAAACGAGCCTCCCTAGGGGGATCACCAGTGAGTTCTTACCTGCTGAACGAAGCGTTCTCCGGGGCACATACAGGGAGAGACAGTCCCTCAGGTATGCTGGTCCCAATCCGTTTGGGGCATTAAAGGTTAAAACCAACACCTTGAAACGGATCCAGAATTCCACGGGGAGCCAGCGAAGCTGCTGTAGGATTAGCATAACATGTGTCCTGTATGGAACACCCATCAGGACACGAGCAGCAGCGTTCTGGACCCGTTGTAGTTTCCGGATCAGACCCAAGGGAAGCCCTGCGTAGAGTGAGTTACCATTGCATGGATCACTGTCGTTAATTCCCGGGCTGAGAGACAGGGGGCAAGTTGCCGGGCTTGCCGCAGGTGGAAAAAAGCAGTCCGGGCAACAGATGCGACCTGGGTCTCCATAGACAGGGAGGAATCCAAGATCACGCCAAGACTTTTAACCGATGAGACGGGCACCAACGGGGCCCCCCCAAAGGCTGGAATTTCCCAAACCAGAGCTGGTAATCCTACTTACTTCTCTTCCAATTTATCCTCACAACAACCCCGTGAGGTAGGTTAGATGAACAGTGTGTAACTGGCCCAAGGTCTCCCATTAAGCGTCTATGGCACAGTAGGGATTTGTACCTGGGTCTGCCAGAGCCTAATCCTGAACTCTAACCACTGCACCACGCTGTCTCTCAAATGTTAAGCTCTTCTTATTTCCTTGCTTCGTACCTACGTTCCGAGAATGTTCGATCGCTTTCCAGAGAGGGCAAAAGGGAAGATTTGTAGCTGTCAGGGAGGTGGCCATAGAAATGCAGTGCAAGCCGTAAGGCCTAAAACAGAGAGGGGGAGGGGGAAGCATACCATTCTATCCTGTTACAGCCCAAATAAATCATTTTGGAAATCTAAAACAAATGAGGCAAGTCAAGAGGCTTGCAGATGATTCAAACCAAGAAATAAAGTGGGGCGGGGGCGGGGGGGACAGGAGTAGGAGAGAAGTTGCTTCTTCCAAATTGCAAATGCAAGCAGCTTGTTATAGCAGCAGAAAAAAATTGCTAGTGGGCGGAAACAGAGCCTGTCTAGTGCAGAACTGCCAATCACGCCCCCCCCCCCCGAAAATCCAGAGCAAACATTCTTTTTTGCTTACGCTAATATGGAATTTGTTATGACAACAGGGTGGCTTTTTTAAAAAAGAGATGCTTACGGTCTCTTGTCTATCACTGCGCACAAGCACACTCGAAACAGATGGAAATATTTTTCTAATTATGTAAAAAATAAGAATGCTTTCAACAGAATATATTCATGTCCCCCTTTACACGTGCATTCCAAAAGAAGGGGAAATTCCGTTTTATTTAGGATCTGAACTAGGGTAGAGCTGGCTAACGGGTGGCCTTTGGCAGCCCAACGAACTTTTAATCAAGGTACGAGCATGAGGAATTTTTTAAAAACTTGTGAGAAACAAGTCCACACTTCTTTCTTTCTTTCTTTCTTTCTTTCTTTCTTTCTTTCTTTCTTTCTTTCTTTCTTTCTTTCTTTCTTTCTTTCTTTAAAATAGTCATATGTTTATTTCCCTTCCTTCCTTCTTTCAAAATAGTCATATGTTTCCTTATCTCCCAGTAGCAAACAGAGCAGCAATATCAGCTTTAGTACTTTAAACTAAACCCGTTTTAGCATTTCTTTATCTCTCCCTTCTTCCAAACTCTTCCAAAAAAAATTTATTGTTCTTTCCTCCCCATTTCATCCCCACAACAAACCTGTGAGGTAGGCAAGGCTGACGCGGAAAGACTGGCCCAAAGTCACCTAGCGAATTTCATGAAGATTTGACGCTGCACCACCCCACATTCTTGCCTGACACTTTAACCACTATACCACCCTGCCTATGCAAAGTTTATGTACATATTTGTAGGCAGTGCTGTTCTTCTGCGCATGAGCTGCTCCATAAATGTGCAGTCCAGTTTCACTACAGGACTTTGTCTAATTTTGCATGTTTCGCTGCAGCCATAGATAAATAGTGGCTTCCCCCACCCCATCTGTTCTACATATGTGCGGTTAAATTGGAAAATAGATGAGCAATTTCAACAAACATTGAAGAAGATTTGCAAATATCCTTGTCTGGTTTCATCAGGGACACAATTTTCCAACTGTCTGACATCAGCCGCTTCAAACTGAATATATATATGCTCAAATGACTGTGTGCTGCCCCAATACAAATGAAAATTGCCCGTCAGATGTCATTCAAGGAGCCCTTCTGACCCTGAGAGAGCTTTGGAGGAGATGGTGTTAGAAGGGTGCTAGGGTTGCCAAACTCCAGGTGGGGGCTGAAGAGCTCTCAGAATTATAACTGGTGTCCAGATTACAGAAATCAGCTGCTTTGAAGGGTGGACTCCGTAGTATTATAACTAGACATGGGCACGAACCAAAAACATTTAACGAATCCACGGTTCGTGGTTCGGTGCCGATGACGATCCCAAAGTCTCAAACCGCAACGGACATTTCCCATTGCCGAACTGGTTTGCGGTTCACGGTTTGTGGAGCTCAGAATGACCCCTGTTGCACTTAGAGAGCCCATATTCCCAGGGAGTGTTTAGCAGGCTCTCCTCCAGCCAGCACCCAAGTTTGGTCAAGATTGCAATAGGGATCTTGGAGTTATACCCTCTCCAATCTGAGGCCCCCAGGAAACTCCCACAAAAATCCAAGCTCAATTATACTCTCTCTGTCTCTCCCCAAAGGCTAGCAAGTAGCAAGCAACAGCTCTCACACTCCACTGCTCGCTGAAAGTGAAAGCCAGCCTAGGAGCGCAGTGCTTTTTATAAGCTGAGGTCCCATAGAGCAACACAGGAGGTCTGTGTTTGGCTGTCAGAGCTGCCTATCAGGGTTTGCAGGGATAAGATTGGAGTGCCCATGGCTACAGAACACCCCCTCCCCCCTCCCTTCCCGGGTGTCTTCTCCCAACTTGTAACCACTTTGCAGCTCCATGGTTGGAAGGAAGACCTGCCGATCAAGGTAAGCTGGGCTTCCATTCGGGTTTCCAGGGTGACAGAGGGAGCGTAAACAGAGTCCAGGCATTCCCTCGGCTCCGTTTCCAGGGGAATTGATTGATGGCGCCTGACTATCTGGCTTCACAAACCGTGGCCAAATGCACCAAACCAGGCTTCTTCGGAATGCTGGGTTGTTTGCCGTGGACAATCACGAACTGCCGGATCGCGATCGCACAATCGCCAATTTCGTGGGTTTTTGAAGTTTGTTATGCGGTTTGTGCCCATGTCTAATTATAACCCTCTGAGCTCCTTTCCCACACCATGCCTTCTTTAGGCTCCACCCCCCAAAATCTCCAAAAACTTCCCAACCTGGAGTCAGCCCTAAACAGACTGGGACCAACATACCTGAGGGACTGCCTCTCCCCGCATATACCCCAGAGAGCGCTTAGATTGGCAGGTAAACATCTACTGGTGGTCCCTGACTCCAAGGAAGCTCAGCTGGCCTCGACCAGGGCCAGGGCCTTTTCGATCCTGGCCCCAACGTGGTGGAACTCTCTGTCTGAGGACACTCGGGCCCGCCAGGATCTTGTATCTTTTCGGCGGGCCTGAAAGACAGAGATGTTCCAGGCGTATGGTTGAGGCCAGTCATAGGTTATCTAGAAGTGCCTCCCTACTGGTCTCCTGCTGGGGGGTGGGGGGGACTACATAACATCTGCCCCCCCACACACAGGAAGTAACAATGATGACATCCGTTCATACCCCCCCTTGTTTATATTATGGCTGGGAGCTGCCATCTTGGATTTTGAATGTATATATATTAATGATTCTGTATTTAAGTGTTTTATTCTTGTACTATTACATTGTTGTAACCCGTCCTGAGCCCACTTGCGGGGAGGGAGGGCTAGAAATCGAATATATTATTATTATAGTTGTTGTTGTTGTTAAAATTTCACACAACACAATCAATAATAAATAAAGATCACATGTTATCATTGATTGGCCTTGCTGAGCTGATACAAGTTTCCACCAGAGACCAAAGTATCGGCCAGGTATTGGTGTAAAATATGTGCCGCTCCAAGTAATGCCGTCTTTTGCAGTTCTGCAGGTGTTATGTCAGAAAGCTGCAGTTTTTCCATATGAATTGCAGTTTTTTGAGATGGTTCCAAGTGCCCCGATGACAATGGGGACTACTGTTGCATTCTTCTTCCATAGTCGGGTGCTTTCTATTGCCAGATCTCTATATCATTTAATCATTTTTTCTTGTTCTTTTTCTTTGACTCTGGCATCCTCTGGAATGGCAATGTCAATTATTCAAACATTTCAATTTCAGTTTCAGCAAGCTCTCTCCGGTCTACCTCTTTGGATACATCTACCACTTTGAGCAAGAGGGTTGGTTATCCTGGCAGAACCACAAGGGGGACTCCCTGCAAATACCTTGGGATTTATGGGGCGTCCTTGGCTACCTGAAGATCATCATCATCATCATTATAGTGAGGACTTGAACAGAAGACCCTACATGGCTGTTGAGATTCCATGTAGGATTGGCAGCTCCAGATTGGGAAATTCTTGGAGATTTGGGGGGGGGGGGGTGGAGCCTGGAAAGGGCAGGGTTTGGGGAGGGGAGGGACCTCAGCAGGGTATAATAGCATGGACTCCACCCTCCAAAGCAGCCATTTTCTCCAGGGGAACTGATCTCTGTGGCCTGGAGATCAGTTGTAATTCCAGGAGATAGTTTTCTACACTGAGGGACTGCTTCTGCAGAGAAAAGTGGGCCATCACGCAAGCCCATCATGCAAGTCTGAAGAGGTGCAGCCCAGGCATGCACTGTCCCTCTGCGAGAATGAGGTCAGTGGGAGTCCTTCTCGCTCTCTAGCACTTTCCCAAACTCTTACTGCCTCCTTCCAATGCCCCAGCCACTCCCAGCTTGCTTCCCTGGATAGATCATGGATGATAATGAAGAGTGCCGTCAAGCCATAGCTGAATTATGGCGACCCCTGGTGGGGTTTTCATGGCAAAAGACAAACAGAGATGGGCCCTTTTCACACTACTTCCAAAACGTCATGAGATATAGCGCAAAAAGCGCAGAAGATAGTGTCTCCTTGCTCGAGTTTTGCGCGATGTCGTGCAAAACTCGTGCCAGAAGATGCTACCTGCCGTGCTTTTTGTGCTACATCTCGCGACGTTTCGGAAGCCGGTGAGTAGTGTGAAAAGGGCCCTGGTTTGCCATTGCCTGCCTCTGCAACCCTGGTCTTCGTTGGAGGTCTCCCATCCAATTACTAACCATGGCCAACCCTGCTTAGCTTCTGAGATCTGACGAGATCAGGCTCACCTGGGCTAGCCAGATCAGGGCATATAATATGTAATCCTTAGAGAAAAATGGGTATTTATTCCAACGTTTCTTTTTTCTTATAGCTATGTGCTTTTTTCCTTTCTTCTTTTTATTAATTGGTTTAAAATTTTCAATCTTTTAAAAAAAGAAGCCATGCAACAGGATTTGAACTGTAGGAATCTGGAACCAACTAGAAGTGTAAACAGAACTGAAGCAAAATATAAGTGTCAAATGAGGCAAAAATTACAATAGGATCCTACTTACAATAGACTACACACTATACAGAGTCCCTAGATCTGTACCCAGGTATAAAGCAAAGTGATGGGGTTGGTGGAAAGTGCCATCAAGTCATAGCCGATTTACGGTGACCCCTGGTGGGATTTTCATGGCAAGAGTCCATCCAATTGCTAACCAAGGCTGACCCTGCTTAGCTTTTGAGAGCCAAGCTACAAGTGACGCCTGACACAGGTTGGACACTTGTCAGGTTTCCCCAAGTTTTGATGGGAAATGTAGGTGTCCTGGTCTTGCAGCTTGGCTCTCCATTTAATTGAAGTTTACAGAGCGGCAGTCTTTGGGAGGGAGAACATGCAGTTGGGAGGGGAGTGCAGGTGTCGGGCTCTCCCCGGGCGCCCCCTTTCCCCTCCGCTGGGTATGTGTGTGGGGCTTCTGTAAACTTCAATTAAATGGAGAGCCAAGCTGCAAGACCAGAACGCCTACATTTCCCATCAAAACTTGAGGGAAGCTGAGAAGTGTCCAAACTGTGTCAGGCATCACTTGTAGCTTGGCTCTGAGATCTGACGAGACCAGGCTTGCCTGGGCTAGCCAGGTCAGGGCACAAAGCAAAATACGCAGCAATAAAACCAGGGAAAATAGATTTACTTCCTGGGGTGAAAAGAAACCAGCCTGTGACACAAGCGCTCAGTTCTAAGACTGAGTTTCTCAACCCTCCCTCCCTCCCTCCTGTCTACAATCAAATCTGCCTTTGCAGATGTATTTAATTTAAAGGTTGCAACCCCCCTATTAACCTCTCTTCTTGCCACTTAGGGGTGTGTGTATCAATATAAATATAAATTGTGTGGTCTTAATAACTTCTTTCTCCTGAACCTGTGGACCAGATTGACGACACTGCCTTGGACTCTACCCATTGGTCCAGCTGGCCTATCACTGTTGCCACTGGCCGGCAGCAGCGACCCTCCCGGGGTTTCCCAGCCCTGCCACCCAAGATGTCTGGAATTATACTCAGGACCTGCGCAGGCAAAGCAGGTGCTCCTCCTCTCAGCTGTGAGCTTTCCCCGTATTTCTCTCTCTCGCCATCCAAAAAAACCGGACTTTGAAAGGTAGGAAGTTACAACTGCCATGCAGGAAAGGATGTTCCATTGCATGGCCCAGGGCTTAAAATCATAGAATCGTAGGGTTGGAAGGGACCTTCAGGGTCATCTAGTCCAACCCCCTGCACAATGCAGGAAATTCACAACTACCTCCCCCCTCCACACACATAGTGACCCCTGCTCCATGTCCAGAAGATGGCAAAACACTGTCAGGATTCCAAGCCGAACTGGCCTGAGGAAAATTGCTTCCTGACCCCTAGGTGGTGATTGGCATTGCCCTGGGCATGTAAGAAAGGGGCCACGAGTACTAAGCACTGATGTAACCCATCCTGCCCTCCCTCTCATGATCTGCCCAGGTTCACAGAATCAGCATTGCTGTCAGGTGGCCGCCTAGCCTCTGTTTAAAAACCTCCAAACAAGGAGAGCCCACCACCTCCTGAGGAAGCCTGTTCAAGCTTTAATGAAACCTCCAAGACCTCTGGGGTCTCCAGTGGGTCCCTGAAGACCATTTGACATCATTTTTCACCAGAGAACCCCAGCTGGAGGAAGTGGGGGCACCGTGGATGGATGGGTAATAATAAATGGTAGGAGCAGAATTCATGGGACAGATTAAATGCCGTCTAGCTTGCCCAACAAATCTCCACTCCAAATCCTCCACCCAAAATACACATCTGCATGCCTGGATATGCTGTATGAGAAGACTGTAGCTTTGGTAAAATGGAATGCCTTTGTGTACGGCAGCCAATTCTTGGCTAGGAGATTCCTGGAGATTTGGGATGGATCCTTGAGAGGTCAGAGTTTGGGGAGAGGAAAGCGCTATAGGAGCAGATCTCTGTAGTCTGGAGAACAGTTTAACAGAATCATAGAAACATAGGGTCGGAAGGGACCTCCAGGGTCATCTAGTCCAACCCCCTGAACATTCCAGGAAATTCACACCCCTCCTGGAGGTTGGCAACCCTCCTCTTGTGGGCAGCTTCGGCTGTTGTGAGCTGATTGGCTCGCCTCGAAGCACATGTGACCTTTACTCACCTATCGTACCTGCAGGCTTGCCATGATGGAAACATCTGCCCGTTTGTTGGAGCTTTCTTGGCATTCCTTTTGGCCCCAGCTGTCGAGCACGTGCTTTTATAATACACAACAAATGCAAACAAAAAGCATTAGCATTTTGGCAGCTTCGCACCACAGGACCACCAAAAACACTTGGATATAAACAGGACTGCTTGGTTCCATTCCAGGAGAGGTGTGGCTGAACCGGATTCCTCCGTCTACACTCCGACAAACCTGCCAATCAAACGATGGTATCTGCAGGATTCCAAAGTGATCATTCCAGACCCTGAAATAAAGCTCAGAATGGCCTTGTGTGATTGTTTCCCTGAGATATACTGGGAGTAGAGTTCCAAGGCCTCCTGATATGGCAGGAGATCTCCGGCTAGCACCTCTTCTTTCCCATTGCCACTCCAAATGGTGGCAGGAGAAAATTTTTTTAAAGCCAGTGTCATGTTCGGTGTGATGTCACTTCCAGAGGAAAACTGGATGTGACATCACATTGCTCTAGGAGGTGCTGGACCTCTATTGTTTTACCGTAAGAGATCAGTTGTAATTCTGGGAGATTTCTAGGCCCTTTTAAATGAACTTTACGCCTGGCTTTGAGACAGAGTCGGGTTTAATGGCACTGGTATATGATTTTCATGTAGGCTTGCCAGCTTTTAAACTGGTCCCTCTCGCTGTTGCTTGAATATCAGTTTCATCTGCCAGCAATTATCAGGTGAAGTTATTCAGCTTCATAAAATGAATTGATGTATTGTCGAAGGCTTTCACGGCCGGAGAACGACGGTTGTTGTGGATTTTCCGGGCTGTATAGCCGTGGTCTTGGCATTGTAGTTCACCAGCAGCTGTGACTGGCATCTTCAAAGGTGCTGATCCACAACAACCATAAAATGAATTGCTTCAACTGGCCATTCCCAGTTGGGAACCTCTCTTCAGGGCTTTTTTTCTGGGAAAAGAGGTGGTGGAACTCAGTGGTGGAACTCAGGACCGCACAATGACATCACTTTGGGTCAGCTGGAACAAGGGGGGAGTTTTTAAAAGTTGAAATCGCCCTCGGCGAAAATGGTCACATGGCCGGTGGCCCCGCCCCCTGATCTCCAGACAGAGGGGAGTTTAGATTGCCCTCCGCGCCACTGGAGTGGCATGGAAGGCCATCTAAACTCCCCTCTGTCTGGAGATCAGGGGGCGGGGCCACTGACCATGTGACCATTTTCAAGAGGTGCCGGAACTCCGTTCCACTGCGTTCCTGCTGAAAAAAAGCCCTAGGCCATTTTTACATGGCATATCTTCCCTTGGAACGATCTGGAACATCGCGCAAAAATCGCGGAAGATCGTGCTTTCTCGTGCGAGATTTGAGCGACGTCGCGCAAATCTCGCGCAAGAAAGCCCGATCTTCCGCGTTTTCCCCCAATTTATTTTCCGCATTTCCCCCCATCCCTTTGGCAACCTTATCTGCATATCCAAATATCAAGGGGAATGTATCCCTGCTATTTTTAACCCAATTTAAAGAAAGGAAGAAAGACACAAGGGAATTAAAATGTATTGCCAGTTGTGCTTACACGATGCTACATGTAAAATTTTGCAATAAAAAGGTTGTTTAATGAATTTCCTTCACTTAAGAAACAAGGGCCATTTCCAGACGGCTTACCTGCCTCCGGAACGTCGCGCCATGTTGCAGGGAAAATGCGAAATATCGCGTTTTCTCATGCAAGTTTTGCACGACGTCGCGCGACGTCGTGCAAAACTCGCGCAAGAAAACGCAATCTTTCGCGTTTTCCCCGCAACATGGCGTGACGTTCCAGAGGCAGGTAAGCCATCTGGAAACGGCCCTGATCCAGTAATGCAAAATCCCAAAGCTTAGTGGGCAATTCACATAAGAAGCATTTCAGAAACAACTATATTTTCAGAAAAAAACCCTAATCTTCCGTTCTCAAGTTAGGAACTGTGATCATTAAGACGTCAATTTTGTTCGAAGAATTAGTTGTGCGGCCTCTTACGTGGAAGTAAATCTCATCCATTGAATAGGATTTCCTCCAGAGTTAAGCGTGAATTGAACGGCAGTTATGCAACACAATCCTTTGTGTAGTTACTCACAAATAAACCCTGGTTTGTTCAATGGGATGTCTGAGGTTGTGCACATAGGACTGCAACATTAGTTAACAAATTATTTCAGAGTTGCAGAAGCATGACAACAGATCAGGAAATACAAATAAAAACTCTTTTTTTAAAAAAAATTATACATTTGGAGGTAAAAACAAGATTGGAGAATCCAAACTCTTTACGGGAAAAAATGTGCTTTGGATGTGAAGAACTTATACCTTCCTACTGTGTATGAGAAAGTTTTAATGTGTATTCTTACATTTCAATTAATGTGTGCTTCTTAAGTGTTTAGGACTCTGCTGATAAAATTGGTTCAAAAGTTAAAAAGTAAATGTACAGAAGAGATATTTTATACCCACTGCTGACATCCCAAAGTCATTGAAACATTTTAGCAGTAACCTTTTCCATGTTGCAATAACTCTGTAATGTGGCAGGGAGTTGACGTGGCCTTCTGACACTTTTTTTAGTCCCCTCAATGGTGCTCTTTTGTTTTATATCCCTCAGAATTCCTTCTTCCCTTTCAATGGTTGATACAAGATCACACATCATGTCTCCTTTGGTTTTGTTGTCTGGAAATTACACCTGCACGAATATTTGCTTAACTTATCAGCTGGGCTGAAGGAACGTCTGTTGGCCAAGCCAACCTTGAATGTTTGTTTGCAAGGAGCACAATTTTAAGGAAGGCTGGGGAGGGCCAGAAAAAAAAGAGGTTTTGATATCTTGACATAAGAAAGTGCAAACTTGCCACAAAACAGACATCATTTTGTTGCAGTCAGCCCAATGGCTTGAAATTCGGGGCCTTCGCAACAATACATTGTTGAAGAAATCAAACAACTAGGGGCTTAGCAGGGAGGGACTATGAGTCTCTCTACACATGACATCTTAAATGGGGATGCTCAAGTGAAAGATCTACATTTGGGGGTTGGACTAGATGACCCTGGAGGTCCCCTACCAACCCTATGATTCTATGATTCTCCCATTTTGGATACACATGCACTGCTAGAGAGACAGAGTATACTTGAATTTAAGACTATGCAAAAAATGTCACTTGAGTGTCCCTGTGTAAAAGCCTCTCTACATGTTACTAAGTACCTAGGGATGCTCAAGTTAATCTCATTTCACGTGTCCCCCCTCCAACTTTCCATGCACTCGCTCGCACAGTCACACTTCAGTTTGCTTCCTGTGAGTACATTCACAGGTGTCCTTTCAGTTCCTCCTCAACTGCTAACAGTATCCCAGTTTCCCCGCACATCCATTCATTGAAATGTAGATCTTGACACTTTCTCACACCTTAGAGAAATGCAAATTGGCAATTCAAAGGAGTCTACAGTACTTGTTCTGGCAGCAGAAGCAGAGCTGAATTGGCGCTTTGCCCTCTGGACATGCTTGCAGATGCAATCACTCAAAGGGAGCTCCCATGAAAGTGGCATTCACATGCACAGAGCAAGGACAGCCTGCGCATGAATTGAGGACTACACATACAGTTCTGCACTGGAATGTACCTAGGTACTTAGTAATATGTAGGGAAACTCTTAAGATGTCTTGTGTAGAGAAACTCTGAGCGGGATAACACTGGACAGCTCTCAGCTTTCTAGAGATAGAGCCAGATGGTAACATAGAATATGAATATATAAATGCTGGTTGCCAACTCCCAGTTGGGAAATTCCTGGAGATTTCAGGGGTGGAGCCTGAAGAGGGTGGGGTCTGGGGAGGAGAGGGACCCCAGCAGGGTATAATAGCATGGACTCCACCCTCCAAAGCAGCCATTTCATCAGGAGGAACTGATGGTTATGGCCTGGAGGCCAGTTGCAATTCCCAGAGATCCCCAGTTCCCACCTGGAGGTTGGCAACCCTAAGTCCATGTGATCCGGCACTCTGTCTCCAAACAGGAGATCTGCTATCCCTCCCCAGGCTGAGAAAGAGCTTTGCTGAGGACAAACGTGGGAATCAATGCCATGTTCAGTACCACCCTCAGCCATGAATCTGTAGAACACATCACGGTTGTGAAGGCAGACGCTGGTTGGATGTGTCGAAATTCCCCTGCTGTGATTTGAGTTTGGATTATTATCATGACCTTGAAAAAGTTCTATGCACGAAAAGAGCTAAGTTTTCTGTCTTCTCATTGGGCCAGAGGGGCCCCCGTGCCCCCTTTGTGATGGTCCAGCTTGGAATAAGATATCATTAAAAACTAAATTCTGTATGCATGAGAATTACCTGCCCATTTTCCACTGACAGTTTCTGTCTCTTTAAGAACTTCGGCCTGGCATCTCTGCAATAGAAGAGAACTTTTTACTGTACTCTAAAAGATGCACTGAGAGACTTTAAACAGCGGCCATAATCTGTTCTGTGTATCTAAATGTATTTATTGTACTCATGGTTGTATATTTATTACACTGATTGTATTTATTGAATGCATAGGAACACTGATGGGTCCATAGGACTGTATTTATAGAGCGTATAGTATTTATGCATATGAGATTTTGTGAGGGGTATAGAACATTTGATGCACTTGAGACTTTATAAATTAAATATGAATTATTCACTATTTGAGATTATTGTTTGTTGATCATTGACTGGACCTCTGGCTGGGTGGGCTGATGCCCCGTTTTGTCTCAAGGTCACTCTAGGTGGAACCTGGAGATTTCACAGAATTATAATGGATCTCCAGATGACAGTGATCTGTTCCCTTGGAGAAAATGCCTGCTTTGAAGAGTGGAGTCTATGTCACTATAACCTGCTGAGCTCCAGCCCCTCCCCAAACCCCGCCCTCCCCAGGCTCCACCCCCCAAATCTCCAGGAATCTGGTATGAGCAAATTCCAGAGTAGAAGCCACAACGGTTATCCGTCACAGGAAAGCCAGAAAGGAGTTGGGGGGGGGGGGCTGCAAACATGTCTGTCTAGTACATTTCTATCCTGTCCTTCCACAGACCAGCAGGCCCCATTCTGGCTTTTGCCTCTACAACAGCCCTGCAATGTAGGTTTGGCTGCGGCAGGTCCAAGGTCTCCCAGGGAGCTACATAGTTGAGGGGACAGGCAAAAAGGGCCGGTTCTCAGGTCAAGCCACCCGAGTGATTGCTTATTGCACTGCAGTATGGAGGTGGACAATGGACCACAAAAACTTGGCTCATGCCCAGCCACAAGTAGCAAAAGATTCTTGTGCTGAGCAGTGACAGTCATGCCCTCCCACACCTCCACTGACCAGGTC
Source organism: Eublepharis macularius (assembly GCF_028583425.1). Classification (NCBI taxonomy): domain Eukaryota; kingdom Metazoa; phylum Chordata; class Lepidosauria; order Squamata; family Eublepharidae; genus Eublepharis; species Eublepharis macularius. Next base: position 7,418,843 of record NC_072791.1, on the reverse strand, counting down.
CAAACTAAATCCAAGTAAGAGGTAAGGGTTGCAACTTGCTTGGAGCACACACACACACTCCAAAAAAATCTTTGAACCCAGCCAGATCCTGCAAACCGGAGAACGTGGCTTCTTTTATGGAGTCCAGCCATCTCATTTTAGGTCTTCCTCTTTCCCTGCTGCCTTCCACTTTTCCTAGAATTATTGACTTTTCCAGAGAATCTTGTCTTCTCATAATGTGACCAAAGTATGATAAACTCAGGGCCAAGCTACACATGACGAAAGACACTTGAACAGCAAGTGTATTTCTCCCTGTTCACTTGCCCTCCACTCAATCCACTTGCCGTTCAAGTGTCATTCGTCACGTGTAGCTTGGCCCTCAGTTTTTTCACTTTAGCTTCTAGGAAGAATTCAGGTTTGATTTGATCTAGTATCCACTTTCTCTGTCTTTTGGGCCATCCATGGTATCTGCAAAACTCTCCTCCAGCACCACATTTCAAATGAATCCATTTTCTTCCAGTCAGCTTCCTTCACCATCCAAGTTTCACATCCATACATAGTAATGGAGAATAAAACAGTTTGGATTATCTTGATCCTGGTCCCCGGAGAGACATCTTTATCTTTAAGGAGTTTCTCCAGCTCCCTCACAGCCTTTCTCTGATTTCTTCATTGCAGTCTCCGTTTTGGTTGATGATTGAGACAAGAAATAGAAAGTCCCGAACAATTTCAATCTCCTCATTGTCAAACTTTTAAAATTGTGCAATTCCTCAGAGGTCATTACTTTTGTCTACTTGATGTTCAGCTGTAATCCTGCTTTGGTACTTTAACCTTCATCAACAGTCATTTCAAGCCTTTGCCATTTTCTGCCAGCAACATGGTGTCGTCTGCATATCTCATACTAGTTTGATACCTGTGCTTCGCTACAATATTTAACTGTTTTAAATCCAGTTATAATACTTATGGGTATGTAACATTTTTTGCTTTGTGTTTGTTTTTACTTGGTTTTGTAGTATTATAGCACAGTACCCGAGCTTCACAAAGGTGTTTGAATAAAGCGAAGCGTGCTGATGCCAAAGGCCCCATAAGGAAATTGGCAACCCTAGTGAACTTTTAGGGGAAGACTGGGAAGTGCATTTTGCCTCAGGACACATTTAATAATAACTCCCAATAGCAATGGCATACTGTTGAGAATGTAGGGGCTGAGGACCAATCAGGCCGCTCACGTAAATGACCTCTGTGTTCCAACTGTCTCTGGGCAGGGGTGGGGGGAATGAGGTGTGGAATGTCGTAAGTCCCAATCAGCCTGCATATGCAAATGACCTTGAAAGGCTGACCCAATCAGGGAAGAGTTGCCAAGCTGGCAGTGGGTGGGGGCGCAAGCAGGCAGCAGCCTGCCAGCCACACAAGAAAGCTGTATCCCTTTGGGGAAACACATTTGACCCCTTTTTTACCCCCTTACGAATTTCTTAAAATCTCTTCTTAGTTGGTGTTTACATCATGAAAGGAATGTTCTTCCCAAATTTCATGTTTCTAGGTCCAGTTGGTTGGGCTGAGTGTTGATCAGTCAGCCAGGAGGACACTTGTCTTTATATATATACTAGCTTGATACCTGTGCTTCGCTACAGTATTTAACTACTTTAAATTCAGTCATAATACCTATGGGTATGTAACATTTTTGGGTTTGTATGTGGGTTTTTTTGAGTTGGCAACCCTGGTGAACTTTTAGGGGAAGACTGGGAGGTGCATTTGACCTCAGGACACATCCAATGACTCCCCATAGCAACTTCATACTGTTTAGAATGTGGGAGGCAAAGACCAATCCGCCCATATATGCAAATGACCTCTGTGTGCCAACTGGCTCTGGGGGGTGGATGAGGTGTGGAATGTTATGAGACCCAATCAGACTACATATGCAAATGACCTTGAAAGGCTGGCCCAATCAGGGAAGAGTGGCCAAGCTGGCAGTGGGTGGGGGCACAAGCAGACAGCAGCCTGCCAGCCACACAGGGAAGCTGTGTCCCTTTGGGAAAACACATTTTACTCCTTTTTACCCCCTTAGGGCGTAAGCCTCCCCCCAAATCACTTTTGTATGCTCCAAATCTTTGCAGAGCACACCGAAACAATTCAAATACCCAAATTCGAAGTGCCTTGCTGCTTTGGATTTGGGGTATTCCCGATTTCCCCCCCACTTTGGGTAAACCTGAAACAGAAAACCCGAATATTTTTGGGGTGCACATCCCTAGCCACTACCCTTCCGAGGGCATCAAAATGTCACAGACTTGACTCTTTGCCTTTTAACTCTACCAAGTTTCTTTTTCCTCCTGTCTGAAGAAGGGAGCTTTGACTCTCAGAAGCTTACATCTTGATAATGTTGTCGGTCTCTAAGGTGCCACTGGACTCAAATTTGGCTGTTTTACTGCAGACCAACATGGCTACCCACCTAAAACTTTCTTTTTCCTCTGTATTCTATGCATCTGCTGACTGAGGAACTGGAAGTGGGCTCTAATCCATTGAAGTTTAGTTAAAAAGAAATCCTTGGAGGGGGGGCACAAAATTCCTTTGTGACTTTGGACAAACCAGCACTTTGCAGGAAGGATACAAATCACTGTCTGCCCCTTTTGTATCAACCGAAGAAAGGAACTGCTCCCTCTACTGAACATTAAAAGAATAGCCACACTGCGTATTTCAAGGCACTTTCCGTCTGTTCAGTTAGGTCTGATTTAATTTTTTGTTTAAAAGATTAATAATGCAGTCCTAAGGAGATTTACACCCTTCTATCCTATTCGAATTCAATGGGTGCAGAAGAAAGTAACTCTGCCTAGGATTGCACTGTAAAAGAATTAGGTTCCACTTTTCTTCAAACACAAATTCACTTCAAGATTCTCTACTGCTACGTCTGAAAAATTGTCCGCCTTCACAAAACTGCCGCAATTTTCACATTCGTTTTATGATTCCCGTAGCATCATTGGTACACCCAGAGTTTTATGCAGTAACAAACTAAAAGGCTCCGTGCCAGGGAATTGACAGTCTGCACGTGGACAGCAGGGGAAGAGAAGAGGGAGATGCCAGAGAGTTACCAACCTCTAGGTGAAGTCTGGAGATCTCCCAGAATTGCAACTGATCCCCAGCGAGCAGTTGTCCTGGAGGAAATGGCAACTTCAGATGGTAGACTATGTAACATCACACCGACCAAAGTTCATCCTCTTCCCAAATCCCTTCCTCCCCAGGCTTTGCCCCCAAATTTCCTGAAATTTCCCATGCCACAGTTGGCAGCCATAGTCCCCAGTGCAGCTGTGTGTAGGCAGGAAGAGTTCATTTCACTAGAGAGAGTGTCTAAGGCTCCATGGCAAAAGCAGTTTTTCCGAGGCTTCTTCAAAGAAATGCAAGGACACAAAGGCAGCAAAGGAAAATGGCCTTTCTCATCACTAATTCCACCTCCTTGGAAGAGTCAAGTTCAGATCGATGCTCAAAACAAGCCACATCAAAATTCACTTTTGCCCTGACTTCAGGCCAGCTGAAAAGAGAAGGCTCAAGGCCCCTGCGCGGCTTGATATTCCACAGCTGTGAGAAAGCCCCCTTGGCAAAAGATGCCCAGCGCCAATTAGCCCAACTTAGTTCCGTCTGCAAATCGAGCAGCTGAGAGGGGTAAATGAGTTCTTTTGAACGGAGTACACAGTAGCAAGAAAAACAGGAAGTGGGTGTTTATTAGCAGTTTCCAAATATACCAGCCAAACTCCCAACTCCTCCATGCAATCGGAGGTATCCGAAAGAGAGGGGGAAATTCCTAAAATTATAAAAGGGTAATTAATCACAGGGTCTCCGTTCACAGCCAGTGGCTTGGAAACTTCCTTTTCTTCCTTATTATTCCTATAAAAAAATCTTGGGTAAAAGACAGTCTGCAAAGTAAGGTAGGGTCAGAGATTAAATACAATAAAAATAAATATATATAAAAATACAAGAGTCCAGCAGCAGCTTAGAGACAGACAATATTTATTTGGGCATAAGCATTCATGACTTATAAGGTTGTCAACTCTGGGCTGGGAAATTCCTGGAGATTTGGGGGTGGAGCCTGGAGAGGGCAGGGTTTTTCAAGGGGGGGAGACCTCAGCAGGGTATAACAGGCCTCTGTAGTCTGGAGATCAGCTATAATTTTTGGAGATCTCCAGGACCCACCTGGAGGATGGCATCCCTTCCCATGAGCCAGAACTCACTTAATCAGATGTATGACATGTACATCCATTATACCAAAAGATTTATATTAGCAACTAGAGGTGGGCATGGTCCGGAAAACGGACCTAAATTTGACATGGTCCGGCCCAGTCCATGGTCCGTGAGTCCAGACATCCTGGCGCCGATCTATCAATTCCCTAGGCAATGGAGGGAACATCCACAGACCTTTTACATACGCACTGAGTTGCCCCCCCTACACAGGCTCCATCCCTAAATCTCCAAGAATTTCTCTAGCAAGAGTGGGCAACTCTATCCCCAAAGCTGCTGTAGCATAGTGGTTAAGTGGTAGGGCAGCAAGTCAGCATTCTGCTAGTTCGACTGCCACTACTGCCATGAGCTCAGGCCAGCTCCCCAGCTGTATTGTTGGGATAATGATTACACTGACTTTCCAGGCATATGCTGCTATAGCGTAGTGGTTAAGTGGTTGGGCTGCAAATCAGCCTTCTGTTGGTTCAGATCCAATGACTTCCATGAGTTCAGCAGGTGGCCTTGCATAAGCCACCCCTAGCGCCCCAGCTGTATTGTGGGAATCATGATTACACTGACTTTCCAGGCATATGCTGCTATAGCGTAGTGGTTAAGTGGTTGGGTTACAAATCAGCCTTCTGCTGGTTCAAATCCCATGACTTCCATGAGCTCAGCAGGTGGCCTAGCATAAGCCACCCCTCTCAGCCCAGCTCCCCAGCTGACTTTGTTTACCGCACTGAGTGGGACACTAATCTGTCTGAAAAGTTGGTATATACGCATGCTGTTGTTGTTGTTGACATTGTTAAAGCCTGGTCATGTTGCTTTAGCTTTGCTGCACAGGAATGTAATCATATTTTAGAGTCTGATTCATAAAAAAGGTGAGGGAGCCACTTATACATAAGTCTTGCAAACTTTATTCAGTAGAAAAGAGCAAGGGTCCAGTAGCACTTATAAGACTAACAAAATTTATGGTAGCCTTCTTGGTTCTAATGGACTCTTGCTCTTTTGTATTACTATAGACAGAGTAGCACAGCAACCCATATTGAAGCTTTATTCAGAAGCAAAATGCACAACTCTAAAAGGGAATGACATTGTGTGAACAAGCTGTGATGCCATAAATAAACAACAGCAACAATAATAATACTGGGCTTCCAGTGTGTGTGAAAACATGTCCCCTATAGGACAGCCAGTGCAATGTAGGGGGACTGAGACTGACAAGACATGAGTTCAAATCTCAGTTCACCATGAAACTTGAGGGGTCACCTTGGTTCAGTCAGCCTAGCCTACCTCAAAGGGTTGTTGTGGGGATAAAATGGAGGAGGGAGAATCATATAAACTGCCCACAGCTCCTAGGATACCATGTTTTAGTGCTAAGAAATGCATCAGTAATGCACAGACAGGAGGGCAGATGCAGCTGAGAATGTAGGATACTATATACATTTTGAAATTATTAATGATAAAACAAATTAAGAGCTAGAAAATGGCAGAGAGAGCAATTCTGGAACAATAACGTAGCAAAACCAAAGAGCCTGGAAATGGGACCTGAGATTTTCTGCATGCATTACATATGATCTTCTCCGGAGCTCTGTTCCTTCTCCAATGGGATGGGATGGGCTTATTTATTTATTTACTAGCAACAGAGCCCATTGCGTAAAAAAATACCATATGCTTTAGCAGTGGGACCTTGGGAGGGCCGCGAAAAGACCACAGAGGTAGCGAGGAGTGCCACCCCACTGGTGTGGCCTTCTTGTTGCCTCCACTGCATTCTGAGCCTCCCCGTGGAATCCGTGGCTGCGGCGGTGCAGCCCTCCCAAGGCCACATACCGGGCTGCAGTATCGCACAGGTCCTTCTCGCCACCTCTGCGGCACGGGCGCCTCCCTGTTGCCTCCGCAGCTGCAGTGGCGCAGCCCTCCCAAGGCTGTGCACCAGGCTGCAGCATCACACAGGGACTTCTTGCCGCCTCCATAGTGTGGCGTGACGGGCTTCCCCACTGCTGCTGTGGTGGCAAGGCCACTCACCAGGCTGAGGCACCAGGCCACCTCTATGGCCCCTCAGAAGCCTGGCACAGGCAGCAGGGAGGTCTGCCACTGCCCGCCCAAGGCCCCACAGCAGCTGCGACTGCTGATGATTCACTTCTTATCCTGACACAGGCGCACTCGCAGACGCACTCGCAGGCCCCTCAATGAGCCTGCGCCAGGATAAGAAGTGAGTCGTTGGCAACACGTTAGCCTATTATATTTTAGGTTAATATTTATATTCCACTCTTGCTGCAGAGCAGGCTCAGAGCGGATTACATCACATTAAGGTTGGCAGGCCCAGCCTGACAATCAAGAAGAGCCAAGAAGAGACAAGGACATGGTAGAGAGGTCGTTGGCAATATTGAAATATCACTTCTGGGGAGAAAAAACCAGAATGATGTCCCTCCTGTCTAGGAATCACTGCAAACTCTATGGTAAACCCTTAGAGTTTTTGGTGATCCTAAAGAGGGCTTACCTCATTTCTGGGTTTTCTCTGGAAGTGATGTCACACCATCAGCCCAACCATCAGTTTTTTGTATTTTCCAGGCAGCAGTGGTGGGAAATGAGAGGCACGGCCAAGGGATTCCCTACCCTGCTGGGAAACTGGCAGCGGCAACCTTACATGGGCTTATCAAAGAGAAATGTTTGGGAAAAACAGAATCATAGCGAAGATATACTAAAATTGGTTTGCCCTGATGTGTCCACGGGCCGTCTGTTCAAGAAGGAACACTATTGCTGTAGACAGGAAAGAATGCTGTGAACAAAACCCTTTGACAAAGGATTACATTTCACCTAAATGCATGTAATTCTCCATCGCTCTGAGCAAGTTCTTAATCTTCATATAGACTAGCCGAGGAATTCAAAGCCCATTGGATTAAATGAAAAATGTGAATGAAAAGCTGGCTGCCGTTTCTGTGCGGATACATGCGAGCAACTCTTTCCAAGTCTCGAATGGAATCTAGACAGCGCAAGCTGCCTGAACTCTTCCTCGACCTCTTTTTAAAAACTATTTAAAAATGGCTGCCTTTGAAGAGAGTTCAGAAAACTGCCTCTCATCCCAAAAGTCACAGTTAAACTGTTGCTAGCTGGAGAGATCCAGGAACAATTGTTTTCAAAGCTTCGGTTTGTTTCCGGGCACAGTTCAAAAGTACGAACGTTCACCCTTGGATCAAATACTAAAGTGGCTGCCCCCCACGTGGCTAATGAAAGCAGCAAAACCAGGTTGCTAGAATTCCAATTTGCCCTCTTATGGGGGGACGGGATTCCTGTAGATTGCGACTGTTGCCTGCCGATGCTCAGCTGATTGGCGGGTAGAAGCAAGCTGGCCAGATGGGACGGGGGCAAGATCATCACCCCTGCACAATGACACAATCACTTCCTAAGCAACCCAGAAGTGATGATGTTGTGACACTTTAGCACTATGATTTTACCCAAGTGCTCAACCACCGTTCCTGAGACAACACAGTCACTTCCAGGTCGTACTGGAAATCTTGTTTTCGCTCAGGGACCATGAACCTCTGGTATGCCCCACTTATGCGGCATTTGTATTTGTATATCTACCTCTCAACGGGACACGTTGGATCCCTGGGCCTCCCCACAGTTGCTATCTGTAAGACAGAAGGGACAATATTAATTATTGGCAAGAGCAATATTGGATTTGTATATTTACCTCTGTCCGGGAACATCCATTTGGTATTTTTCAGCAACAATCACTTCTGGACAAAGTCCAGCATCCTCATGCATTCCTCAGGCCAGTTTGGCTAGGGATCCTGGTGGTGTTTCACCATCTTCTTGGCATGGAGCAGGGGTCCCTGGAGCAGTTGGAGGGGGTAGTTGTGGATTTTCTGCATGGTGCAGGGGGGTGGACTAGATGACTCTGGAGGTCCCTTCCAGCCCTATGATTCTATGATTATGTATTATGACCTTGTTTTGTATTGTGTTGCACTCTGGATGTCATATTTATAACCATTTATTCTGTAGCATTGTTTAATAATTTATTCTTAACTTATGACTTCGGCACTTTGCACTTTAGAATTATACTTTAAACACTTTGGATAAACAGCTTTACCGATTGTCTTCATTGCTTCTCACAGGAAGGGGTTCCCTTTTTGCTGGAGCAGTAAGATTGGCTGGATTCTGCCTGGGAATGTCAGAGCTTGGGGAGAGATCTCAGCAAGGTATAATGCTATCCAGTCACATCCTCTGAGAGCCAAGCTACAAGTGACGAATGACACTTGCCTGGCAAGTGAACAGACTCATGTGTATTCCTTCCTCTTCAATTGCCATTCACTTGCGCTCCACTTGATCAAGTGGAGTGCAAGTGAATGGCAAGTGAACAGGGAGGAATACACATGAGTCTGTTCACTTGCCAGGCAAGTGTCATTCGTCACTTGTAGCTTGGCTCTGAGGCAGCCATTTTATCCAGAATTAGTCGTCTCTGTTGTCTGCTTATAATTCCAGTAGATCTTCAGGCTTCACAAGGAAGAGAACAAGCATACCTACTAACCAGGCGATGAGAGAAATGTGGTGGTGACATTCTATTGGGGAGTGTTCATGGCACGCTCCTGAAGAAGGTGGCACGAAATCTGCGTTCGTAGCCGGCCCCAGATTGAGCGTGGCGGTCTCCACTCCCTCTTTTGGAATTCATTTGGGCTTTACACCACCTTTGGGAAGAACTAGTTGAAGGAGAGGAAGGAGTGAATCTGTATAAAATTCATTGTATTACTTATATACCTGGTATTGTAGAGCTGTACTGCACCAGAAATGAAATTGCACATGTATGATTTTGCACTTGTACGATTTGCACATGTATGAATTGTCCTATGAGCAATGGTCTTTGTATGAATTGTAATATTGGCTCAACGAACAAGAGGCACTTGCACTTTGAAAATTGTATAATCATTCATTATTGTTACGGTGTGCACACAGAGTGCAAACGTTTCTGTGGGTAACCCCTCCCTTGTCTTTACTGCGGTTGCAGAAACGGCCATACTTTTCTTTTTCATTTCGCTTGGAAGTTGGCAGCCCTGACTGCCTGCCAACTCCAAGCCAAGCCCCTATAGCAACCCCACAGGGGTTTGCTTTGGAAACCAGCCAAGGGCAGCAGCAGTACCGGCCGTGGAGTGGGTGGGGGTACCTTATTCTAGGTGGCAAAAGGCGTTGAACTGCCCTTAAAATCTCTGTAAAGTGCCTCTGAATGAAGATAGTTGCCCAAGTCTAGGACAGCCCCGTAGACTGGATCATGACTTTTGACATGCAAGAGAAATGCCTGCAGCAGGCAAGCAGCCCCAGAATATATCACAGAAGGAAAATGGCTGGTCCGCCTCGACATGGTCTTCTCGGCTCGATCAGCAGGTAACGTCTGATTCAATGAAGATCAACTGCTCTTGGCTTGTAAAGGGGAGAGGAAGAGGTGGAGGAGAGTAAGATCTCAAACTGCACATCCTAGAAATAATAATAATAACCAGGGGTCATTTCGTAGAAAAAGAGCTGGAGGAACTCATTAGCATAACTCATTACCATAACTCATGAGCATGCATCATGCCCCTTGACATCACCGGAAGTGTGTCATTGGCATAACTGATTTGCATATGCCACACCCCCTGACATCACCTATCCTGGATGTTTTGGACCCAATCCTGGCCATTCAGGGCCGAAATTGGGCCCAAAATGGCAAAGGGGACTGAAAATGGCCAAAAAGGGGCCCAAAATGGTCAGGATTGGGCCACTGCTGAGTGGGAGAGTGATCCACCACCCGTCAGAGGCCTGATCCGGGCCATTTTGGCCCCAATCCAGGCTGAAACGGGCCTAAAATGGCTGAGAGTCAGGTGGGTGGGGCCACCTGACATGTGACCTCTTTGGGGAACTGCCAGAACTGTATTCCTGCGCGTTCCCCCTCAAAATGAGCCCTGATAATAACAACAACATTCGATTTATATACCACCCTTCAGGAAAACTGAACACCCACTCAGGGCCAAGCTACACATGACGAATGACACTTGAACGGCAAGTGTATTTCTCCCTGTTCACTTGCCCTCCACTCAATCCACTTGCTGTTCAAGTGTCATTCGTCATGTGTAGCTTGGCCCTCAGAGTGGTTTACAAAGTATGCTATTATCATCCCTACAACAACAATCACCCTGTGAGGTGGGTGGGGCTGAGAGAGCTCTGAGAGAGCTGTGACTGACTCAAGGTCACCCAGCTGGCTTCAAGTAGAGGAGTGGGGAATCAAACCTGGTTCACCAGATTAGAGCCCCACGATCTTAAGAGTCATCCTTTGCCAGCTATGGCCGAAGTGAGCCTGTTGTATTATAGAATCATAGAATCATAGAGTTGGAAGGGGCCATACAGACCATCTAACCCAACCGTCTGCCCAATGCAAGACATTAAAAGACTTTTGCTTTCTTTTTCTGTCCACCACTAGGTCTGTTCCAAGAGTCTACACGAGACATCTTACACGGGAATGCTCAAGTGTAGGGACACACAAAGTTAGCCAGGAAGTGTAGTTTTAAAAAACATGGCCGAAGGCGTTTTCAATTTCACCTCTCTACATGAGGATAGTTTTAAAATACAGAGCTGGCGATCGCTCCTCAGAGGGTTTGTTGATTTCCTCTTCGCCTCCTCTAAAGGGAGGTGAAATTGACAGAGCCTTCCTGGAGGCAAAGATGAAAATAACAAACCCTCTGAGGAGCGATCTCCACCAGCCCTGTCTTTTAAACTACACTTCCCAACTAACATTGTGTCTCCCTATGCTTGAGCATCCCCATTTAATATGTCTCATGTAGAGAGACTCTGAGACACCCAGGGAGGTTGGATAAATAAAAAAAAGCAAGGTTGCAAATAAAATTGGAAACAGATTGGGCCCTGTAGAGTTCCCGCAGGTGCTCTTCTTAATGTGGAAATACCCACATGAATTCCCCCTTTCTCATCATGTATCAGGAGACAATAAATTCTGAAGTTATGTACGCACATGCACCCGTTTCTTTTAAGACGTTAAACAACAAAAGAGGTTCGAATGTGCTCCAGTTTTTCCTCTGTGTAGCCCTCCCAATAGGTTGTGGGGCGCGGGAGGTCTGTGCGTGTGTGCATGCAGCAGGGACAGGCCAGCAGATAGAGAGTCTACAAAGCCACGGATGGCATGCCCCCCTCCTCAGGGTTATGGCAAGATCAAAGTGCTGGGCCACTCTTCGTCACACAAGAGGAGGAGAGCTCAGAGACTAAAGTGAGGTTTAAGGAAATAAGCTCCGGCCTCTGCTAGGACATGTTATCCACATCTGATCCAGTGGAGAAGTTCACCGCAGAGTTCATATGAGAAGAATGACAAAAGAGTGTGGATCAGAATTCTATTCAGCTGCTATTTCGGTGTGGGTCTGACGTGGTCAGCATCTCCCAGAATGACAACGCTTTTTGTTCTTTCTCTCTCCCGCCCCACCCCCACCCCATTATTATGTGATACCATATAATTTAGCTCGTCTTTGGTTGAAGGCTGTCTCCCTCTTCCACCTCTGACACAGACATGGACAAAGATGAAGTCTGAGGCTTTCTGAAAACGCCAGAGAGCTCAATGATAAATCGACGCTGAAGTAGCGAAAGGGATGAAATTTTCGTTGATGGGGCTGGTTCTTTGACCTTGCCACCTTTGCCACCCAATCAACTGCTTGGGGCAATATAGGGAGGAGAGCACTAACACAGGGTTGCCGGGCAGGGACATGGGGGGAGATGACATCAGCTGCATCTCTACATAGGGTAGCTCTACAAATCTCTAGAATCTCTATGGTAAAACCATGGAGTTTTCAGTGATTCCTAGAGCTACCATCTGTCACTTCAGGATTTTTTTTCCAGAGGTAGCATAGTGACACAGCCAATGTCACTGTTTCCCCCCCCCCTCCTAATGCCGCTTGGAGTGGTGATGGTCAACAAAACCAGGGATTGAGATACCCCTTCCTGTCAAAGAGACCGGCAAGCCTGCTCCTGTCCCTCAGTGGCACAGGAAGTGACCAGCATCACCTTATGGGCCTCTGCCATTGATGGCCTGGACTGTAGGGTTGCCAACTCTGGATTAGGTAAATCCTGGAGATGCAGGGATGGCGCCTAGGAAGAGCAAGGTCTGGGGAAGGGAAAGATCTCATTCAGCTATAACACCATGGTGTCCACCCTCCAAAGCTTCCGTTTTCTCCAGGAGAACCAAGTTCTGTATTCAGGAGATCAGTTGAAACTCCAGGAGATCATCTGCCTCTCCACACCCCACTCCAGGAAGTTGGCAACACTCAGTCCAAGTCAAACCTGGACACAGCTGGTGGCAGTGCAGGCCCAGGAAGTGAAGGACCAAACACCTTCAACCCGCCAAAGCGACTTGTGACAATAAAAAATGATAATAAATGTAGCAGTGCTTGTGCACATGGTACTTTTCAGAGCATGGGCAGACAGATGGTTTTCCCAAGGAAGCAATTAGAAAATCAGGGCAGACAGCATAAAGAGGAGAGGGAGTTGATGAAAGATGGTGCAATGCAGTAGTTAGCCTGTTGGACGTGGGAGAACCAGAGTCAACTTTCGCCTCTGCCACTGCCTGTCTGTTACATTTTTAGTTGTAACATAATATTTATTGCTGTTTTAATTGTTTTTAATTCTTTTCAATGGTTGTAAACCACTTCAAGCCTCATTTGAGGGAGAGGCGATATAAAAATGAATGAACGAACGAACAAATGAAGTTTGCTGGGTGACCTTGGGCTAGTTACTCTTGCGCTCAGCTTAGCCTACATCACAAGGTCGTTGGTAGGGCAGAATCAAGGAAGGGAGTATAACGGCCCTTGAACTGCTTGGCAAATGGGATAAATTTTACTTATTGATGTACTTTATACTCCACCTTTCCCGCAGAGATTCCAGGAGGATTACTGAATAAAATACAACGAAATCATACAGCTTAAGCCATCCAATAAGCAACACAAATGGACTTGGATGGCAGAATTAGAATGACTCCAACCTGCCTGGTCAAGGGAGAGTAGAATTACAAAGGCAGAAGTCAATTCAGTAAAAGCAAGATGATACTTAGCATAATCTCTGCAGTGGACAAGAATCCATTATAAAGCTTCCATCCTGCACGACTCCATTCTACTCCAGTTCTAACCTCTTATTAAAAAAATATAAAATAAGACAGAGACCAGGTGACTGCCAGACCTGCTTCCATGAATTTAAGATCTCATCACTTGGCCCTCAAATCTCCTTTCTGATTTTGCTTTTCCATTGTGCAGTTTTTATTATTTATTTAATAATAAATAATAAATAATAATTTTATTTCTGATTTTGCTTTTCCATTGTGCAGTTTTTATTATTTATTTAATAATAAATAATAAAGGCTGAAGGAGCTGGGTGTGTTTAGCCTGGAGAGGAGAAAGACGGAGAGTGAATAAGTGAGCTGTGTGACTCACGAAAGCTTTTACCCTACCACAAACTTTGTTAGTCTTCTAAGTGCTACTGGACTCTTAATCTTTCCTACTCCATCCCAGAAAGGATCGCTAGCATTCTTCCTTTTCTGGGTAGACTCCTATTTCTTTTGTAGTTGCGCAACAGGAAGAAATTAAATTCCCACCATCACTACAGCACAATAATCCGCACCTGTTGAATACTTACAAGTCCTCCAGTTGTGATTGACACAGGAGTCCTGCCAGAAAGAAAAAATTAGACTCCGTAATCCTACAGCACCTGCTTGACACAGAATGGCTGTTTCCACACTACTTACCTTCATCCGGAATGCTGCGGAATGTCATGAAAAAAACGCGAAAGATAGCGTCTTCTTGCGCAAGTTTTGCGCGACATCACGCAAAACTCGTGCGAGAAGACACTATCTTCCACGGTTTTTTTGCGACGTTCCACAGCTCTCCGGATGAAGGAGAGTAGTGTGGAAACGGCCAATAACAGGAGGAAATGTGGAGTTGCCAACTCCAGGTTAGGATATTACTGGCGATTTGGGGGTGGAGCCTAAGGAGGGCAGGGTTTGGACAGGAACCTCAGTGGGGTGTAATGCCATATAGTCCACCCTCCCGAGCCGCCATTTTCTCCAAGGGAACTGATCTCTGTGATCTGGAGATCAGTTGTAAATAATTCCAGGAGATCTCCAACCCCCACCTGGAAGTTGGCAAGCCTAGCGGAGAGACAGCGCGCCTCTAAAGAGCAAAGACCTTCACAAAAGGGTAGTGCACACCACACAGAATTCAGCCTAAATCCCATTAATGTCGATCATTTATAAAAAGTGTGACAGGATTAAATATGGGCCGTGCCAAAGCAAATATGTCAAAATGGAAAAGAATGTCCATTCACCATGCTGGCACGGTTTTGTCATCGGGGGTGGGGAGCAAATACATCAGCTGGGTCTTGATTCTGTGCGGCAAATGCGTCAAAGGGTAAGGCGCTTAATGTTTAAGCCATTGGATTAATTCTCTACCTAAGTGCTAAGAAGGAAGGAAAGGAGAATTGACAACCGAAATAGGGAATGTCGTAATTTGTCATTCCCTCTTTCTTGTTTTTTCAGTGATGCACGATTGTCTCTCCACCTTCCCAGGTGCCAGTTTGGGGTTCTTTCTTCGTCTTGCCCCTAAATTGTACACAGTAAGCCCTGTATATGGGAGTTATCTCTTCTCTCTTCTACGCCGCACTGAGCAGATTGGGGCAAGGGATATACAAGGGGGAGGTGGACAGCAATAGTGACCATTTCTAGTGAAATTAGGCTCGCCTGTTGCCCGCTGGTGGTGGGCAATCTCCCGGGGGTTGGCTGGGTTGCAAACCCTTGGCGATCACCCACCACCAGCAAACAACCCGGGAAAACACGCACTGGGCATGCTCCCAGGGGGCCCAATGACATCACATCCTGAAGTGACATTGGTCTGTTGGCCATGGGTGTGTGTTCCTGCACTTTGTTGGGGCAATTTTGGCCTCAAATGGGCCAGAATTAGCCCCCACAAAGCGTGGGAACACGATGGTAATCAGTGTGATGACATCACTTCACAGAAGTGACATCATCATGCCAAGGAGGCCTTGGAAGGTACGTCCAGGGTCCTTCAACTCCTTCTGGAAGGGGATAGGGACCTGGGAACCCTAAGTGAAATGCCACTTCTTTCATGACCATGTGGTGGGAAGGTATGCATACTGGAAGGACCCGACGTGTTGTTTCGGTTGGTCTTAACAAAAACAAAGGTTACAGGTAGCCATGAACACGCATGAAGCTGCCTTGGGCTATCGAGGACAGTATTGTCTACTCAGTCTGGCAGAAGCTCTCCAGGGTCTCAGGCAGAGGTCTTTCCCATCTCTGACTACCTGATCCTTTTTAACTACAGAGGCCATCTTCTGCACATGGAGCAGGGGAGGAGGTAGTTGTGAATTTCTTGCATTGTGCAGGGGGTTGGACTAGATGACTCTGGAGGTCCCTTCCAGCCCTATGATTCTATGATTCTATGCCTGGGATTGAACCTAGGACATTCTGCGTGCTAAGCAAATGCTCTACCACTGAGCCACAGTAGGTCCCAAACCATGTTGGTTCAAAACAAAAATCGTGCAAGATCTTTCGGGGGTGTCTGCATAATGCAGGTTTAGGGATGGGAAGCAAGCACTGTCATTCAAATGTGGGGGTGAACATGAGAACGTCCTGATCACCGTTCATTCCCTAGTTCAAGGTGCCCCAAGCACCGTGCACCCGTCCATCGCTTCTTGGCCTGCAGCACCACTGGCCAGCTACAGGGCCTTGGTTTGTGCCTGGCCATCAGTGTTGCGGGTCTAAGAGGTGATGCCAGCCACACCTTGTGCCCCTGATGGCGCCTTGGCACTCTCCTCATTGTGGCAATCCCTTGCGTGGCTTGGACAGGAAACCAGCCCCCTGCCCAATCATTTCAGGAAGGTTGTTCGTTATGGCCACCAATGGGCCATATGGCCCTCCCCACTGGGCCAATGGCCCTCCCCACTGGAGCCAGGCCAGCCCACTGACGAAAAGGGTGGCACCCACATGCACACATGTGGCATGGGGACAGTGGGGTGGATCCCACTCCAATCCTACCACACTGCTGAGCCACTTCCCATTCTGGCTCAAATCTGAAGTGTTTCTCCAGTCTAAGGAATCTTCCTCTGAATTCAGTGGGTTTTCTGTTGGAGGAAGAGTCCAGTAGCACCTTTAAGACTAACCAACTTATTTATGGCATAAGCTTTCGAGAACCACAGCTCTCTTCATCAGATGCATGAGAGAGCTGTGGTTCTTGAAAGCTTATGCTACAGATAAGTTGGTTAGTCTTAAAGGTGCTACTGGACTCTTTGCTGTTTTGCTACTGCAGACTAACATGGTTAACTCCTCTGGATCTATGATGTTGGAGGAAGAACTGCCTAAGTTGGAGGAAGGCTCCTTAGAGGATCAATGGATCTACCTCACAGGCTCTCAACAACGGCTGCCAAGCCCTTGGAGGGGGCCGACATCCCCCTTCCCCCAGCTCCCATTGGCTGCAACCCCCTGCGTGGCAACAGCATATAAATTCTAAAATGCCAACATGATGCTATGTCACTTCTGGTAAAAATCCAGAGGTGACATTCGGTAGCTCTAGGAAGTCCTGGAAACTCTATGGTTTTACTATGAAGTTTCTAGTGATTCCTAGCAATACCCGATGTCCCTTCTGAGTTTTTATGGGAACTGATGTAGTGCCTAGGCATCTCATGACCCCCGAAAGGGTGGGGGATGCCCTTCTCCCACCCTCCGCCCCACACCACCACTCACCTAGCCAGTGGAAGGGAAAGGTGGGGGAACAGGCCTCCCAGGCATGTTCCCAAGATGACACAACTCCCGGGAATGACATCATCACACTTCCCCGAAAGCACACCCATGATTTGCAGTGGGTCGATTTAGGCCCCAAACAGGCTGAAACAGGCATGCTCCCAGAGGCAGGCATGCTCCTGGAAGTGACATCATCATGCAGATCCAGAAGCACAGTGCCAGGTCCTCCCCTCCCCTGGTAAGGGGACCTAGCAACACTAGTAGCACCACAGCCAGGTTTGCTCCCCCAATCCCCCCCCCACAACCCTGCTGATGGTTGCCAAGTGCCTGGCAGCCCTAACTAAGCCAAGTCATAGTGGAATGGGCTGGCAGGGCTGGCAATAAGACCCTGTATCTCTCCCTCTTTTGGTGTAGCTGGACTTTCTACAACTCAGGTTGCTAACAAATTTGCAACATACAGGCTAAGGAAATGTTACGGTATTTAGATTGTAATTTAATCCAATCATTAAGCTGTTTTATATTCTTATTATCTTATTTAAATGTTTTTAAGGTTTTTCAATTATGTGGTTTTTAATTTTGCATTTCTTCGGTACGTCTGGTCTAAGGACCGTAACAATAAAAACAAACACACAGATTAAAATATAACCTTAAAAGCCATTAAAACCAACACATAAATGCATCATTAAAAACAATTTAAAACCAGAATTTAAAATAAATACAAAAGAGAAAAACAACAGTTAAAACATCGGGAAGAGGACAAGGAGCACGGGGGCAATGCCAAGCAAAACAAAGAATCTTCACTCGCCGGTGGGAAACGGCAACAGAAGGGGGCAGGCAAATCCCTTGGGGGAAGAATTTCAGAGTTTTTGATACCCCTACTGAGCATATACATCAAATCACCCCAGGACTGCATCTTTAACCAGTGGTCCTCGATTTCTGGAGTGTACCATGTTCCACCGTTGTCCTATTTGATTCATAACTTTCCATGTTCCAAGAAGCAATTAAGTGGATGCTAGAGTGGTTTTTTTTTCTTTTCTTAAAAGAGGTGATGGATAAATAAATCCAGCCTGATTCCTTGCTGGCTCACCAGGCTGTAGAAAGAATTAATGACAAATTGATACACAGCAAGCCTAACCTACTTCTGTTTATTGGATAAAACCCAAGGGTGCCAGCCGAAAAGATTTTCGTTCAGGCTCCGGCCAAGATCACAAGGCAGTAATCAGGAAGCTTACGCACCGTCTGACGTGCCTTCGAGTGGTTTTTTCAGCTCATGTTTTCTTCACAATGCTACCCTCCCTGGCATCTCTCACCCCTCATGGACTATAGGTACGGTTTGGACAGGGCGAAAGAATGTGTGTGGCATAAACCTGTGGGCAAATTGCCAAGCCTAGCTCAACCACCCCAGGAGATTAAAAAGTCTCATTTCCTCCTGACATCATCCCATGCTCTCTTGTTTGTTTTCCTTCCAGCAAAAGCTAACTCGATTTAGATGCGGTAAAACGGAGGTGGAAGAAAGAGGGGACAGCCAACATTCCACCAAGTGAAATGAGATGCGTCCACTTTTTATATGCCGGAGCCCGACGAAGAGTGGTGATCAGAGTGTCAGTGGAAGGCCAGCGTTCAAACCACCACTCCTGTGACGCTCACCGGGTCGGCATTGGACCAGATGCCTTTTCTCTGCCTGAACTACCTCACAGGGTTGTTATGAGGACAAACAGGATTTGAGTCCAAAATAGTAAAGAGTCTAGTAGCACCTTTAAGACTGACGCATCTGACAAAGAGAACTGTGATTCTCGAAAGCTTATGCTACAGTAAAGTTGGTTAGTCTTAAAGGTGCTACTGGACTCCTTTCGATTTTGCTACTACAGACTAACACGGCTAACTCCTCTGGACCTTTAAGACTAGGCAATTTTATTGTAGCATAAGCTTTCGAGAACCACAGCTCTCTTCGTCAGATGCATCTGACGAAGAGAGCTGTGGTTCTCGAAAGCTTATGCTACAATAAAGTTGGTTGCTCTTAAAGATGCTACTGGACTCTTTACTATTTTGTGACTACAGACTACCATGGCTAACTCCTCCGGATTTTAGTCCAGTGGCACCTTAGAGACCAACAAGAATTTCAAGGTGTAAGGTTTCGAGACAAACAGGATTTGATTCCAAAATAGTAAAGAGTCCAGTAGCATCTTTAAGACTAGCCAACTTTATTGTAGCATAAGCTTTCGAGAACCACAGCTCTCTTCGTCAGATGCAACTGACGAAGAGAGCCGTGGTTCTCGAAAGCTTATGCTACAATAAAGTTGGTTGCTCTTAAAGATGCTACCGGACTCTTTACTATTTTGTGACTACAGACTACCATGGCTAACTCCTCAGGATTGGAGTCCAGTGGCACCTTAGAGACCAACAAGATTTTCAGGGTGTAAGGTTTCGAGTGTCAGAGCTCCTTTCTTCAGACACCTCCCTTCTTCTTCAGATGTCTGAAGAAGGGAGCTGTGACTCTCGAAAGCTTACACCCTGAAAATCTTGTTGGTTTCTATGGTGCCGCTGGATTCAAATCCTGCTGTTCTGCTGCAGACCAACACGGCTACCCACCGGAAAATATCATGTGAGGACAAAGTAGAAAGGGAGAAACATGTATGCCTTCCACCCATCACTGGCGGATCGGCAGGCAAGAGGGCAAACACCCGGGAGTTTGCCCACCACTGGAGGACACCTGGGAACCCTAATGTGGAGGCACAATCCGGATTAGGATTAGGTTGCCAATTTTGGCTTGACAAATTCCTGGAGATTTGGCTGCAGATCCTGGGGAGGGCAGAGTTTGGGGAGGGAAGGGATCTCAGCAGGATGTGACGTCGTATAGGCCTCCCCCCAAAGCTGCCATTTTCTCCAGGCAAAATCCAAAAGAGTCCAGTAGCACCTTTAAGACTAACCAACTTCTTAAAGGTGCTGCTGGACTCTTTTTGATTTTGCTTCTACAGACTAACACGGCTAACTCCTCTGGATCTATTTTCTCCGGGCAAACTGATCTCTGTAGTCTGAAGATCAGCTATAACTTCAGGAGATCGCCAGTCCCCACTGCCTGCTACACTACCCCATGGGCGGACTGCACAGCAGGACAGACCCTCAAAGACAGCAGATTTCACAGGCTTATAAAGTTCTTCCTTGCCAGAGGTTATGAAATGACGTTAGCCGGTGCCCCAAATTTACTCCACGAGACTTTCTTCTCTCCTCCACCCCCCAGGGTTTGAAATTAGTTGGGAAAATAACTTCTTTTAAAGTGCTATTTCTTCTCCAAATACATTACTGAGCTACTGGAAACCGTTCAATGTAACAAAGTCATTAAGTTATGTCATCGGGGCATATTTTTCGTAGTCGAAAGGAGGTTACATGGTGGGCCGCTTTTAGAGAACAGCCGCATATAAACATCTGCTGGAAAAACAGATGTTGGGGACATGGAAACAATCTTTTAAACTTATTTTTTTTAAAAAAATAAATCTTTAGACCAGGTGGACTGTAAAAATCTTGCTTTTTTGAAATCTCTTGTCCGTTACAGCCACAGAGGGGGGCCTTCCATTTTGAAGTCCCTTAGCCAGCATTTAAGCATCGTACCACCTTTAGGGCTTTAGATTGGTTCACTGTGCCATTTGAGGTTTTGAAATTAATTATTACAGTTTTATCCTCATCTCGTGGTAGTAGCATATATGGCTCTCCCTCCATTTTACCAACCTGGGGATGTAGGTTAAAAGAGAAAGACTGACTCACAGTCACCATGGAATTGATCGCAGGATGCTAATCCAATTCTCTAGCCACAAAACTACACCATTACTACTTATTGTTCTCAGTGACTGAAACTTTTTAAGCCTGCATGTTTCTTCCGCAGTCACACCACATCATGGATTTTGTTGTACTTGTTGGAAATACGGTACCTTGTGCACAGAAAAGGCAGAAAACACAGAATACCTGCAAGCAAGGGTTATTTCGTAAAAAAGAGCTGGAGGAACTCATTAGCATAGCTCATTAGCATATGCCACGCCCCCTGACATCACCTATCCTGGCTGTTTTGGACCCAATCCTGGCCATTCAGGGCTGAAATTGGGCCCACAATGGCAAAAAGGGGCCGAAAATAGCCGAAAAGGGTCCCAAAATGGTCAGGATTGGGCTGCTGCTGAGCGGGAAAGTGATCCACCACCTATCAGGGGCGCGATCCGGGCCGTTTCGGGCCCCAACCCAGGCCGAAATGGGCCCAAAATGGCCGAGAGTCAGGTGGGTGGAGACACCTGTCAAGTGACCTCTTCGGGGAACTGCCGGAACTGCGTTCCGGTGCATTCCCCCTCAAAATGAGCCCTGCCTGCAAGGGGAAGCGGGTCTGACAGTTAGACAGATGGCAGAGTGGGATCCTTCTTTCCTCCTCTCTTCTGTCCTTCTTGCATGTCTCCAGATTGGTATTCTTAGGCTACTTCCTGTTTGATTCTTCTTCCCGGATGTTCCCTCCTCCCTGTTCACTGAGGTAGTTAGTATCTATTCTGTTTCATTCCTTTCTATCAAAGTTGTAGTTCCTAAATAAACTCTCTTCCCTCCTTAATCAGACTCAAGATCATTCCTAAGCTATACCAGAGCCTACAGTATTACGTCTCCATAAACTGGCATTGGTACGGATATGGATATTTGTCCATACTTTGCTGTGTAAAGTTACACACCTTGTCCTAGAAAGCTGGGTCTTCTGGCTTCTCTTTCTGTTGTTTGTAACTCTGGGTATAAATCTCTCTGCCAACGGATCGTGCTGCGTCAGGCTTCTGACGAAGTAAGCTCTGACTCAATGAAAACTTCTGCCATAAACAGGTTAGTTGCAATGCAATGCTAAGGAGAATTCCTACAGTCTAAGCCCACTGAAATCAATCGGTTTAGACTGGAGTAACTATGCTTAGGATTACATTGTATGCAGGGCTTTTTTTCTGGGAAAAGAGGTGGTGGAACTCAAGACCGCACAATGATGTCACTTTGGGTCAGCTGGAACAAGGGGGGAGTTTTTTAACATTTGAATTGCTCTCAGCAAAAATGGTCACATGGCCAGTGGCCCCGCCCCCTGATCTCCAAACAGAGAGGAGTTTAGATTGCCCCCCGGCAATTGGTGGCATGGTAATCTAAACTCCCCTCTGTCTGGAGATCAGGGGGCGGGGCCACCGGCCATGTGACCATTTTTAAGAGGTGCCGGAACTCTGTTCCACTGCGTTCCTGCTGAAAAAAAAGCCCTGACTGTGGGCAAATCCACACGGCCGCGGAGCATCCCAGCGTTGCGTGAAATGTTCGCTAAACACCTGGAAGTATAGCGACTTTCTAGCATGATTTCTGAAATCGCGCTAGAAAGACACTATACTTCCAGGTGTTTAGCGAACATTTAGCGCAACGCCAAGACGCACCAAGGGTGTGCGGATTTGCCTATGTCTTTAAGTTACCATAAGGCCCATTTGTTACATAGACCGAAATTTGCAATTTCGTTCCATTGACATTTCAGTGAATGAAGTTAATAATAATTACGCTTTAGAGGTCTTTCATTCATAGGGTTGCCATAGGTCAGAGGTGACTTGAATGCACATAACACACACAATAAGTAAAGGACATTGCATGAAAGAGGTAGTGGGTAAAAAGAGCAAGGATACTATAAAAATCATTTGCCCTCAATAAGTTGCACTGCAGTTCCTTATACATCACTGTCCTTATTTTGCCTTTAGGGGATTCCTTCCTAAAACTCTGTTAGCAGGATTGGCCTGCTGCAAGGTGAAGGTATCTTGTCTAACCAAACATTCAAGTGCCAGAAGACATACAGCATGCCATTTCGCAGGCTGCCGGGGCTCACTTTGCTGCATATATTCCGCAGAAAGACAATAATGTTTTTCTAGCTTATCTCTAGCCTTAAAAGCACACATTTTTGCAGCTTCCACTGAGCAGGAGACAGCCTACTGCAAAGTACAGCATGCTAGTACAGTGCAGTAGTTAGAGTTTTGGAGTAGGATCTAGGAGACCTGGGTTCGAATCTCCACCCACCTACCACATGCACACAGCATTGTCATGAGGATAAAATGAGAGAAGGGATAACTACGTACACTACTCAGAGTTCATTGGAGCAACAACGGGATCAAAATGCAAAAAGAGAGAAAGGGCATTCCATAGATGAGGGTCCACCACAGAAAAGGCCCTTTCTCTGGTAGCCCCACTACGTTTGTCAGTCTCCCGATCAGGACAAGGGATCCACTGCCTCGAGGTCCCATTGCCTGCCACCACTTGAACCTGTCAGCTTCACAAGCATCATTACATCACTTCTTGGGAGAATCCAGAGGAGACAGAGGGTAGCTCTAGGAACGGCTAAAAACTCTATGATGATGTAATGATGCAAGTGAAGTTGCAGCTCCTCAATATGTCCCTGCCCCTAATCATCCCACTGGTTGCCACCGGCATTGCCTGGCAACCCTAAATCCCACCCACAATACCTCATAAAATACATAGATCCAGAGGAGTTAGCCACGTTAGTCTGTAGTACCAAAATAGTAAAGACTCCAGTAGCACCTTTAAGATTAACCAACTTAATTGTAGCATAAGCTTTTGAGAGCCACAGCTCTCTTCGTCAGATGCATCTGATTAAGAGAGCTGTGGCTCTCGAAAGCTTATGCTACAATTAAGTTGGTTAGTCTTAAAGGTGCTACTGGACTCTTTACCATCATAAAATACAGGAATTCAGTAGCTGATCTAACCTGACGGGCAAATACCAGCCAAATTTCACGTGGAATTCTGTTTTGGATACCATTGGAAAGCAATCCTGATTACATGTCTGGGTTTGAACCCCATTTCAGAGATCTGTCTGATTGTGTCATGTGTCATTATCTGGCCACGTATTGAATCAGTTCCCCAAATCAGTTCAAAACATATCCACTGAAAAACCTCAATGTCTTGCTCGAGAAAAAAATTGCAGGGCGTCGGGCCATTTTATTTCATCCCAGGAAAACAAAGGAACCTCTAGTATCCACCCAAGTTTCATTCTTCCTTTCTTTTCTCCTTCCCTAATATGACAAAAATCCCAGGTGGTCTTACGAGATTGTCTACTCTTGGGTGAATTCCGGGATCTAATCCGCTAGAGTGAGAAAACTCTTCCGTGGTCTTGTAACGCCCTGGAAACCGTCTGTCAGTGGTGAAATATAGGGCAGGCTGTATTTGGTGGAAATTATGCACACTTCTCTTGCCACGGAAACCGCATAACCGCGTATTCAGAGGAAATATTCAGAGGAAATTTCTGCCAAGCATCGGAGCTGCTTAAACCAACACAGGCAGGTGTAGTGGAAAGCCAGATTAGAAGGCTCTCGTGCGGGCATTCACTTTCTAACAGTTTCGTTGCTGGGAAGGTGCCCAGGGACCAAACGATGCTCCTGTATTTGGGTCACTTATTTAGGAGCATTTCCATCCCACCTTTCTACTGTCTATACAGTGCGCCACAAGCCAGCTAACAAAATAAGGAAAGCATCAAAAGAAACAGGGGAATAAAATCAGCAATCGAACTTGCAATACCCCCCAACAACAACAAAAACGCTCCAAGCAGCATCTCATCTCCACTATGGGGGGGATCCAGAGGAGTTAGCCGTGTTGGTCTGTAGTAGCAAAATAGTAAAGAGTCCAGTAGCACCGTTAAGACTAACCAACTTTATTGTAGCATAAGCTTTCGAGAACCACAGCTCTCTTCGTCAGATGCATCTGACAAAGTGAGCTGTGGTTCTCGAAAAGTTACATTGCTAACGCATCTGATGAAGAGACCTATGGTTCTTGAAAGCTTATACTACAGATGCATTTGACGAAGAGAGCTGTGGTTCTTGAAAGCTTATGCTACAGATGCATCTGACGAAGAGAGCTGTGGTTCTCAAAAGCTTATGCTTCAGATGCCTCTGACGAAGAGAGCTGTGGTTCTCGAAAATTTATGCTACAGATGCATGACGAAGAGAGCTGTGGTTCTCAAAAGCTTATGCTACAGATTCATCTGACGAAGAGAGCTGTGGTTCTCAAAAGCTTATGCTACAATAAGGTTGGTTAGTCTTAAAGGTGCTACCAGACTCTTTACTGTGGGGGGAGGAGGGGCTTCAGTCTTCCATGTGCCTTTTTCCTGAGCCGAAATGACCACCAGGGAGCCCGGTCGGTCCCACTGCAGGGCTCCGCTTTCAATGCAGACAGAGCCGCACATAGGGATGAACAGGCCTTGTGCCTGCAACAGCTCAGGGAAACAGTGCGGGAGGAAGGCTGAGGCAGATGTCCCCACCACCACTATGCGCACCGTGCTCATGAGCTGATTCAGGCCCTGGAGCACTTGGGATTCAGGAACATTACTGCCCTGATCTCATGTTTCTGAAAGTTAGCATTCCCCAGCTTTGTCCGGTTCCACACGTCCCGGCATAGTGCTAAACTCACGGAACGATAGCGTCTTCCTGGTGCAGTATCTGACTTCATCGTGCCACAATTCCGCTCTTGTGGTGTGATGACATCAGAAATTGCGCCAGAAAGACGCTCTCATTCCGTGAGTTTAGCACTATGCCGGGATGTGTGGAAATGGCCCTGATCTCATATGTATCTTCCATGTTGGCCCTCAGATGCTTCCTCTAAATGACCGCTATGCCCTAGAGTCTGGCTGCTTTCCCAGTTTCCTATTGGCTAATGCACTTTCTGGGCACTATAGTAATAAGGCACTTTCAACACATGCAGGGCCGGATCTAGGGTTGCCAGCACCCAGTGCAACACTTGTCCGGCTCCCTGCGTACGCACACAGTGCATGCATGCTCCTGGAGCTGTGTGATGATGTCACTCCCGTAACATCATCATGCAGGGCGGGAGGCCTGCTGCCCATGCGGCAAGCTGGCCGCCCCAGCGCCCGGTGTGCTGCGGAGCTGGCGGCAGTGGCGTGGGTGTGCACTGGGGCAGCTGGCTTGCCATGCGGGCGGCTCAGCTCAGGGCTAAGAGGCCCTCCGCACGGTTCGCCTGCCCCGTGCCACCCACGCGGCAAGCTGGCCACCCCAGCACACGGTGCGCCACAGAGCTGGTGGCAGTGGTGGCATGGGTGTGCACTGGGGCGGCTGGCTTGCCGCATGGATGGCTGAGCGCAGGGCTGGGAGGTCCTGTGTGTACGGCAAGCCAACCGCCCCATCGGCAGAGCAGGCAAGGGCCTCCCAACCCTGGCAGCCGTGCCCGGCGCCCCCTCTTTGGTAGTGCTGGGGGCAGGCTACCCCCCCTGCCCCCCCTTGATCTGGCCCTAAACACATGTGAAAGCAGCATATATTGCCTGCTTTTTGCATCTGCACAGCCAGCAGCATCTATCCAAGAACAGGCTGGAAGAACTAACTATGAGATTACCGGAGTTCATGTGCAGACACTAAAAGAACATGGCACTTTTCAACTCAAAAGCCCCTCTTTTTTTCCATTTTATGATGCACACTTTTAAAAAGCAGAAGGGGCTACATCAGCAGATAGGTGGTCGGGGGCAGCGGCAGCAAGGAGCCCTTTGTCTGCCGGAAAACAGTCGTGATCGTGCAGACGGACACATTCCTATTCAATCGGATGCATCTGGGCAGCACTCTGAAAAATTGTCTTCCAGCTCACAACTATTAAGCAAGACGTGAGCCGAGCGGGTTGGCGCTTGAAGATGACTAGATGAGTTTCCTGGGAGGGGAGGAATTCCAGAGTCTGTGGATAAGAGAACTCTACTTTGCATGTCCACCCATCACACCGCCATCCGTGCAGTACACAGAGCAGACCCCCAAGATGTTTATGTGGGTACCAGTGGATAAGATCCCTGGACAGATTGCATGCCCATTCGTCAAAAATAAAACCCTCTCTAGTCTGCACATTAAAAAATTGTTTCTCAGGGAAAGGATTCAGTCTCGTCTTCTCTGAGAAATGCTGCACAGGTACGGCATTGCAAGCTCCGAGCGCTTTCTCTTTTTGTATTTCTGTAAATTTCTTCTTATTGCACACAACACCTGGGTGACACAAATAGGCACACATGACTCTCACCCGTTGCCTGAAATGGTGCGGTCCGGGAAAAGCTTTCCCACTTGTATAAACTGGCCTCAAGACCAGCTGAACAAGGTTTGCATGATTCCAGACACTTTTTACAGATTTGCAAAGGAAATCGTTTTCTCGACCAGCACATTTTATGGACAGGTGCCGAAGTTCCGTATGCACAGAAATGCCGCCTGACATCCTCTCTAAAAGCAGACATCTAAAGCATTCAGTAATACAGCCATTAACCACATGGGCTGGCTCAAGGGTTGGGTTAGGGGGGGGATGGAGGAGAGGAAGCAGTAGATAGAGCATGGGGGGAGGAAGCAGTAGGTAGAGGACATGCAAAAATCCCGGGTTCAATTTCTGGCACAGCCAGTTGAAAAACTCTCAGACAGCACGGCTGAAAAAAGACTCCATTCGCACATAATGCAAAACTATGGTTTGTGTTAACGCTTGTTCGAGAGACAATGAAGAAATCAGAAGGAGATTGAGACTTGGAAGAGCGGTTGTGAAGGAGTTAGAGAAGATCCTTAAAGATAAAGATGTCTCTCTGGGAACCAAGATCAAGATAATCCAAACTATGGTATTCCCCATTACTATGTATGCATTTGAAAATTGGACAGAGAAGAAAACTGACAAGAAGAAAAATAGTTAATTTGAAATGTGGTGCTGGAGGAGAGTTTTGCAGATACCATGGACAGCCAGAAAGAGAAATAAGTGGGTACTAGATCAAATGAACCCTGAATTCTCCCTAGAAGCTAAAATGACAAAACTGAGGCTATCGTACTCGGGTCACATCATGAGAAGACAAGACTCTCTGGAAAAGTCAATAAGGCTAGGAAAAGTAGAAGGTGTTAAGAAAAGAGGAAGGCCAAAAATGAGATGGTTTGACTCAACAAAAGAAGCCACGCCTTCCAGTTTGCAGGATCTGAGCAAGTCTGTTAACGATGGGACGTTTTGGAGGTCTTTCATTCATAGGGTCACCATAGGTCGGAGGCAACTTGAAGGCACATAACACACACACACACTCACACATCCTCACTCAAATCCAGGTTTGCCTCTTTCAACAAATGCCAGTTTCAATACCTTTGCTTTTTCTCCAACTTCCTGGCAGAGAAGTTGCACTGCTTACGCTGCAATGAAAGTGGTACCAGTGTGATGGAATTTAATGTCAACCATATCTGCTGTATGGAATGTATGCACTTTTACATAGGTTTGCTTTCATTAAGTTAGCATAAATAGGCCTGACATTTGCAACGGTTCATAGAATCTACTTGACCTGAGCTTGCCAACTCCAGGTCAGGAAATTCCTGGAGATTTGGGGCCAGTGTCTGGAGAGGGCAGAGTTTAGCGATGAGAAGGACTTCAGTAGGGTATAATGCCATAGAATTCACCCTCTGATGTTGCCATTTCCTACAGGGGAACTGATCTCTGTCGTCTGTAACATCAGGAGATCTCTACCATCCCACATAGAGATTGGCAACCCTAACTTGGCCTCATCCGGGAACACGCAAAGATGTCCGTATTAGTGTGTTTTGCAAAAGCACAGGTAAAATGAACTGTGGCTAATAAACCAACAGCACGCCGCAGGTTCAGACAATTTTTGACACCTTCTTATACCTAACCACAGTTGCACCCTGACCTGGATAGCCCAGGCAAGCCCAACCTTGTCAGATCCTAGAAGTTAAGAAAAAACAGACCAACATCCCCGTATATTGAACCAATAGCGAAAGTTATCCCATTGCAACTCCCTTAACCTGGTAAAAGAAGTCACTCTGGAATTGGAAGTAATTCTTCTCAACAAAAATATCTACCAAGGATAGGAGAAATTCTACAAGGTCATTGTGAAGGTCTGTGTGACGTAATGCCAGTTCCACCATGTTCCTAATGTCCCCATGGGGGATCGATGTGTACAAGGCAGTCACATCCATAGTAAGTATAATTGCTCCAGGGGGTAACATTTTCCCCTCAATTAATTTGATAAATTCGCATGTGTCCTTGATATATGTTGGCATAGTGGTCACAGCAGGTTGTAAATAGTGATCCACAAATTGGGCAAGAGGCTCCAGAATCGAATTACTCGCGGACACAATGGGCCTGCCCGGAGGGGGATGACCCCCTTTATGAATTTTAGGTAATATATAAAAACAAGGTACACCGGGATAGGAATTCATCAAAAACTTACTAATGTCTGTGGCAATGACCCCAGAACAAGGGCTTCTTCCACTGCCACTTTGATAATGCTTATGATATGGGGGGTGAGATCTGAACTGATCCAACAATAATTCGTGGTGTCATTCAACTGGTGATGCACTTCAGCAAGGTAATCTCTTGTGTCCAAAATAACAATGCCACCCCCTTTATCGTCGGGCTTGATCACGATATTCCTGTCTGATGCTAAATTCCTAAGGGCTTGTCTCTCGGCATTACTCGAATTATTCCATTTGGGATGAGCGAGCCGTTCTAATGCTTGAACATCTCTGTGAATGACCCGTTCAAAGGTGGTAATGCTATCATCATTGATCACAGGTGTAAATTACGATTTCCCTTTAAAAATGTCCAAACTGGTTTGTGGGGTCGCCTTCTCTCCAAAATGCATCCTTAATTTCAAAAGTCTGGTCAATCTGAATAAATCCACCCTAGTCTGAAATGCACTATATCGAGGCTGCGGAGCAAAGCCCAGACCTTTATTCAACAGGTGCTGCTCATCATAGGACAGACTCCGAGATGATAAATTAAAGACCAAGTCTACCTGTTGTTCCTCCGAGATTTTGGACCTTTTCCTTAAAAACGGCTTCTGTCGTATGTTACCATGCGGCTCCTTAATTGTCTTCCTGATGGTCCCTCATCCCCAGATAACTCTGGTTCTGAAGGATCCGATGTTTCATATTCTGAGACATAGTTTTTAGACCACGTGACCCTTTTCTTCCTAGTGTCCCTTCCTCTAGTTTTGTCTCTCCATTCATATACTGTGCCTAACTCATAATCCTGGCAGTCCCTGTGGTACTTTTTAAGTTTGACCTCCCGGATTTTTTTCTCAGATGCCTTAATGTCACGATCTAATTCACATAATTTAACTTTAAATTCATCCTCAGTAAGGGTTTCTTTAAGAGAAGAGGAAAATGTTTCAATTTCTGCTTCAACCACATCCACCTCTTTCTGAGCCGTATCCACTAGCAGCAAAATTAAATCCGTAGAGCATTTATTAAGGATGGCCGTCCATTTGGACTTAAAGTCCTCACTTTCCTGGAACATGCCTGGTGGTTTGTAAATACGCAAACCACAGGGAATCTTTTTAGTGACGTGGTAATGGCTTAACGAAGAAACATGTAATTTCATTTTAGTTTGCTTTACTCTAAGGGATTCCAAAGTACTCCAACTGTCTTTCCTATTTGTGGTATGTTCTGTGACAAAAGTAGAATAATTCCTCAAAATTCTATCGCGTTCAGCGTCCGAAAACGCAAAGACTTCTTCCAAATTACTCATAGCCCACAAGACAAAGCAACCAGCAAAGGGCTGATACCGGTATGACAAGAAAAAACAGACCAATGTCCCAGTATATTGAACCAATAGCGAAAGTTCACAACTTATACACCATTTATCTGCCTAAGAAATTAGGCGTCAAAAACTATATAACAAAAAATATTTCCAAAAAGGAAATATCATTTTTGACACCTTCTTATACCTAACCACAGTTGCACCCTGACCTGGATAGCCCAGGCAAGCACAACCTTGTCAGATCTCAGAAGTTAAGCAGGGCCAACCCGGATTACTACATGGGTGGGAGTCCACCAAGCAGGGGTCGCCATAAGTCCGCTATGACTTGACGGCAATTTCCACCAACAACCACAGTCAATGGAGTGGCATTCAAGGCTGGCTTAGCATATCATCTGAACAAAGCCCTGGGGGAGCTGCTGCCAATCAGGTAAGATAACACAAAGCTAGACAAACCAATAGTCTAATTTATCCTAAGTTAAATGTACCAGTGGTTTTGCCATATAAGGATACATGCTCATACTGGCTCTGAGAGTGGTTAAGAGTGCAGGACTCTAATCTGGAAAGCCGGGTTTGATTCCCCACTCCTCCGCTTGAAGCCAGCTGGGTGACCTTGGGTCAGTCAAGGCTCTCTCAGGGCTCTCTCAGCTCCACCCACCTCACAGGGTGATTGTTGTTGTGGGGATAA
Organism: Eublepharis macularius; assembly: GCF_028583425.1. Taxonomy (NCBI): domain Eukaryota; kingdom Metazoa; phylum Chordata; class Lepidosauria; order Squamata; family Eublepharidae; genus Eublepharis; species Eublepharis macularius. The sequence continues at coordinate 7,387,698 of NC_072791.1, read as the reverse complement.
TAATGACCTACTTTGTAAACCACTCTGAGTGGGCATTAAGTTGTCCTGAAGGGCGGCATAATATCGTTATCGTTATCGTTATCGTTATCGTTATCGTTATCGTTATCGTTATCGTTATCGTTATCGTTATCGTTATCGTTATCGTTATCGTTATCGTTATCGTTATCGTTATCGTTATCGTTATCGTTATCGTTATCGTTATCGTCTGGGGTATCGCGGCATCCTGTGCCTCAGGCCATCAGTAGCAGCTTCTCACTTTCCCTTTCTGTCGTTTCCTTGTGCAAGACGGAAGTGCATCCAACATTCAACATCTTCAAGAAAAGAATAGGGTGCAATATTCTGCACCATGTGGGGCTTGCAAGATCTCTTTATATTCAGCCCTGCATAGATAGGACAGGGAAAAATTCTCGAGCTACCTCCAAGAAATTAAAAGGTGAAAGTATGCTATGCTTATGAACGAGGGAATTTTAGTTGCGAGATTCCTTCCCTTAGCAAAGATGTAAAGATACAGTTTAAATTTAAAAGATATGTAAATCCCGGACTCTCCCCATTGACTTCAGGTTTTTGGAATGAGAAAATGACAAATCCTTTATATATGGGCAATGTTACACCTTGGCAGTGATATAACCTTTATAAGGTATAGGGTTTTTTAAGCCGAGGCTCAATATTATCTTATGAGGAGATACCTAATGAATGGCTTAAGACCTCCCTTTTCCAGTTTCTACAAATTAGATCCACGATAACCGAGTCATTAAGGAAGTTAGAGCCAAAACAGTTCATATAAGTAGTGGTTCTCATAAGGATTGTATTTGGGGGTTCTATAAATGAGGGATGAAAAAGGAAAGATCAAATTCTAGATATATTGAACATGGGTATAAGATGTTATCTTTAGAATTACCAAACGATCTTTGGGAATGGTTATGGACACATGTATAGCGAACACTTCTTTCAGCTGCTTTAAGAGAAAAATGTTGTTTCCTGCTATCTGATACTCTATAGATTGTCTCTCATATAACCCAGATGCCAGAACTTATGTTGATGATATCACTTTAGCTAAGCAAATTATATGATCTCTGGAGTTGTTCCAAAAGACCTTTTTGGCACCAATTTTTTTTTTATATTTTAGAATTAACTGGCCAAGCTTTACCATTTGATCCCGTGGCTGCTTTGCAGTGGTGTGTCAAAGATTGTGTGCCTGACTCAGAGAGCTTATGTGAGCTTGTCAACTGCTGCAAGATAGTGTGTTATATTCTGTTGGAAATCCTTTGTGGACCCCCACATCAATGACTGGATGATGAGAATATGGGAAAGTGGGCAGATCTCAACATCTTCTCTACAGTATTATACAGTCCTGGAAGATCTTAAGAGGGCTTTTTGTAGCTGACAGACACAATGCACTTTGCACAATCCACAATGCACTTTGCACCTGCACAATGCACTTTGCACCATGCGAATATGGGAAACTGGACAAATCCCAACATCTTCTCTACAGTGAGTATTATACAGTCCTGAAACATCTCACAGGGGCCTTTTGTAGCTGATGGACACAATGCACTTTTCACTTTGCACAATACACAATGCACTTTGCACCATGAGGCTATGGCAAACTAGGCAGATCCCAACACCTTCTCTACAGTGAGTATTATACAGTCCTGGAACATCTCAAGAGGGCTTTTCGTAGCTGACACATTGTACTTTGCACCAGTACAATGCACTTTGCACCATGAGAATTTTGGAAACTGGATGGATCCCAACGTCTTCTCTACAGTGAGTATTATACAGTCTGGGAACATCTCGAGAGGGCTTTTTGTAGCTGATAGACACAATGCACTTTGCACCTGTACAATGCACTTTGCACCGTGAGAATTTAGGAAACTGGACAGATCCCAACGTCTTCTCTACAGTGAGTATTATACAGTCCGGGAACATCTTGAGAGGGCTTTTTGTAGCTGATAGACACAATGCACTTTGCACCTGTACAATGCACTTTGCACCATGTGAATTTAGGAAACTGAACAGATCCCAACGTCTTCTCTACAGTGAGTATTATACAGTCCAGGAACATCTCGAGAGGGCTTTTTGTAGCTGATAAACACAATGCACTTTGCACCTGTACAATGCACTTTGCACCGTGAGAATTTAGGAAACTGGACAGATCCCAACGCCTTCTCTACAGTGAGTATTATACAGTCCGGGAACATCTTGAGAGGGCTTTTTGTAGCTGATAAACACAATGCACTTTGCACCTATACAATGCACTTTGCACCATGAGAATTTAGGAAACTGGACAGATCCCAACGTCTTCTCTACAGTGAGTATTATACAGTCCGGGAACATCTCGAGAGGGCTTTTTGTAGCTGATGGACATAATGCATTTTGCACCTACTTCAGGGTTCTTTCACCTGCTGCAGTCTAGGGCTGAGACTGTAATTTATTTATTTATTTCTCCTTTTATACCCCATATTCTTCCCTAGTGGGGACCCAAAGTGGCACAGTATCCCTGTGAAGTAGGATGGGTGAGAGCATGTGACTGGCCCAAGGCCACCCAGCGAGCTTCCATGGCAGAGCGATGTTTCAGACCTGGAGTCTCCCGTATACTAGTCTGACACTGTAACCACTACACCACACTGGCTCTGTACACACCTTGCACTTACCATGCTAAGGAAGCCCTGCCAAGAGTGAAATTTTATGGCAAAGTGAAGCATTCACTGCTTTTTCCAAAAAGTCTGTGCAACTTACATCAGAGGAATTTTAGGGGACACAAAGAGAGTGATATTTCCCATGGAGTTCTTGTTCATCTCTGGGATTTCTGTTTAGGTGGGTAGCTGTGTTGGTCTGCAGTAGAACAGCCGGATTTGAGTCCAGTGGCACCTTAGAGACAACCAAGATTTTCACGGGGTATGCCTTTTAGAGTCAGAGCTTCTCATATCTGAATAGCAGGGCTCTAACCCTTGAAAGTTTGTTGGTCCCAAAGATGCCACTGGACTCAAATCCTGGATTTCTGTGTGATTTGACCATCTCTACCCCAAGAGGAGTGAGATCAGCCGCTACCATCTCTGAGTCTATTTGTCGCTCCAAAGGCAGAGAAGATCTCTCTGCTCTCAGGGCTCAGGAATATCTTTTTCTTCATTCATAGCAGGCCACACCACAAAAACAACTGGCATCCCCTAAGCTCCCAGCTGCAGGCAAAGTGGAATGAACTCATCTTTCTTTTTTCCCTTCCAACAGGCACTTTTAACGCAAACCAGATTTGAATCCCAAACGCTGCCAAGCTCATGGCCGTAGCGAGAGGGCTGCACACCTGTGTTTGCGCATTCCTCCTGCTAAGACTTGCCCCCCCTTTCCCCCCTCCCTTACAATTTGCCGAGGCATTTTATTCCAAGCCCTTTTGGAGCCAGCTGCATAAGGTAATTAACTATTCAAGTGCTGCACACGGAAAAAATGGCACTATGTAATACTGAGAGAAGTTGGGCAAATTAGAAAATTAATCAGTAACCTCTTAGTTGTAGCTAAGAATCTGATAGCCTTAAACTGGAAATCAAAGAAGGTACCCTGAACAGACAAATGGCTAGAGAAAGTATGGGATCACTACATTCAGGAAAAAATATATGATAGATTATATCAAAATGAACACTACCCAAAAGAAACTGACTTCATAGCAAAATGAATTTATTGAATTTATTGAATTTATTGAATTTATAACTATTACTAATCAACAACCCCCTAAACATTTATTCTTTGTTGCACAAGACTGAAAAAATGGCTACTAAGTTTATAAAGCTTTAGTTTTCTTTGAATTAGCAAAGTGGTTTATCATTCACCATCTCTTTTCTTTCTTTTAGTATAAAACTATGTATAGAATCAATAGAAATGACAAGTGTATATCTATGTATATGAATATGATTGTTTGTTCATTTGCAGTTGTTTGTTAACTTTGTTTATTGAATTTGGAAATTTAAAATAAAATATTAAAAAGAAAAAAGAAGTTCGGCCAAAAAAACGATCAATGGGGTCTTAAAAGAGCATTATAAAAGCCAGGGACCCGCAAGGGATTTTGGGAGGGGGGGGTGCAATTTCCCACACCACTCCTCATCATCTCCTCTAAGATTTTCTAATCGCGTAGCATCTTGAGCTGGCTGATATCTGCCCCCTCCTTGTCCTTTAACCGACTTTTTGCTGTCCTCAATAGTCTGTCCTTTCTTGAAATGATTGGTAGAACAATCTTAAAAACACCAGGAGTAAACCAGGAAGTAGATCTAAATAGGATTCTGTTATACCTACTTAGGATTCTTCTTTTAGAAAGGCTGCCAGATCTCCCACTATAGCTTGATGTAGTGGTGAAGAGCGGCAGGACTCTAATCTGGAAAGCCAGGTTTAATTCCCCACTCCTCCACTTGAAGCCAGCTGGGTGACCTTGGGTCAGTCACAGCTCTCTCAGAGCTCTCTCAGCTCCACCCATCTCACAGGGTGATTGTTGTGATGATGATGATAATAATAGCACACTTCATAAACTGCTCTGAGTGGGGTTAAGTTGTCCTGAAGAGCGGTATATAAATCAAATGTTGTTGTTGCTATTGTTATTGCCAGCAGCCTCATTTTCCCACCTCTGTGCCAAGTAACTGTGGGAGATTTTTTAAAAAAACACAGCAATGTCCGCTACATCATGACATCGCTTCCAGGTACAGCAGCTCTAGGAACCACTGGAAACTCTATGGCGTTACTATAGCTTACATCGCTCACCCCTTCACTGCCCCATACCCAACCCTCCCATTGGTTTCCAGGCCTGAGAGGGGAGATCTAGTCTTGCATTTGAGTAAGTATTGTAAATATCCCCATTTTAGCATTACCTGCTAACCAGGGTGTCTTGTGCTGTGACCACCGATTTTTCGCTTTCTAGATGATGCAAAAGTCCTTTACCTGTTTGGCAGTATAGGTCATGGGCCCTTTTGTGAGGGAGAAATGTGCAAGTTTTCTCTAATAGTCCCAAATGTCAGGGATCAACAGTGTCCCAAATTTACCCTCTCTCACTAGGGTGAAAAGGCCTTAATCATTTGGGGGTGCACTTTGACCTTGCCTGCTTTCCAAGAAAATATATTTTAATGTTCCATCGGGGGATATTTCTAACATGCAGTGTCTCATACTACATGCTCCAGCAAAATAAGGGGGAAACTCCTTCCCGTGAAAAACAATGAATACGATCAGTAAAGCTGTTTATATAAAGTATTTAATGTGTGAATCTAAAGCGTAAAGTGCCAAAGTCGTAAGCTAAGAATAAATTGTATTGTCGAAGGCTTTCACGGCCGGAGAACGATGGTTGTTGTGGGTTTTCCAGGCTGTATTGCCATGGTCTTGGCATTGTAGTTCCTGACATTCCAGGACACCAAAATACTGGACAACACTTCCAACTACTTTGTCAGACTGCACAGGAAAGCCATTGAAATTCACAAGCATAAGCAAAACTTCAACAGGAAAAAAGAAACCTTAAGAATGAACAGAGCATGGTTTCCAGTCCTGAAAAACACCAGGCTAACAAAATACTCTATACCCGACAATAGCCCTGCAGAGAAGATTAACACATCAAGTACCAATCCATATGCAAAAGAACCTCCTCAGGATACAGTGAAGCCTCCCGCCATTAGCATTCCACACCCTGGGAAACTCTTACAGGATGACTCAGCTCAACCCCACCCCTCCTGAGTAGACACAAATGACCTACATCTTTTCCACACTGTGACACTGAGAGATCTCTGTCTTTTGGTGCTACACCTCTGAAGATGCCAGCCACAGCTGCTGGCGAAACGTCAGGAACTACAATGCCAAGACCACGGCTATACAGCCCGGAAAACCCACAACAACCATAAGAATAAATTATTGAACAACTCTACAGAATAAATCGTTATGAATGTGACATCCAACGTACAACGCAATACAAAATGAGCTCAGAATACATAATAATACATGAGGACGCTGGACTCTCTCCAAATGCTATTCTTGCTGGAAAATACCAAATGGACACTCCCAAACAGAGGTAAGTATACAAATCCAATGTTGCTCCTGCCAGTAATCGATATTGTCCCATCTCTCTTCCAGGTAGGAGTACAAGACCAACATGGCACCTGCCAACAATTAATGTTGTCCCTTCTCTTTTGCAGGTGGCAACCACGACAAAGTCCAGCAATCCAACTTATACTGCTCGGCAGGCCGCTAGCTCAGGCCAGTTTCAGAAACCTTTTTCAAGAGCATGCACAGTAGCAGTTGACAGCTAGCCCAAGAAATAAAAGCACTGATGTCTGTGGTGCTCTGGTGAAAAATCTCTTGCCGTCATATTCTTAGCTTATGACTTTGGCACCTTGCACTTTAGATTCACATTTCAAATACTTTGTATAAACAACTTTGCTGATTGTATGGAATGTTTTTCACAGGAAGGTCCCCCCCACCTTTTTTTGCTGAAGCATTCACATCCCATGATTGCCTCTCTTGTTTGGTTGCATCTAGGGTGTGCATCAGAAAAAAAATCAGGTTTTACCTGAAGCAGGAAAAAGCTTCGTAAACACGAAAACCTAAGTGGCAAGCTGCTTCGGATTCGGGTATTTAAATCACTTCGGTATGCTCCGTAAAGATTCGGAGCATACCATATGAGGGGGAAGCTTCCAGCCCCCCACCCCCCTTCCGGAATTGCTTTGGGAAGCTTTGATTTGGGGCTTCCGAATTGAGCCCTGCATGCCGGGCCTGATTTGGAAATCCCGAATCTTTGCGAATTAAGTCCGATTGGGGTATTTTACCTGAATCAGAAACTCGAATTGCACACCCCTAGTTGTATCATACTACATATACCAAATTTCAGGGTTTTTAGGTAGGGTTGCAGTTCCTCCAGTGGGGGGTGGGGGATTCCCCACTCTCAGCCTCCTCCCCTCCCCACTCACCTGGCCAACAGGGGAAAAGGCACGGGAATGAGCCTCCCAGGGCACACTCCAGGTACAGTGTGATGATGTCACTCCCAGGAGTGATGTCATCGCGCAGCCCCAGGAGGTCTCCTGGGCTTCTCACTAGCCAACTTGGCCATTTGGGGGCCCAAATTGGCCCAGCGCAAAGCCTGGGAGCACTCCCGGGGCCTGTGCAATGACATCACCTCCAGAGGTGACATCATCACACTGCACCAAAGTGTCGGGTTCCCCTCCTCCCACCTGGAGGGTAAGGGAACCTGGAAATCCAAATTTAGGTCCCACCTTCCCTAACAATGTCAAGATACTCATCAACAAATACAGGCGTGTGGTCCAAGTATCTTTCAAAGGAGAGAGAACGAATGGGACACCACAGTTCTGTTCTGCTAGCAGAGGCCTTCTGCAGGATCGGTTGACTCTAAACATCTTTCTGTACATTATTTGATAGACATGGGAGTGACAAATACCTGTGCAGTTCAAGGAAGTCTGTGGGGAAAGATCATGGCACCCTGATGTTGAATAAGGGATTCTCTCTCTGACCACAAGGAGAATATTTCCGTTGTACAGCATGGCCAGTGGTTTCTGTCCAGAGCACTACCTTGTATGGGAAAGCGCTAGCAAAGGACCTGTGGCACAGGCACGGAGCATCTGTTTTGCACACTGAAAGTCCCTGGTTCAATCCATGGCCTCTCTGGTTACAAAGCCTCAGATAGCACATCCCCTGCAGGGTGTTGCACTCTGCAGACAAGCAACTCCTGGTGGTACCCGGCCCGAAGGACATCCTTCAAGCATCAACCAGGGCCAGGGCTTTTTCTGCCCTGGCCCCGGCTTGGTGGAATGCTCTCCCGCTGGAGATCTGGGCCCTGCGGGGCCTGTTACAGTTCCGCAGGGCCTGTAAAACGGAGATGTTCCGCCAGGCCTTTGGCTGGGTGCCAGCGGGTGTCCTCCTTCTTCCATCTAAGACCACCACTTTTTCTGGGGCTGCCCTCAGCCATCTGCTATGCCCGTATACGGACTCCCAATATTTGTTTAAATAGCCTGCTCCTGGACTATTTTAATGACTTTTTAAAAATTATTATTGATTTTGTTTTTGTGACTTTTAATGTATTTTTTGAATGTTGTTAGCTGCCCTGAGCCCATCTGTGGGGAGGGCAGGGTATAAATCGAATAAAGTAAATAAATAATAGCAGGTATTGGAATGAGGCTTTTCCTGGCCAGAGACCTAGGAGAGACGTTGGCCATCAGAAAAGACAATACGGAGTTAAAATAGACTCCTGTTTTCTCATCTGATGTCATGTCAGCCACAGCTGCAAGCTTCGGTCTGTTGAACTGGTAGATAGTTCAACTAAAGCTGTCTCTGATCAGTCAACCAGGGAAGAAAAATTTAAACACTGGGGCAGTGAGTTAGTGGCCCACTTGCTTATTTTCTGGAGCATTTTTGATAATGGTATATTGCAGTAATAGGGAACTTAAAAGAAAATATTAAAAGAGCTTCCTTTGAACAATGAGAACTTAGAGTTTATTAAACTAACAGTGCAATCCTGAAGAGTTACTCCATTGAAATCAGTGGGCTTAGACTGGAGGAACTCTTCTTAGGGTTGCACTTTATGTATTGCACTTTAACTTTGTCCGGTATCTCAAAAAAGCACCTATATTGAGGTGTTAGTAAATACTTTGGATCCTAACCCTAGCTTACCTCTCCACCGAGCAAAGTTTGTTTATTGTCGAAGGCTTTCACGGCCGGAGAACGATGGTTGTTGTGGGTTTTCCGGGCTGTATTGCCGTGGTCTTGGCATTGTAGTTCCTGACGTTTCGCCAGCAGCTGTGACTGGCATCTTCAGAGGTGTAGCACCAAAAGAGATCTCTCTGTGTCAAACTGTGGAGAAGATGTTGGCAGGTCATCTATATCTTCTCGGGAAGGTGGGGTTGAGCTGAGTCATCCTGTAAGGGTTTCCCAGGGTGTGGAATGCTAATGGAGGGAGGCTTCACTGTATCCTGAGGAGGTTCTTTTGCATATGGATTGGTGCTTGATATGCTAATCTTATCTGCAGGGCTATTGTAAGATGTAGAGTATTTTGTTAGCCTGGTGTTTTTCAGGACTGGAAACCATGCTCTATTCATTCTTAAAGGAATTTATTCTTAAACAGGAAAGAAGAGACTTTAAGAATGAATAGAGCATGGTTTCCATGCTCTATCTGCCGCTGGAGCAGCGTGGAGGGCAATCTAAATTCCCCTCTGTCTGGAGATCAGGGGGCGGGGTCACCGGTCATGTGACCATTTTCAAGAGGCGCCAGCCCGGAACTCCGTTCCACCACATTCCAGCTGAAAAAAAGCCCCGCCCAGTTTCCCCATCCATAACGGGGAGGTGCCGTTCCTGTCAGGACTCTGCTCCCTCTATCTGTTTACCAACAATAAACAATTCCGCACACGTTGGATAATGCACTTTCAATGCACTTTATTAATCGTTTGAGGTGGATTTTTTGTTCCGCACACAAAAAAATCCGTTTCAAATGATCTATAAACAGGATTGGAAGTGCATTATCCAACGTGTGCAGAATCAGCCTATAGCAGCAGGGATACATCTCTGTGACCTGTTGCTTTTTTAAAAAAAAAATTGCATGAGCAAAGAGACTAGAGAAGTAGAGCCTAAGTGGAGAAATGGTGTTATGTCTTCATGGTGCCAATAATTTTTAAATACAAATGGTAGCCATGGCAGCTGCTGCTGTACAGTTCAGAGTTTGTTTGTTTGTTTGTTTGTTTGTTTGTTTGTTTGTTTGTTTGTTTGTTTGTTTGTTTGTTTGTTTGTTTGTTTGTTTGTTTGTTTGATGTCTTTTACAGTCCGCCTTTCTCACTGAGACTCAAGGAAGACTACATAGCATGAGTTCAGTATCAAGGACATTTCCATAAACAACGCCAATCATTTTATTGATTGATAAGGATGTATTGTCATTGTTATGGTCTCTGACCGCAAATAAATTCATTCATTCATTCACAGTATCAAGGACATTTCCATAAACAACGCCATAGGATAAATAAATAGAAGTTTACAAAGACACAGAATTAGCAAAGATCCAATACAAAGTTGAAGAACTGCTGAAACAGAACCTAATCAGCTCTAGGACTGACATTAGACAACATGAAGCACAGGTAGTATATAGGAGTACATATTTAAAGCAACAGATAATATGTAAGGCAACATAGTGGTGAAGTCTATGGTCCCTAACTCATTAGCAAAGCATCTGAGACCCCCTCCGTACAATACCACCCTCTTACCTGAGTAAAAAGCCTTTTTGAATAATTCAGTTTTGCATCGTTTGCTGAAAGCTAGGAGAGTGGGGGCTCTCCTGACCTCCTCAGGCAGGCCGTTAGGGTAGGGGCCACCACAGAGAAAGCCCATGTACGGGCTGCTGTTGATTTTGCCCATGTACAGGCTGGCATCTGCAAGAGACCCTGTTCAGATGAGTGAAGCTGCCGTGGAGGGACATAGGGAGGGAGGCGGTCCCATAGGCATTACAGGTAAAAGGGGCAGACCATTGCAACAAAGGAGAACATTCCACTGGAAGATAGAAGGAGTCACTTTGTGGCCTGCTCCCTAGCCACATGAAAGGACATGTCATCCCAAGGGTATGGTGGATTTTAGCCACAACACCACTGAAACTACACTTCTGTCCTGCATTAACAGATGTCAGATGCACCCTGCCATGTATGTCTATTATTCTCTGTACACTGGGCCTCTGAGAATGTGTAAAGAACTATCTGTGTAACTGTCTGATTATGTAGCCAAGAGTAGCTTATCTTGCAGGTGGCTGCTTTCACTTTCTCGACTGGCATGGGAAAGTGTCCTTGAAATGCCGGCCGGAGCCGTATCTCCCTGAGACATGAAATGAGCTCATCCCTGTCTTCCCCTGCCCTACCCCCTCCAACCTCCTAGGCCTTGCGTGCCTAAGCTTTAATGGTCTTTATCCCAAGGTGGGAATCCTGCCCTATAACTAACATTGCTTTGCCCATTTACGTCACTTCTGCCAGTGCTGTAGTCTGAGAGCGGAACTACAAGTGACAAAAGGCACAGGTTGGACACTTGTCAGCTTCCCTCAAGTTTTGGCGGGAAATGTAGGCAGCTTGGCGGAATGTTGGACAAGTGACAGTTGAAAAGTCCATTGGACAGCGGTTGGAGAGCCAAGCTGCAAGACCAGGATGCCTTGGTTTAGGTGCCCCTGCCGCCTGAAGTTCAGGGGGGACAACTTGGGAAAGAACATTCTCAGATGTGGTGCCAAACACATGGTGGAGAGTGCCCTCAAGTCATAGCTGACCTATGGCAACCCATAGTGGGGTTTTCCTGGCGAGAGACTAACAGAGGCAGTTTGCCATTGCCTGCCTCTGCAACCCTGGTCTTCGTTGGAGGTCTCCCATCCAGGGCTCATTTCGAGGGGGAACGTGCAGGAACACAGTTCCAGCAGTTCCCCAAAGAGGTCACATGTCAGGTGGCCCCACCCACCTCTCGGCCATTTGGGGCCTGTTTCAGCCTGGATTGGGGCCGAAACGGCCCGGATCGGGCCTCTGACGGGTGGTGGATCACTCTCCTGCTCAGCAGCAGCCCGATCCTGACCATTTTGGGCCCCTTTTCAGCCATTTTCAGCCCCTTTTGCCATTTTGGGCCCAATTTCGGCCCTGAATGGCCAGGATTGGGTCCAAAGCAGCCAGGATAGGTGATGCCAGGGGGTGTGGCATATGCAAATCAGTTATGCTAGTGACACACTTCCGGGGATGGCAAGGGGCATGGCATATGCTAATGAGTTATGCTAATAAGTTCCTCCAGCTCTTTTTCTGAAATGACCCCTGGCTTGACGGCACTCTCCATCATCTCATATGCTAGACTCACTGGCTCAGGAGTCAGGTGCAGCTCTTCAACACGACACCTGTGGCTCCTCTGAGCACCATTGCCCTGTGTAGCCCCTGCCCCATGTTTCCGAAAAGTGAGTTAGGATCTTGCCCAGTAGGGCTTGTGCTTGACAAGAGGCTCCCACCTTGAAACTGCCAACAGAGTAGGAAGTTTCCCTGAGGTGTAGGCATCGCGCCAAGAATGGAAGCAAATACAGCGCTTCTGGTTGGTAGTCATTGCAAGCTTGGATCTCCATAAGCCGCAGAGCGAGTACTAATGTAATAGGCCTTCATTGAAGCAATTAGTTGTAAATTATGAGGGAAAATAAGGATCCACATAGCTGAAGGCCCAACTTGGACTTCCTTCTGAACCACCAACCTAGGGTTGCCAGCCTCCAGGTAGTGGCTGGAGATCTCCGGGAATTACAACTGGTCTCCAGGCCACAGAGATCAGTTCATCTGGAGAAAATGACTACTTTGGGGGGGTGGACGCTAATGAATTATGTCATGCCAAAGTCCCTTCCCTCCCCAAACCCCACTTTCTCCAGGTTTCTCCAGGTTTCACCCCCCAGATCTCCAGGAATTTCCCAACTTGGACCTGGCAACCCTACACCAACCACACTCCCAGTTTGGCTGGGCTCTCCCAACCATGAAGACATCTAGTGGCCAAGAGGTGCATTACAAGACATGAGATTATAATATGTGAGCACAACATTTTGGAGGGGAAGTGATAGGAAAGTGATACTTAGGTAGAGTTGCCAACTTCCAGGCGGTCACCCAGAATTACAGCTGGTCTCCAGAGGGTGGACTGTTTGACATTATACCCTGCTGAGGTCCCTTCCCTTCCCTCCCCAAACCCCACTTTTCCTAAGCTCTACACCAAATCTCCAGGAATTTCCCAACCCAGAGTTGACAACCCTATTGGAGATCAAATCAAAAGCCAGAAAAGAGTTAAAGTTAACTGTAAAAACTACCAGTGGGCATAGTAGAACATGAGAAGAACAGCTGTTCTCGATCGGACCATGGGAACATTCAATCTTGTTTCATTCGTTGTTAACCGCTGCACCCCAAAAGGCCTAATAGCAGAAGTCAGAGGCCCAAAGCCACCTCGTTTTTGCACTGGTATTCAAAGAGTTATTGCCTCTGAGCATGGAATCAATGGCTAATAGAGGACCTCTTTTTAATTCCATTTAAGCTAGCGGCAATAGTTGGGTTGTCAACCTCTAGTTGGTAGCTGGAGATTACTTGGAATTACAACTGATCTCCAGTTGATGGAGACCAGTTCTCCTGGAGAAAATTGCTCTTTTAGAAGGTGGATTCTAGCACATTATCCTCAACTGAGGTCCCTCACCTTCCCAAACCCTGCCCCCTTCAGGCTGCACCCCCAAAATCTCCAGGAATTGCCCATCCCAGAGCTGGCAAACCTGGGACACTTAAACAAAAAAAGACCACGGTGTTCTGTATTTGGAATTTTAGTCTTATCATGGCGACATTTTTTCTCTATTAACCCTAGGCCACTGTCATATCCTAAATGCGCTGGACCAAACTCTGGGTTCCTCTTACAAATCCAGAATCTCCTCCAAAACTGGCCCAAGCAAAGCGCAGGAGCATGTTTGTGGCCGGCACAATGACATCACCTCAGGAAGTGATGTCATTGCGCCCCACTGGGAGCATGCCCGATGCGCAATTTCCTGGGTTGCCTGCCAGTGGCGGGTGATCTCGGGGGGGTTGCCACCTCCCACCAATCACTAGCGATCAGTAGGCAATGGGGCAAACCCGTGGAAGATCGGCTGCCACCGGCGGGCAACTGGCAAGTCTAGGTTCAATGCAACATCTTCAAGCTATTCCAGACACCCAGCAGGAGGCCAGACGCCCCATTTCTCACATTCTTTGAATATTCAGAAAACTGACTCCAAGGTACTTTGTACGGGTAAGCGGCAGGACAGTCAGTTACGCTGTGAATCCTGCACCCCAGGTTTCCTTCCCGTGTAAATTCTGATGCTGCTTAGCAAGGGTACATTTGCTTTTAGGCGATTAATTGGATTTAACAGTCTTCAGGCCAGCCAACCTTCTTTCTCCTAAACAAGGTAATATAATCGATTTAGCATGCTTCTCGCTAAGCCTGCCATGAAGGAATTGACTTATTTCAGGATTAAATAACAGGTGTGCGTTACAATGGACACAAACCTAAGAAAAGCCAAGCCGTGCGAGCGAGGCCTACCGCCGTCTGCATAATTTCGTACGCGGAACAGCACGTGGGGCTGCTTTTCCATAGATCACCTTGCAGGAATGAGAAGGAGAAAGAAGAGAGGCACATGAGACAAACGGCGGCAGAGCAGGGCTGGAATGATGCCTAAGAGACAAGAGGTTGGTGGTCTTTCTTGAGCAACGAGACGAATTACCGGTATTCCAAAACTCACTAACCAAGAATGAAATGATCTGATTGATGGAAGCTGAGGGCGAAGCTACAAGTGACGAATGACACTTGAACGGCAAGTGTATTTCTCCCTGTTCACTTGCGCTCCACTCAATCCACTTGCCGTTCAAGTGTCATTCGTCACTTGTAGCTTGGCCCTGAGGCACCAGCTCTTGCGAAGACCCTCCAACATCCCATCATGCAGCCAACCAGGAAGTAGAAGGCAGAACTGTTTGGAATTGCCAGCATCCAGGCCGTGGCTGAAGATCTCCGGGAATTACAGCTGATCTCCAGGCCACAGAGATTAGTTCCCCTAAAGATAATGCCATGGACGGCCAAAAAGAGAAATCAGCGGGCGCTAGATCAAATCAAGCCCGGATTCTCCCAAGGAGCTAAAGTGACAAAACAAAATATTTTGGTCACATCATGAGAAGACAAGATTCTCTGGAAAAGTCAGTAAGGCTAGGAAAAGTGGAAAGCAGTAGGAAAAAGAGGAAGACCTAAAACGAGATGGCTGGACTCCATAAAAGAAGCCATGCCCCCCTAGTTTGCAGGATCTGAGCACGTCTGTTAATGATAGGATGTTTGGGAGATCTTTCATTCATAGGGTCGCCATAGGTTGGAGGGAACTTGATGGCATATAACACACACAAAGATGATGGCTGCTCTGGAAGGTGGATTCTGTGGCGTTATACCCCTTTTCTCCTCAAACTCCACCCTCCCCATGTTCCACCCTCCAAATCTCCTGGAAGTTTCCAACCTGGCGCTGGCAACTCTCTACCGCTATTCAAGAAAAACAGCTGAGAGCCAAGCTACAAGTGACGCCTGACACAGGTTGGACACTTGTCAGCTTACCTCTAGTTTTGTTGGGAAATGTAGGCATCCTGGTTTTACAGCTTGGCTCTCCATTACAGCTGCAAGACCAGGACGCCTACATTTCCCATCAAAACTTGAGGGAAGCTGACAGGTGTCCAACCTGTGTCAGGCGTCACTTGTAGCTTGGCTCTCAGTCCAGATCCCAAGACAGGTTGTCACCAGATTGGATGTTATTCAATGGACTATGTATGTGTGTCATGCACTGTCCAGTCACCTCCAACCTGTGGCGACCCTATGAATGAAAGACCTCCAAAACGTCCTCTCATTAACAGACTTGCTCAGATCCTGCAAACTGGAGGACGTGGCTTCCTTTATTGAGTTCAGCCATCTCGTTTTAGGTTTTCCTCTCTTCCTACTGCTTTCCACTTTTCCTAGCATTATTAACTTTTTCCATGAGACTTGGAAGAGCAGCTGTGAGGGAGCTAGAGAAGATCCTCAAAGATAAAGATGTCTCTCTGGGAACCAAGATCAAGATAATTCAAACTGTGGGGTTCCCCATTACTATGTATGGATTTGAAAACTGGACAGAGAATAAAAATGACAGGAAGAAAATTGGTTCACTTGAAACGTGGTGCTGGAGGAGAGTTTTGCAAATACCAAATAAGTACCATATACATCCCCCTTTATTTTGGGTACATCAAGGCAATGTACAATAAAATCAGTAACATTTAGGGGAGGGGCTGTGGCTCGAGGGGAGGGGCCGTGAAGTCAAGCCTCTGTTCAGCATGCAGAAGGTCTCGGGTTCAATCCTTGGCACCTCCAGTTAAAAGGATGTGAAAGACCTTAAATAGTTGCTGCTGTCTGAGTAGACACTACTGTAAGGCCAAATCTTTAGCGCAGATGCTATATGGAACATTTTTAGGTCCTCCCTCCTCTTGTTTCAATCCGCAAGGAAGAGCACAGTCCAAATTTTTGAGAGCTGTGCTGCAAATTCCCAAGGGTGTATCAAACGCTTGGATTCGGCTGGAGTCTGGAGACCTGGGGTCTGAAGCAAGGGTAGGTATCCAGTCCATTCATATGTGGCTGAAAGCTTTTTTTCTCTCCCCAAGGTTTGCTCCCCCTGATTCTCCATGATGAATTTAAATCCAGCTGGCTTAAGGCCATTTATAGTTATATTACAAAAATAGGTTTCTCTCCGCAGGTCCTCCTCCTAACTCAGGGGGCTGAACGAGCCAAAGGGTTAATTAAACAAAGAATAGAAGACATAGAGCACCAATTTGACCTCTCTAGTGCATCTATAATGGGGGTGTTGACAGGGCTTTTTTTCAGCGGGAACACAGTGGAACAGAGTTCCGGCACCTCTTGAAAATGGTCACATGGCCGGTGGCCCCGCCCCCTGATCTCCAGACAGAGGGGAGTTGAGATTGCTGTCCGTGCAGCAGTGCAGAGGGCAATCTAAACTCCTCTCTGTCTGGAGATCAGGAGGCAGGGCCACCAGCCATGTGACCATTTTCGTTGAGGGTGATTTAAACTTTAAAAAACTCCCCCCTTGTTCCAGCTGACCCAAAGTGACATCATTGTGTGGTCCTGAGTTCTACCACGGAGTTCCGCCACCTCTTTTCTCAGAAAAAAAGCCCTGGGTGTTGATAAACGCTAAAGGTACTCTTGAGCCAGCCAGGTGCCTGGCCTCTGTGGAAGTAAATAATCTCAGAAGGGCATTCTCTTTGGCCAGGTGTTCTGCTTTCCCATCAGCGGTTGTTGAGGGCAGGTACAACAAAATCCCCTATGCAGAAAGGCTGTCTACACCCTTTGGGAGAGGTAGAGTCTGCAGAACACATGTTCTTCAGTTGCCCATTTTATGGAGAGGTCCGTCTAAAAATTATTACTCCACTATTAGATAGGATTCCCAGTCATATAACTACAAATAAAGCAAAGCTCTGCTGGCTCTTAGCCGACAAAAACCACATGATCACAAGGCATGTAGTCAGATTTTGTACCTTAATTTTTAAACAGCGTGAAATGTATTTTAAAAGTTCTTTAAAACCAGATGGTTTTCTTTCTATTGATAAGTGGTTTGGTAACATAAGTTTTGTATATTGGTCTTGATACTGTAATAAAATGGATGGATGGATAGACACTACTGACCTAACAACAACAACAACAAGAAACAACAAGAAACAACAAGAAGCACAACAACACCCATTAGGATGACTTAACACCCACTCAGAGCAGTTTACAAAGTATGTTATTATTATCCCCACAACAAAACACCCTGTGAGGTGGGTGGGGCTGAGAGAGCTCCGAGAGAGCTGTGACTGACCCAAGGGCACCCAGCTGGCTTCAAGCAAAGGAGTGAGGAATCAAACCTGGCTCTCCAGATTAGAGTCCTGCCGGTCTTAACCACTACACCAACCTGGCTCTCTCACCTTGATGAACCGATGGCCTAATTCAGTATAAGGTGGCTTCATGAGTATAGATAAAATTCAGAGAACCCCACCCCTACCCCCAAAAAACTCTACACGGCAAGATAAAATACACAACCAGCTCTGCCCCCTATAGCAAAGTCAGGCCCTCTGAAAGAGAAATCTTTTTACGCCCCTCCGCTTCTTGGAAGGCTTCAAGGTGCAGCACCCGTCTCACCTCCAGGTGGAGCGAGTTGCCTATCCTAGGGCCAGCGGCTGAAAAAGCAACCTGGCCTCAGCTGTTGCCTCCTGGAATGCACCGTTTATAGAGCTCAGAGTCCAGGTGGAGGAAATATAGCTGAGGGAGGCGATAGAGAATGGGCTGTACTTCTACTGCAAGTGGGGGAAAATAAACTGGGTCCAGAGGCCCAGGCATTCCCTTGAAGCTGTCTCTTAACATTAACATTCAGAGACTGAGTACATTTGGCCAACCTGCAGGTGGTCACCAACATCAACTCCACGATTCTCTCATTTGATATTAACCTCCAGGTGGTGACTGGAGATCTCCAGGAATTACACCTGATCTCCAGGTCACAGAGAGCAGTTCCCCTGGAGAAAACGGTGGCTCTGGACTCTGTTGCATTATACCCCGCTGAGGTTTCTCCCCTCCCCAAACCCCACCCTCTCCAGACTCCACCCCCCAAATCTCCAGGAATTTCCCAGTTTCTTGCTGGCAACCCAGGGGCCCTCTTTAATCACTCTGCCTAGTAGCCATTGATGGGCCTCTCTAGCATGAATCAATCTAGTCCCCCTTTAAAACCATCCAGGTTCATGGTTATTCCTACAAAGGGCTCATTTCGAGGGGGAACGCACAGGAACGCAGTTCCAGCAGTTCCCCAAAGAGGTCACATGACAGGTGGTCCCGCCCACCTGACTCTCGGACATTTTGGGCCCGTTTCAGCCTGGATTGGGGCCAAAACAGCCCAGATTGGACCTCTGATGGGTGGTGAATCACTCTCCCGCTCAGCAGTGGCTCAATCCTGACCATTTTGGGCCCCTTTTCGGCCATTTTCAGTCCCTTTTTGCCATTTTGGGCCCAATTTCAGCCCTAAAGGGCCAGGATTGGGTCTAAAACAGCCAGAACAGGTGATGTCA
Source organism: Eublepharis macularius (assembly GCF_028583425.1). Taxonomy (NCBI): domain Eukaryota; kingdom Metazoa; phylum Chordata; class Lepidosauria; order Squamata; family Eublepharidae; genus Eublepharis; species Eublepharis macularius. Next base: position 7,369,090 of record NC_072791.1, on the reverse strand, counting down.
GGGGGTGTGGCATATGCAAATCAGTTATGCCAATGACATACTTCCGGTGATGGCAAGGGGTATGGCGTATGCTAATTGGTTATGCTAATGAGTTCCTCCAGCTCTTTTTCTATGAAATGACCCCTGTTCCTACATCTTCTCACAGGGAATTCCACGCTTGAATTACTTACAAAGCAACGAAGTAAATCCTTTATCAATTCTGAATCTACTGCTCATCTCTGCTTCCTCCCGCCCCAGTCCCCAATTTCTATTCTTATGGGAGCGGAAGAAAAAGTACTCCACGTACATTATTTTATAAATTCTCATCACAACTTTCTATAGCTGTACTCAACTCAGAAACCCAAACACAGGAGCCTTATCTCACACGCAAGGTGCTGTGAACATAGAATAACCGACTGTCTTAGGGAACGCCTGGGGATTTGGGGAGGGCAAGGTTTGGGGTAGGGTTGCCAACTTCCAGGTGGTGGCTGGAGATTTGGGCAGGGAACTCAATGGGATAGGGATTATAACCTGCTGACCTACATTCCCTCCCCAAACCCTCTACCCTCAAAATCACCAAGTATTTCCTTAATCGGAGCTAACGGCTCTATTTAGGATCCTCGGTGGCGAATAATGCCCTAAAGTCTATCCTTCAAAGCAGCCATTTTCTGCAGCCAAATTGATGTCTCGAGATCAGTTGTAATTCCAGGAGATCCCCAGGCCCAGACTGGAAGTCAGCAACTCTTATCTGAGCCCTCTATCATTTTAATTGTCCTTTTCTCCATCTCTGTGACAAACAGGCCCTGTCCCGGATAGCCCAGGCAAGCCCGATCTTGTCACATCTCAGAAGCTAAGCAGGGCCCGCCTTGTTTAGAAGTTAGAAAGGAAGACCAGATTGGCAGTGGCAGGCAGTGGCAAACCTACCTCTGTTCGTCTCTCGCCTTGAAAACCCCAGCAGGGGTCACCATAAGTCCACTACGACTCGACGGCACTTTCTACCACCACCATAACAAATAGGCTGATCAGAAATTCACCCTCACCTTCCCGTCCATGACTGGCTACTGCCCAATTGCTTGTAAACTGCGACCTTGACATGCAGGAGCTTTTCCACCCCCACCACCCCCAAAGCAATTATCATTGGCAGGGCTTTTTTTCAGCCGGAACGCAGTGGAACGGAGTTCCGGCACCTCTTGAAAACGGTCACATGGCTGGTGGCCCCGCCCCCTGATCTCCAGACAGAGGGGAGTTGAGATTGCCCTCCGCGCTGCTGCAGCGCGGAGGGCAATCTAAATTCCCCTCTGTCTGGAGATCAGGGGGCGGGGCCACCAACCATGTGACCATTTTCGCTGAGGGTGATTTAAATGTTTAAAAACTCCTCCCCTTGTTCCAGCTGACCCAAAGCGACGTCATTGCATGGTCCCAGAAGCGTGCATGCACTTTGAGCATGCACACGCAGTACCAGGGGCACCACCTCCCACCAGGAGTTGCCCTCTGTGCTGGCAACCCACTGAGTTCCACCACCTTTTTTCCCAGAAAAAAAGCCCTGGGATAAATGACAGTGACCTCAAAGTGCCAACGTCTTAAAGAAAGGAGCGCTGTCTCAAACTCTCCTCACTCTGAGGAAACATTTGGCAAAAATGGATTGCGGCGGCTTCTCAGCGAAGAGCCCAAACTAGGAGCTGCTGATTTCACCAGAGAAGCTCCAGCGTCACTCCCCATTCTGCAATGTGCAAACCTTTGCGATTCACTCCCAAAGCAGGCATTAATTATCAAAGCATTTATTTATTTTTTCCTATGAAGTAATTTTGGCTGGGAAGCAACATTTTTGCCTGCAAAACAAAAAGTGAGTCCCAAAGTCCTCAAAGGCCTCGAAAGTCAGCAAACTTGCTTTGAGGGAAACATCAGTTATTGGCTCCTAAGAAAGCTTGGGTCCTGCATAGGGTTTAGGGTCGCCCAGTCTGGGTTGGGAAATTCTGAGAGGTTTGGGGATGGAGCTTGGGAAAGGTGGGATTTGTGGGAGGGGAAGGACCCCTCTTCGGGGCATAACGCCATAGAGTCTACCCTCCAAAGCAGCCATTTTCTTCAGTGGAACTGATTTCTATCGTCTAGAAAACAGGTGTAATGTGGGGAGGTCTCCAGGCCCCACCTGGAGGTTGGCGACCATGACCAATCTTATTCCCTCCTCATTTACCTTACAGAGTTCTTGTTAAGACAGAGTGAGGAGGGAACAACATATGCTAACTTGAGTGCCCCCTGAGAAGAAAGGTGGGATAAAAATCTGGTTTTATTTATTTTCCTTTTTAGCTTGTCTTTCTTGGTGCAACCGAAGGTGGATTAGAAGCACGATAAGGGCTCGTCAGTCAATGATAGAGACCTTCCATGCCCACAGCCTCCTGGGAAAGGACTGAAGTCGACCTCCGTCACCAACGCTTTTATCTCACATTTTTATTTTCCGTTTGGAACTCAGCCCACCGAGGGCCTGTCTGGACAATGCGTTTCAGCCCAAACTGGTTTTGTCATTGGCTCCCAAACAGCAGTCCACTTGCTAAAATTTCCTGGACGGCCAGGGCAGAATAGAGGCAGAGAAGATGATTCATCGCTCTTCCGTGTTTCCTTTAAAAAGTCACACAGAAAACACACGGCTCAACCCTACGCCTGGTTTTCTCAATTCTTCATTCCCTGTGGTTGCAGGACTGCAGCCTACATGTTAGAGAAGGCTCCGAGCTGAGCTTTTCCTGACATATCAGCTGTCTGCGCATTGGGAACTTCTTTTGCACATGTGAGGATATTTTATTCACTTTGTTTACTCCCCACTTTTCTCCTCAAAAGAGACACAAAGTGGGGTTACCAGGGCCCCTTAGCCTCCTGGTGGGAGGTGGGGGAACTGGCACTTAACGTATTGCTGGCCCCATGATGCTCCTTGCTCCTATGTGATGATGTCACTTCCTGGAAGTGACATCATCTCACAGGTGCAGGGGCACACATGCACTTCGCAGAGGCCTGATTTTGGCCCCAAACAGGCCTCAAACCTGTTTGGGGCCAAAATTGGCCTGCTACAAAACGTAGGAGCGCTCTCAGGGTGGCGCGATGACATCACTCCCAGGTGTGACATCGTTGTGCCACCCCAGAAGCGCACCCCTGAGGCCCATTCCCATGCTGTCCTCCCCTGCTGGTGGGGAACGGAAGGTGAATTCGGGGGATCGCCTGCCCCCCACCGGGTAAATGGAATTCCTAACACAAAGTGACTTACATTGCTTTTCCTCACAACAACCCTGCGAGGTAGGATAGGTGGAGAGTGCTTGACTGGCCCAAGGTCACACAGCAATCTCCCGTGGAGTTGGAATTCAAACCTGTGTGTCCCAGAGCCCAGTCTGAAACTCTAACCACAAAGCTCACTGGCTTAGCTCAAGTCAGAGTGCTGGCCCGTCTGTCCCAGTGTTACCTGCTCCAATTGACAGCAGCCTTCCAAGGCTTGGCACATGTTTCCAGAGGTCCTTGAGAGGCAAGAGGGCCGGGTTTGTAGTGGGAAACCTCTTCAGGCGAAACAGGTGCTCTGCCCTCCAGCTATACCTCTTCCCCTTCAGGGTTGAGGGAGGATTCAAAGATGCCATTCCCACACCTGCAGCCGGAGGTGGTGCAATCCAAGAACAGTTTTTATTATGTGCTTGAGCATGAGGTGCTTGCCTCGATCAGTGGCACCCCAGAAAGTTCCCTGCTGCTCTTTGGCTCAAAAACACACACCTGTAAGGGCCGTGTCATTCTTGAAGAGAAGCTACCAGGGCCCACCCCTTTCCATGTGGCTATCACCAATCAGAGACAGTTTTGAGGGCAAGAGGGCTGTCAGCAGGGATATGGGGGGCCACAATGCCAGCCCAGGTAATGCATCACTTCTGGTTTAAAAAACAAAGTGATATGGGTAGCTCTAGGAATTGATGGAAACACTCTGGTAAAATCTGTAGCAATTCCTTGAGCCGCTTGACGTCATTGCCGGATTTTTAACATGATGCTGTAAGAGATGTTGCAGGCTATTTTAAATTTTACTTTTCTCCTGCTGCCATTGTGATGGACAATTGGAGTGGAAATGGGCAGGGTTTGGCTGCAAAGGGCGAGAACGTGCGTAGAGACAGGAACCCAGAGAACCACAACGACTAATCTCCCAACTGCAGATGAGTTCTCCTGGAGGCAGCTTTAGGGATCTCAAGACTGCCTTGGCAAATTCCAGCACATTCTGGGGGAGGATGGCGTTTGGGAAGGATGTTATGCCACTTCTGGGAAATGCTCTAGGCTGCCTCCCCTAGTCTCTGTGGTCTACCATAGAGACTTGGGGAATTTCCTAGAGCATCACTAAATGGATGTACACTAGTACCTGGGAGACCTAGATGGGGTTTGTATGCAGAGTGTAGGGATCAACATAGAAGCTAGGAATTCTACTGTAACACATGACTTTTGTTATGACTTTTTGTTATTTGGGAAATCTCTGCCCAACCTGGCTTTGCACCTAACAGAAGAACAAAAGAAGCCCAATATGGTGGGTCCTGGTCAGGGGCTGGTGGGCCATGCTGTAAACTCAGCAGCGCAGAGGCAGTACCATGCACTATTGATCTATGCCCAAGACTATGCAACAAGCCAGTGAGGTGTAGTGGTTAGATGATCAGGCTAGGATCTGGGAGACCCCTGCCTCTGCCACCCTCGTCTTCATTGGAGATCTCCTGTCCAATTACTAACCAAGGCTGACCTTGCATAGCTTCTGAGATCTGGCAAGCTCAGGCTCACCTGGGCTATCCAGGACAGGGCGCTTTGGAGGGTGGAATCTATGACATCATACCCCACTGAGGCCCCTCCCCTCCCCAGGCTCCACCCCCCAAGCCTCCAGGAATTTTCCAACCCAGAGTTGGCCACCCTAGCAAGGTGCCCTCAGTGGTCCCCTTCCTTGACCACTTCTTAGTCCTCTCCCTTTGAGCCCAAAACTTTGGTCAGCAGCGGTAGCTATTCCTCACCCTGGTCTCTGGTGCTTCCCTAAACTGAGCTGCTGTAGCATAGTGGTTAAGTGGTTGGGTTGTGAACCAGTACTCTGCTGGTTCGACTCCCACTCCTGCCATGAGCTCAGCAGGTGGCCTTTAATAAGTCGCTCCTCTCAGCCCCAGCTCCCCAGCTCTGTTGTGGAGATAATAACAACACTATGGATGGGCACTAATCTGTCCAGAAGGGTGGCATATAAGCGCACTGTTGTTGTTGTTATAATACTTGTTGCTTGTAACACAAACTGCAAGCTGGCTGAAGTCTGCATTGGCCGACCATTTTATCTGGGTAGACCACCCTCAGTTCTGTTTTTGGTCACCTTATAATATGATGGAATGTTGGCTTTTGTTTATTTAATTTTTATCTCACCCTTCTTCCGAGGACCTCGGGGTACACTCTCCTTTGATCCTTAACAAGAGCCCTCCAAGGTAGATTAGGTTGAGAGCGAGCAAAAGACCCAAGGTCGCCTAGCAAGGGATTTGAACTCTGGTCTCCCCATCATATTCATCATCTTTGCCCATCAAGGCAAAGATCACAACTTTGCATATGAGGACTGCGTGTTTGTAAAGTGTTATCAAGTCCCAGCCAACATAAGGCAGCCCCATCAAGTGAGCAGAGGTGTTTTTGACATTGCTCGTCTCTTCGTAGTGACCCCGGACGTCCTTGGTGGACTCTCGTCCGAGAATTAACCAGGGCCAACGTTGCTTACCTTCCTAGATCTGATGAGATTGAGCTCGCCTGGACCACTCAAGTCAGGGCAGCATGAGAATTATTGCATAAAAGGCTTAATTTTTACGCAGAAGTTTTTGGCGCACCCAGTCATTGAAAAAAGGCTAGCGATCCCTTAGTCCCTTTGCAGTGAACACAAAGATGCTGCATGCCAGTTTACGGGACAAGCAGGCTGGTACATTTTGCCCGCTTGCTGCCTCTGTCTGGTTGATCTTTGAGGATGAGAAGAAATCGACAGGAGTTGAAGACCTCTGGTGTAGGAGACCATAACAGGTTAATTCGCCCCTCTGGCTCAACCCCAAGTGGAGAATGCAAAAGACAGAAAGCCGAGGAAGCCACCGAGAATTTATGGACCCCAATGGACTGTGTGGAGTTTTCCCCTGGCTGCAGAAATTGGTGGCATTGCGTAAGGCGCAGCGATCGTATCTGTTGTTTATGGGTTACTGCCGGGTTTCTTGCTATTTTATTGCGCCTCCGTGATGAGGCTGTTTTTGGAGTGCTACTGTTAAATATAAACAACCTTGGCCATAAAGTACAGCTTCCTTTCGGCAGAGTGAACGCTGCCAAATCTGTGACTTTGTGGAAGGGCTGGGTATTCTTTTCTTAAAGGTCCAGTTCCAGGAACTCAGTAGCGCTGGAATCTTCATTTTTATTTTTATGAACGCAGGGGTTGTTTTGTTGGATCGACCGAACGGCCAGCCAGCCAGAGGCCTCTGGTGCCGGAAAGTTGGGTGATCCGGGCAAGGCAGTGGTTTTCTTTGATTCTTGTACCTGGAATTCATGAAAATTATTTAGTTATGTATTTATTTCATTTATACCCCACCTTTCTCCCCAATTGGGACTCATAGGCCCAGTTCTCCAGGGAAACTCATCTCTGTCATCTGCAAAGCAGCTGAGAGCCAGTTTGGTGTAGTGGTTAAGAGCAGGCAGGACTCTAATCTGGAGAGCCAGGTTTGATTCCCCACTCCTCCACTTGAAGCCAGCTGGGTGACCTTGGGTCAGTCACAGCTCTCTCGGAGCTCTCTCAGCTCCACCCACCTCACAGGGTGTTTTGTTGTGCGGATAATAATAATAACATACTTTGTAAACCGCTCTGAGTGGGCATTAAGTTGTCCTGAAGGGCGGTATATAAATCCAATGTTGTTGTTGTTGTTATTATTATTCAAAACTGCTTTCCTTACAAGTCAGGTTAAACTGAGATTGTGCGACTGGTCCAAGAGCTTCCATAGCGAAAAAGGGGATTCTGTTAGCCTCTTACCAGGAAAACACCACCAGGGGTCGTCATAAGTCAGCTATGACTTGGGGGCACTGTCCTCCACCACCACCAGCACCCTCCAAAGCAGCCATTTTCTCCAGGGAAACTCATCTCTGTCATCTGCAAAGCAGCTGTAATTCCAGGAGATCTCCAGGCCTCACCTGGATGTTGGCAACCCTACACCTTCCCTAGGCCCTTCCCACAAAATCCAGAAGTACGGCATCATCCCCCTATTGCTGAAGGCAGAGAGGGTGGATCGGAACCAAGCAATGAAGTCATGTGGCAGGGATATTCGAACCAGGGGCATCCTGATTTGCAGAGAAGTTTCTCAACTATTGCCCTCCTTAAGGTGCCTCTTCCTTGTTTAATTTATGCAGGGCTCATTTCGAGGGGGAACGCACAGGAACGCAGTTCCGGCAGTTCCCCAAAGAGGTCACATGTCAGGTGGCCCTGCCCACCTGACTCTTGGCCAATTTGGGCCGGTTTCGGCCTGGATTGGGGCCGAAACGGCCCGGATTGGGCCTCTGACGGCTGGTGGATCACTCTCCTGCTCATCAGCGGCCTGATCCTGACCATTTTGGGCCCCTTTTCAGCCATTTTCAGCCCCTTTTTGCCATTTTGGGCCCAATTTCGGCCCTGAATGGCCAGGATTGGGTCCAAAACAGCCAGAATATGTGATGTCAGGGGGTGTTGCATATGCAAATCAGTTATGCTAATGACACACTTCCGTTTACGGCAAGAGGTGTGGCATATGCTAATGAGTTATGCTAATGAGTTCCTCCAGCTCTTTTTCTACGAAATGACCCCTGAATTTATGTATTTATTTGGGATGTTTTACCCCACCCTTCTATCCATCCGTCAAAGCAGCTTAAAAAGAAAAGAAAGCTTGGAAGGTAAAATATGCACACAAAAAGTGGGATGCTCTTTGAAATCCAGTTGATTCTACCGGGGCAAGATTTGAGCACTTTTTAAAACTCCCATAAAGAGTTCTGGAACTTCAAAAAGCTTTAATGTTGGCTAAAGGTTAAATTCACATTTTCCATATGCTTTTAAGTGATCCAGAACAGGTTTTCTTAGGATCATGCCCTTCCGAAGTGGTCAGACTATGAAACTGTATTGGGGGATAATAACGCTGCCTTTCCAGGAATATGCTGTAGCATAGTGGTTAAGTGGTTGGGCTGCGAATCAGCACACTGCTGGTTCGAATCCCACCTCTGCCATGAGCTCTGCAGGTGGTCTTGGGTAAGCCACTGCTCTCAGCCCCAGCTGTATTGTGGGGATAATAATAACACTGACTTTCCAGGAGTATGCTGCTGCAGCATCGTAGTTATGTGGTTGGGCTGTGTATCAGCACTCTGCTGGTTTGAATCCTACTCCTTCCTCCGAGGACCTCAGGGTAAGCCACTCCTCTCAGCCCCAGCTCCCCAGCTGTATTGTGAAAATAATAACAACACTGACTCTGTTTACCACGCTGTGTGGGGCACTAATCTCTCCAGAAGAGAGAGAGATAAGCACAGTTGTCATTGTTGTTATTAAAATGTTTTAATATTTTTGTGATTGCATTTTATTATCCTTTTGAATATTGCATTGTGTCTGCATTGAACGCAACAGAGAAGAATAGCAACCCATTTAGAGGGGTGTGTGTGGAGGACTGTATACTTAAATTGTTTTAAGTGTGACTATGTTTGCTGAAGTGGTCACAAAGATCAGAGTCTTATTTGTGGTGGTGCCTTGCTTGTTCAATCTCCTCCCTGTCAAGACTAGGGTTACCAACACACCTGGAGGAAAGAATGTCCTATCCCCTTAATAGAGGTGTAATGTATGAAAACGGACAGCTAAAACTTTTCAAGGCGCAGAAGTAAATAACATTACCAGGTTAATTAAGTCTCTATTAAGCCTCTTTTGAAGGGATCAGGCATATTTTTTCTCCTCCAAACTGATTGGCAACCCGAATCAAGATATTATTTATTAAGTTTTAGATGCCAGGTAAGACCCATTCTGTTCTCACAAGCTTTTATGGTGACTTCAATGGACTTAGAAGTGCAACTTTTCTTAGGATGGTGCTGTAACTTTTCTTTGTACATGGCTGCTCTTGCTTCTTCGATTAAACGGCTTTATGGTGATGTGGCACATAAGGGGGGCAGTTTGGTGTAGTGGTTAAGAGTGCGGGACTCTAATCTGGAGAGCTGGGTTTGATTCCCCACTCCTCTGCTTGATGCCAGCTGGGTGACCTTGGGTCAGTCACAGCTCTCTCAGGGCTCTCTCAGCCCCACCCACCTCATAGGGTGTTTGTTGTTGTGGGAATAATAATGACATACTTTGTGAACCGCTCTGAGAGGCCATTGAATTGTCCTGAAGGGTAGTATATAAATCGAATATTGTTATTAAATAATTTAGCGAATTGGATTTTTAGAAGTAGCAATTGCAGCCAGTACTTAGCAGATTATAGAATCCTTTCTGACTCTTTGTAGGATCCTTGGACCCTACAGACAGGAAGAATTCTACAGATAGTAAAGAGTCCAGTAGCACCTTTAAGACTAACCAACTCTATTGTAGTATAAGCTTTCGAGGACCACAGCTCTCTTCATCTGATGCATCTGTAGCATAAGCTTTCAAGAACCACAGCTCTCTTTGTCAGATGTATCTGTAGCATAAGCTTTCGAGAAGCACAGCTCTCTTCGTCAGATGCATCTGTAGCATAAGCTTTCAAGAACCACAGCTCTCTGACAATGCATCTGATGAAGAGAGTTGTGGTTCTTGAAAGCTTACACTACAAATAAGTTGGTTAGTCTTAAAGGTGCTACTGGACTCTTTACTATTTTGCAACTACAGACTAATACGGCTAACTTCTCTGGATCTATTCTACAGATAGTCAGTAATCACTCCCTCCCACCCACCTGATCAGATAATCAATAATCATATAATGATTTCAAACACATAGGGCTGTTAAATATTTGCAATTGACAAGCATCCATTAGTTTCGCCCTCACCTGATCTGTGCTACTTTATTTTACGTTTTTAAGTCTTTAGCAGCGCAATCCTATGGACAGTTACTCCAGTCTAAGCCTGTTGAAGTCAATGGGATTAGACTCGGGTAACTCTCCATAGGATTGCACTGTAAGTTTACGTTCTCATTCGCTACTCTTTTCCTAGTATTGAAGAGCCGACTGCATGTAGATAGAGGAGAAATTTCAGAACCTGGCAATTGATTATTGGCTCCTGAGAGGCTTTTATTAAGAACTTCCACCAGACCCCATTAATGAAATAGTGTGTTTGGTGTTCTTGAAATAGTTGAGAAATAATATTAATTAATTCATTAATGTTGAGAAATGTTATCGCACATGGAATAATGTTTTAAATATTTGTTTATAATGTATTTATTGTTTTAAACTGTATGTTATAAATTGTATGTTGTTACACTGCCCTGAGCCCGTCTGACGGGGAGGGCGGTCTAGAAATGTAATGTAATAAATAAATAAATAATCTGAAACAAAAGTCTTGGGGGGGGGCGGTCCTTGTTACTTCCCATCAAGTAAAAGTGTTTTAAATAAATAAACTTCTGTTAAATCTCATGGTTTTCCAGCCAATCTTGAGATTTGCGCATTCTTTGTGGGATGGTACCAAGTGCTGAGAGATCTCTATCTTTTGGTGCTACACCTCTGAAGATGCCAGCCACAGCTGCTGGCGAAACGTCAGGAACTACAATGCCAAGACCACGGCAATACAGCCCGGAAAACCCCCAACAACCATCGTTCTCCGGCCGTGAAAGCCTTCGACAATACATTGCTGTAGTTTTGTTGATCTTTTTTCAAAAAATTCCATTACAAAATATTATTCACCTAAGAAGAAAGCAGGATTTTTAGGAATTTTCCACTGTTTGTCAGGCTGCTAATGAATGGAATGAAAAAAATCTGAACGCAAAAAAATTCTGGAATAGATGTATATACATATATTAGATGCAGCAACAGAGAATCCGTGCTTGCAGTGGACGGATATAGATAAAGCTCACAGACAGAGAAGTCATTATTGGGAACAGTACAGTAGTTTCCACTTTTGCTACTGTTTGAGGTGTTTTATGATTTCTTTTATTGCCTCAAAACACAGGACTAAAACTGCATAGTGGTGGGACTGCCAGCTAACTGGCCTGGAGGAAAAAAACTGGAGCTTAATGTGCATAAATAGTCAGCCAAAGCATTTCACTGTATGGAAGTAAAGAATATCACTGGACGAATAACATCTCACCAAACCTCTTTTAAAGGGATAGATCCAGAGGAGTTATCCGTGTTAGTCTGCAGTAGCAAAATAGTAAAGACTCCAGTAGCACCTTTAAGACAATCCAACTTTATTGTAGCATAAGCTTTCGAGAAGCACAGCTCTCTTGCATCAGTTGCATCTGACGAAGAAAGCTGTGGTTCTCGAAAGCGTATGCTACAATAAAGTTGGTTGGTCTTAAAGGTGCTACTGGACTCTTTGTTATTTTAAAGGGATAAGTCATCTTTTTCTCCAGGCAACCCTACCTTTTGGAAAGGAGAGAGCCACATGGGGTGTGTGCTGGAGTGGAGACATAGCGGCAGAGAAAGAGTTAACATGCAACATGTCATTAACTCCTTCATGGCCAGACTCTTGAAGTGGCCCAATAAATTCTCTTAGCGACAGGGTCATGTGGCCCAGCTAATAGTTTTTCTGCCAGTTTCTGGAATGTGCAAAGTTCCCAACTGCCCTCAAGGAAGATCCAGATATTTCTAGCCCCCTTGCCAAACTCCAGTCCTAGAGGAAAGGAAATCATTACTTTCAGTGCAGGAAAGAGAAGATTTTAAGGAAAGAAGGCAAAGAAATTTGATTGTACCGCATTCCCCTGGCGTAGACCTTGGCTTCAGGAGAGATAATGCCACGTGGCTTCAGCTAACATTACGGGGAGGAGAATTTCTTTTTCTGAAATTCATTTTTTTTAGATATAGCCATTGATTCTTCTTTTTCTTTTTTTCCTCTTTTGAAAGAGGGATTTCTCTTTCGTTTCTCTTTGTAGAGAAATCCATGCACCCCATTGTAACTTCAGCCCCTTGCAGCAGTTTGATGTAACACACAACAGGGGGTGCTGTAAGAGGAGGACAGGAAGGTTTGGGAAGACGCTGTCTGCCTCTGAGCATCTACCGAGTGAAATCTGGAATTATAGCGCAACCTCCCTTCCTGCCCCACCTCTGTTCAGATTTGTTTGATCAAAATGGAACCGATTAGAAATTGGGTTGTTCTGATACGGAACTTACTAGTAAATTTCTTCTAGGCACTAACCCAGTAATTTCTGCTCCCTGTACTAGTTTCTTCATAGCAGCTTGTAAAATTCGCAAGCAAATAGTATGTAAAGCAATTGATTTTTAAATATTCATTACCGAGGATTTTATATTGTAATTTATGAATAAACTATGTTTTATGTTTTGTAATTGCATATGTTCTACCCAAAGGAACACCTTTTGGGCATTCTCTGCTGGTCTTTGACAATAATAATAAACTACAAAGATTGCATACAGTAGCACCTTTAAGACTAACCAATTTTATTGTAGCATAAGCTTTCGAGAACCTTAGTTCTCTTCATCAGATATATCTGAGGAAGAGAGCTGTGGTTCTCGAAAGCTTATGCTACAATAAAGTTCGTTAGTCTTAAAGGTGCTACTGGACTCTTTTTGATTTTGCTACTACAGACTAACACGGCTAACTCCTCTGGATCAAAGATTGCATACGAACCTCAAATTTCTAAAAACAGAGGGGGAAAGGGATAGCTGGATTTCAGGGGGAAATTGAGCAGAGAGGAATTAAGAGATTTTCTCTTGACAACAGCTTGTCCCTAAACCCAAGGACGTCCCCTCTTAGCTTTCATTCGTTCATTCGTTCATTCATTCGTTCATTTACCGGCTAGTTTTGCCCTCACTGAACCCTTTTTCTTGGCGATGCTGGTAAAGAGCTGCTCTTGCAAGACCAAAGCCAAACTCTTTGTAACCGGGCTCTACTCCTTTGCAAGTTTTGCCAGATCTGAGCTGCTAGATCAGGGCTAGCCAGTCTTTGAACATCAGGGCGTGCCTGGGGACAGGTGTGTTGCCTTTCAGCACTGTGATGCAACGTGTTGTGTTATCTGAAATGTCCTCTTCTGCACAACAGCTGCAGGCGCAAAAGCTCAGGATTTGAAAAACTGGCCACCTCTGTGCTAGTTCAAAGCAGAAATGTTACAACTCAACCTTTTGCCAGTGAATTGCGATACGTGTTGTTAAACCTCTGCTACAAAATCCGGTCGATATCCTACCCGCGGAGGTTCCATAACCTTTGCTGTTTGAACATAAAACGGGAGATCCCAAAATCAGAGTCTACAAACAAAGCAGAATAATTCATTCTTATTTCAAAAGGTTACCCTGACCTGGATAGCCCAGGTGAGCCTGATCTCATCAGATCTCAGAAGCTAAGCAGGGTTGGCCTTGGTTAGTAATTGGATGGGAGACCTCCAATGAAGACCAGGGTTGAAGAGGCAGGCAAGGGCAACCCACCTCTGTTAGTCTCTTGCCATGAAAACCCCACCAGGAGTAACCATAAGTCAGCTGTGACTTGAAGGCACTCTCCTCAACCACCAGCACCTTAAAGACCAACTAGATTTCCAGGGTGTGAGGCTTTCCAGAGTAGAGCTCCGTTCCTCAGATACAAAGAGTGGAAAAAGAAAGAGGTCCTTATAATCCAGGCACAAGGAAGGAGGGGTATTGTAAACGAGAATTTCACGAAGCAATCTATAATGCACGTTGTAGTTAGCTTGATAAAGCCTGGGTGCAGTCCAGGGCTGATGAGGCAGGCAATGGCAAACCATTTCTGTTAGTCTCTTGCCAGGAAAACCCCACCAGGGGTCGCCATAAGTCAGCTATGACTTGAGGGCAATTTCCACATTCTACCATAAGGATAATTGAGAGAGAAGGTTGGATTCGAAGACGCATTGGGGAGTTCTACTTACCCGCCTGGTCTTCCCTCCTGCTGCAATATCTCATGCTTGCTGGAATGCAACAGGTTTTTAAGCAGTGCATTTTAAGGCAGAATGGTCAATGCCAGCGTATTGACTTTAAGCAGCTTGGCAACCGATCTGCAGCAATATACACATTTCTTTCGGGCTATAGCCCAATTATTATTCAAATGACATGGGACAAAAGACAAGCTGCAATAAGAGAAAATATTTCGTTGAGTGATTTCCCCAGCCTGAGTTTAGTCCATGTAGTGTTTCTTATTAAAGCATTGAACAGCCATGATAAGCCTTGCTGTTTGGGCAGCACAATAGTGTTCCCCAGGGGTCATTTAGTAGAAAAAGAGCTGCAGGAGCTCATTAGCATATGCCACACCCCTTGATCAGGCCAAAATGGCCGGGATTTGGTTGCTGCCAGATGGGGAGTGTTCCCTCACCTGGCAGTGGCCCGATCAGAGCCCTTTTGGCCCCAATCCAGGCCAAAACAGACCCAAAATGGCTCAAAATGGCCATTTTGAGCACATTTTGGCCTGGATCAGGCCCAAAAACGCCCAGATTGGGTTGGTGCTGGACAGCGGAGGGGTTCCCCGCCAGGCACCACCCTAATCCTGGTGGTTTGGGCCCTGATCCTGGCCAAAACGGGCCCCAAATGGCCAAAATGGCCATTTGGGCCCCGTTTTGGCCTGGATTGGGGACATTTTGGCCCCAATCAAGGCTTAAATGACCCTAAAGACAGGTGGATGGGGCCACCTCACTTGAAGGAACTGCCGGAACACCATTCCAGTGCGTTCCCCCTCGAAATGAGCTCTGTGTCCCCCAAAACCTCTCCTGAGGTTCAGGAATAGTTTAGTGCGGTGCAAGGATATGATTGCCAACTCTGGGTTGGGACATTCCTGGCCATTTGAGGGCAAAGCCTTGAGCAGGGTTGGGGACCTCAGTGAGGTATAATGCCGTAGAGTCCATCCTTCAAAGCTGCCATTTTCTCCAGGGTAACTGATCTCTGGAGATTAGTTGTAATTCCAGGAGATCCCAAGGCTCTATCTGGAGGTTAAGCCAAACTGACAGTGGATAACCACACCTAAGGGACTAAACTACCCACAAAATGACTTATTAGAACTATACATTTTTGATATATATTTTTTATAATTTAAAGTGCCAAGGTGCAAAGTGCTAATAAATACTGAAATAAATACATAACTATATCAATACAATTATATACAGTTTCTCAATGCAAAACGCTGAATGCAAGGATAATATATAGATTCCTATCAAGCAACGGCCATAGGCCGTTTTGTATTGAGAATTTTGTATTGAGAAATTGTATATAATTGTATTGCTATATGTATGTATTCATTTCAGTATTTATTAGCACTTTGCACCTCAGCACTTTAAATGATCCAAAAAAAATATATTAAAAATTTATAGTTCTAAGAAGTCATTTTGTGGGTAGTTTAGTCCCTTAGGTGTGGTTATCCACAGTCAGTCTGGCTGGTGATACTAAGGGAACTTCTGTTTATTGTAATGAACCTGGAGGTTGGCAACACTATACAAGAAGCTGAACCTGGAGAATAAAAGAGCGGAAATAGACTCGTTCCCCAAATGAGCACCCTCAGACGTATGCAAAACATTTTGAGCACACATTATTGTTGCTAACTCCAGTGAGCGTCTGAGCGCGCACACGTCTCCTCAGTTCGTTGTGCGATGGGGGAGCCGGAGGAGCGCAGAGTTGCCAACCTGCCCATCCACTCCACCAACATCCCTTCCCACCATCCTCGGAAGCAGCCCAGCAGCACACGGCCACCGTGAGTGATCGAAAGGCTGTGATCAATAATGCGGATATGTCTGAGGAGATGCAGCAGGACTCTGTGGAGCGTGCTGCACAGGCCCTGGAAAAATATAACATTGAGAAGGACATTGCTGCTCACATAAAGAAGGAGTTTGACAAGAAATACAATCCTACTTGGCACCGTATTGTGGCAAGAAACTTTGGCAGTTGTGTGACTCAGGGGAACAAACACTTCATCTACGTTTACCTGGGCCAAGTTGCGATTCTCCTCTTCAAATCCGGTTAGAACATGGGGTGGTTTTACCCAAACATGCCCTTGATTGCAAGACGGCAGTGCACACTCATTCCAAATAGGCTGAGGTCTTCAGCCTTGCCCAGGGAACATACCTTGATCTTCAAGCCGTTTGTTGTTTTAATGGACAGGCACTCTTCTGTACCAGTTTGTGTTTTTGTTGTGGCCATAAAAAGTAGCAAAAAAAACACACACACAACCCAAATTATTGTTGCTAACTCCAGGTAACTCAGGGCCAAGCTACAAGTGACGAATGACACTTGAACGGCAAGTGGATCGAGTGACGGGCAAGTGAACAGGGAGAAATACACTTGCCGTTCAAGTGTCATTCATCACTTGTCGCTTGGCCCTCAGAGCCAAGCTACAAGCGACGCCTGACAGGTTGGACACTTTTCGGCTTGCCTCAAGTTTTGATGGGAAATGTAGGCACATCCTGGTCTTGCAGCTGTAATGGAGAGCCAAGCTGTAAAACCAGGATGCCTACATTTCCCATCAAAACTTGAGGGAAGCTGACAAGTGTCCAACCTGTGTCAGGCGTCACTTGTAGCTTGGCTCTCAGTCCAGCAACTGAAGTTACAAGGGGACAGCTGGCAGGTGAAGGGATACTGAGAGATACAGATGCTGAGAAAAATCAAAAATAGTCCAGTAGCACCTTTAAGACTAACTAAGGCCGTTTCCACACAGCTTGCCTTGTTGTGGAAAATAGCAAAATCTCACGCGGAATCACGCAAGAAGACACTGTTATCGCATCTTCTTGTGCAATAACAGCATCTTCTCGCGTGATAACAGCGTTTTCTCGCGAGATTTCGCATGAGATTTCGCTATTTTCCACAACAAGGTAAGCTGTGTGGAAACGGCACAACTTTATTGTAGCATAAGCTTTCGAGAATCACAGTTCTCTTCGTCAGGTGCAGATGCTGAGAAAACTCCATTGTGTACAAGTTGCATAGAAAAGGTAACAGGAGCACCCATTTGGGCTTCTCCCGTAACTACTGCAAAGAGAAAAGATTCCCCATGGGGTGGAAACTGCCCTCTTGCGCAATTACAAACGCTTGAGCAGCTTTCTCTTGGTTTGGAACTGACAACTGCCTACGGAGCCAAGGCATTTCTAGGGTTGGGAATTAAGCCCCAAAAGACAGCATCAGTTATGGCATGGCAGTTAGGGTGGCGGTGGAGACGGTGGGGACCTGGTTTGAAGCCCACCACCCCCTTGGGGCCTGCCACAGCCTAACCTAACTCTCAGAATTATCGTGAGGATAAAAAGAAGACTATGCATGTTGCTCCGAGCTGGATAAAAACAAGCTGGAGATGTCAACAGAAAGAAACTTGGCCCCACGTGAAGTAAAGTTACTTACTCTGGTTTGAGGAACTCCTGGAGATCTGGAAGTGCGTCCTGCGGAGGGTGAAGTTTAGGAAGGGGACAGTCCCCAACAAGATGTAGTGACGTAGATTCCACCCTTCCTAGTAGCGGTTTACTCCAGGATTTGAGTCCAGTGGCACCTTAGAGATCAGTAAGATTTTCAGAGCGTAAGCTTTCAAGAGTCAGAGCTTGGAGGGGAGAGTGCCCTTAAGTTATAGCTGACTTATGGTGACCCCCGGTGCGGTTTTCACAGCAAGAGACTAACAGAGGGGGTTTGCCATTGCCTGCCTCTGCAACTCTGGTCAATGTGGGAGGTCTCCCATCCAATTTCTAAGCAAGGCTGACCCTGCTTAGCTTCTGAGATCTGACAAGATCTAGCTCACCCCTTACACCATGAAAATCTTGTTAGTCTCTAATCTGTCACTGGACTCAAATCCTGCTTTACTACTGCAGACCAACATGGCTGCCACCTGAACCATTTTCTCCAGGGGAACTGATCTCTGTCATCTGGAGATCAGTCGTAATTCTGGGAGATCTTGAGGTCAACAACCGCAACGCAAAGAATTTCAAACTGTTGTGATGATTGCCTTGGCAGATCACCTCTATGGCAGTATCTCCCCGCCCCTCCAAAAGAGAGCTTTCTACGGCCTGCTTTGGGCGAGGTGATGCTACCAGCCTAGCCCACATGCTGTGGAAATGGAGTGTGCTCCCTACAGGGCTTTGCAAGGCCTGAGGTCTCTGGGTAGCAGAAACACAAAATCAAATTGGTGCAGAAAGTTTCAGGCAGGTAGCTGCATTAGTTTGCAGTTGATGAGCAAGTTTCGGGTCTAGTAGCACCTTTTCTATTCCTTGGCTCAATCACCAGCCAAAAGGGAAACTGCAAGGAAGAAGTGAGAAGACTGGGAGCCACGCTACAAGTGACGCCTTTCACAGGTTGGACACTTGTCAGCTTCCCTCACGTTTTGATGGGAAATGTAGGCGTCCTGGTTTTACAGCTTGGCTCTCCATTACAGCTGCAAGACCAGGACGCCTACATTTCCTATCAAAACTTGAGGGAAGCTGACAAGTGTCCAACCTGTGTCAGGCGTCACTTGTAGCTTGGCTCTGAGAAGAGCAGCTGTGAGGGAGCTAGAAAAGATCCTTAAAGAGAAAGATGTCTCCTGGGGGAGCAAGATCAAGATAATCAGAACTGTGGTATTCCCCATTACTATATGTGGATGTGAAAGTTGGACGGTGAAGAAAGCTGACAGGAAAAAAATGGATTCATTTGAAATGTGGTGCTGGAGAAGAGTTTTGGGGATACCATGGACAGCCAAAAAGACAGACAAGTGGGTACTAGATCAAATCAAGCTTGAATTCTCCCCAGAAGCTAAAATGATAAAACTGAGGCTATCGTACTTTGGTCACATCACGAGAAAACAAGATTCTCTGGAAAAGTCAATAAGGCTAAGCAAAGTGGTAGGAAAAGAGGAAGACCTAAAACAAGATGGTTTGACTCAATAAAAGAAGCCACGTCTTCCAGTTTGTAGGATCTGAGCAAGTCTGTCAATGACGGGACATTTTGGAGCTCTTTCATTCATAGAGAAGAGCCCCGTGGTGCAGAGTGGTAAGCGGCAGTACTGCAGCCCAAGCTCTGCTCATGACCTGAGTTCGATCCTGGCGGAAGCCGGGTTCAAGTAGCCAAAGGTCAGTAAAATGAGTACCCAGCTTCCTGGGGGTAAAGTGTAGATGACTGGGGAAGGCAATGGCAAACCGCCCCGTAACAAAAAGTCTGCCAAGAAAACATCATGATGCGACGTCCCTCATGGGTCGGTAATGACTCGGTGCTTGCACAGGGGACTACCTTTCCCTCTTTTTTATCATTTATAGGGTCGCCATAGGTCGGAGGCGAATTAACGGCACATAACACACAGAGCACCTTAAAGAGCAACGAAGAGTTTCCAGAGAATAAGCTTTCATGAGTCAAGCTCCCTGGGAATTCTTTGTCGGTTCAGAAAGGAACAGTTCTGGTGCTTGGCCAATGGAACGTCTCCTTCGGCTTTTTGGCCTGTTGCTCCTGGGCTCATGAGAGCTTGTGAAGTTAATTCCTCAGGCAGCGGCCGGGGTTATCAGTGTGAAAGTGTGTAATTGCCCTGTCAAACAGCTGAAAAGCTCTCCCCTTTGGCTTCTGCCACTTCAAAATGAAATTCTTTCTTTGGCATGGTTATGTCTGATATGCAAGCATCAAAGGGCGAGGCAGCAGGTCACCAGTGCCCGGGGCTAGACATCTACCTTCTAAAGAGAGGAATGAGAGCGAGTGGGGGGATCTGGAGACAAAGAGCAAATGGTGAGGGGGAGGAAAGAGGAATCCTTGAGAATGGCACACCCAGAGACTTTAGCCATCATCCTGGTTCTCAGCTCCAGTCTCCGGGATGAGAGCTTAAAAGTGTTCTACTGAAGACGATCTGGTTGCCAGAGGCCTGCAGAAATAAATCAGGGACTCAGAATAAGTTAAGAATTTTCTGGCTTTATGTCTGTGTTTTTTTTCCTTCTGCATCAGAAAGATGCTGCCGGAAACCCAAGGTGGGAAAGAAAGGTTAAGAGTATGTTTGGAGAAGTTTCTACCTAGGATAAACCTCCCTCCACCGGTGGCTTTTCTCCATAGACTTCACCACTTACATACTATCTATTGCTTTGCATATGTGCTCCTAGGTAGCCGGCTCAAGGTTGATTCAGAGCCAAGCTATAAATGACGAATGACACGTGCCTGGCAAGTGAACAGACTCACGCGTATTCCTCCCTGTTCACTTGCCATTCACTTGCTCTCCACTGCGAGTGAATGGCAAGTGAACAGGGAGGAATACACGTGAGTCTGTTCACTTGCCAGGCAAGTGTAATTTGTCACTTGTAGCTTGGCTCTCAGGGCCAAGCTACACATGACGAATGACACTTGAACGGCAAGTGGATTGAGTGGAGGGCAAGTGAACAGGGAGAAATACACTTGCCATTCAAGTGTCATTTGTCATGTGTAGCTTGGCCCTCAGCCTTCCATCCATCCAAGGTAGGGAAAATGAGTACCCAGTTTCCTGGGGGTAAAGTGTAGATGACTGGGGAAGGCAATGGCAAACCACCCCATAACAAAAAATCTGCCAAGAAAATGTCGTGATGCAACGTCCTCCCATGGGTCAGTAATGACTCGGTGCTTGCACAGGGGACTACCTTTACCTTTTTTAATGAGCTACCTGAGCTTCATGTTGTCTCATGTCAGCCCTAGAAGTGCTTCTGTTCTGTTTCAGCATTTCCTCAACTATGTATTGGATTCCTGCTAATGCTACGTCTTTGTAAACTTATATTTATTAACCCTATGGCATGGTTTATGGAAATGTCCTTGATATTGACTGTACTAACCTCACACTGTGTAATCCGTCTCAGTGAGAAAGGCAGACTATAAATGACATTTAATAAATTAATTAAATTAAATTAAAACCCACTCACGGCTGAGTTATTTCATTTCCTACTTATGCCTGAAGATGGGAGCTCTGACTCTCAAAAGCTTACATCCTGAAAATCTTGTTGCTCTCTAAGGTGTCGCTGGACTCAATCCTGCGGTTCTACTGCAGACCAACACGGCTACCCAACTAATAAAATCCCACTGCTTCACTTGCGCTTAGTGTTGGGGGGGGGTGCATCATCCATCCTTATTCCAATCCCCACTTTCATCTCAGACCTATTTGCATGCCTGCAACCAACACACTCAGGAAAGAGGCTAACAGTGCGATCTTAAGCAGAGTTACTCCAGTCTAAGCCCACTGGCCATACTTCACAGACCTCATATTTGATTCCGATTTCCAATTTTTATTCCACCCTCCCCGCACAGGCAGGCTCAGGGCGGATTACACGCAAATAAAAACATTACGATATGATTTGCACTTTAAAATAGTTTAAAATGACAATAACAAACAGTCCCATATAAATATTTAAAGGAATATAAAATAGCAGCACTCCAATAGGAGGTAATCGATCAACCGCCTACTATCATATTAAAAAGGACTAGATGGTGGATGCCTCTAATGCAGAGAGTTCCAACTTCCTCTGTTCGGCCGATGGAGGTCTAGCGCAGCCTCAACCAGGTTTTGCTAGCCATATAGTACATGCACATACGCACAGCGCTGTGGCCCTACAGTTCAACTGGCTGTCTTCCTTTTCCCCTTCTGTGGACCAGGAATAAGAGTTGCCAGCCTCCAGGTGGTAGCTGGAGATCCCTCAAAATTACAACTGATCTCCAGGCAACAGAGATCAGTTCTTCAAGAGAAAATGGCTGCCTGGAAGGTGGCACTGTGTCCAGCTGAGGTCCCTCCCCTCTCCAAACCCCGCCCTCTCCAGGCTCCACCCCCAAATCTCCGGAGGTTTCCCAACCTGGAGTTGGCAACCCTAGAGAATATTTCTTCCTCTCCCGCTCAATTCCACTTCCTTCATGCAATCTCGTGAGCTGTACAAGACAATTTTCTGTTTTGCTTCTGAAATCCCCATAACAGACCATGCCATCAAAATGGCAGCCTGGGCCAGACCCCTTTAGAGTCTTCTCAGCCCCAAAACTGTACCCATCCCCTCCCACTTTTACAGTACACCTATTCCAGTGGGAAGAGTGCGCATAGCACCAGATTGCTGTTAAATAAAAGGGAACCAAAGAAATAATTGATAAACATGCTGGCATGTATAGAGTGCTTACACAGTATGTATAGTAACATGTTCAAATGTGTACAGATAACCAAAGGCAGGGCTTTTTTTCTGGGAAAAGAGGTGGTGGAACTCAGGACCTCACAATGGTTTCCAGTCCTGAAAAACACCAGGCTAAAAAAATACTCTATACCCGACAATAGCCCTGCAGAGAAGATTAGCACATCAAGCACCAATCCATATGCAAAAGAACCTCCTCAGGATACAGGGAAGCCTCCCTCCATTAGCATTCCACACCCTGGGAAACTCTTACAGGATGACTCAGCCCAACCCCACCCCTCCTGAGTAGATACAAATGACCTGCCAGCATCTTCTCCATACTGTGACACGGAGAGATCTCTGTCTTTTGGTGCTACACCTCTGAAGATGCCAGCCACAGCTGCTGGCGAAACGTCAGGAACTACAATGCCAAGACCATGGCTATACAGCCTGAAAAATTCACAACAACCTGCACAATGACGTCACTTTGGGTCAGCTGGAACAAGGGGGGAGTTTTTAAAAGTTTAAATCGCCCTTGGCGAAAATGGTCACATGGCCAGCAGCCCCGCTCCCTGATCTCCAGACAGAGGGGAGTTTAGATTGCCCTCCGTGCCGCTTGGCAGCGCGGCGGGCAACCTAAACTCCCCTCTTTCTGGAGATCAGGGGTCGGGGCCACCAGCCATGTGACCATTTTCAAGAGGTTCCCGAACTCCGTTCCACCGCGTTCCAGCTGAAAAAAAGCCGTGACCAAAGGCACTTTTGGACTTTTAAGTGTTGCAAAATTCTTTCCGCTTGTCTCCTGCCCGTGTCTCTTGACTGGTATCAATCTGAAAAATGACTAAAAACGTAGAAATTCACAGACAAATAATGTCCCCAGTAGGAAAACGTTCCGTTTGAAATAGCATGACTTTCCCCTTCTCAGCCCAACACCCCAGTAAGGCACTTATATAATACTCATGTGTGCATTGTGTTGTGCACACACACACACACACACACACACACACACACAGATCTGGGGTCCATATGGAAGAGGAAAGCTCTTTTGTCTTCCGGAGGCCTCTTAGGAGCCGTTTTCGCAACGAGGCAAATGCTATTCACAGGATGTCATGGCAAATCCTCCAGACCAAATAGAGGGTTGAACAAATAAACGATGTTAGCGATTCCTCAGTGGGTGAAACCAGAAGGCCACTTGCGCATGTGTGTGCCAGAGAGAGAGACTATGAGCCAAGCTACAAGTGACGCCTGACACAGGTTGGACACTTGTCAGCTATCTTCAAGTTTTGATGGGAAATGTAGGCATCCTGGTCTTGCAGCTTGGCTCTCCATTTAATTAAAGTTTACAGAACCCCCCCCCCACACACACACACACAGCGGAGGGGAAGCGGAGCGCACGGCAAGAGCCCGACACCTGCAATCCCCTCCCAACCGCATGTTCTCCCTCCCGTAGACTGCCGCTCTGTAAACTTCTGTAAGCTGCAAGACCAGGACGCCTACATTTCCCATCAAATCTTGAGGGAAGCTGACAAGTGTCCAACCTGTGTCAGGCGTCCCTTGTAGCTTGGCTCTGAGATATGGTTCTGATGATACGTTGGAAGTTGGCATGCACAGGAAGCAAGTAGCTTTCTTGTGTGAGCAGAGTAAACTGGAGTAGGGAACTCACCTGAGAACGCAGCTGCCTTTCCATGAACTGGGAAATTGCAAGGGTTTTTTTTTTTAAAAAAAAATTCACATCAGTTGATTGTCTGCTTGTTACACCGCTGGTCACATAAGCTGTGTTTTTGTGAGACCGTTCTCTATCCTTGAACTGAATTTGCTTCCGCTCAGAGGTTTTTCTCCATCTTCGCTAATGAGTTCGGGATCATAGACTTCACCGCTATGTTGCCTTATGTACCGTGTCATTTTAAATATGCGCTCCTATGAGCTACCTGTGCTTCATGTTGTCTAATGTCAGTCCTAGAATTGCTTATGTTCTGTTTCAGCATTTCTTCAACTCTGTATTGGATTCTTGTTAATGGTACATCTTTGTAAATTTGTGCTTTTTTACTCTGTGGCATTGTCCTTGATATTGACTGTGCTAATTTCACAATGTGTAATCTGCCTTGAGTCTCAGTGAGAAAGGCGGGCTATAAATGAAATCATCATCAACAACAACATAACTTGAAATGTGTATTCTGTATGATTAACCACCCCATCATTATCTTATTGAGCTATTTTTTTTATTATGGCAGTATGAAGGGAAAACATTGAAGTGTAGTGTTGATTGTAGGTTATCCTTCCCTTTTTGTCCCTTTTTCCCCGCCCCTTCCCTTTTTCTTCATCTCTATCCCCTTCCCTTGTGATAGTCTTGTGTAGTGTTATTGTAGTGTTGTGTAGTATACTGAAAAATAATTTTTTTTAAAAAAATCAACAACAACATAACAATAATAATAACAATAACAGCAACATTCAATTTATATATTGTCCTTCAGGATGACTTAACACCCACTCAGAGCAGTTTAGAAAGTATGTTATCGTTATCCCCACAGCAACAATCACCCTGCGAGGTGGGTGGAGCTGAGAGAGTTCTGAGAAGCTGTGACTGACCCAAGGTCACCCAGCTGGCTTCAAATGGAGGAGTGGGGAATTAAACCCGGTTCTCCAGATTAGAGTCCCGTGCTCTTAACCACTACACCAAACTGGCTATAATAATAATAATAATAATAATAATAATAATAATAATAATAATAATAATCCAAACAAAGTTGAACTGCAGTCACGTTGTGGCAGGATTTCCCTAGCCTTGATATGTACTTTCCCAAAACAGCTTTACTCGGATCTTTTTGGAAAGAATAGAGTCCAAGCATGTGAGCAGGGCTGGCATCAACATACCCCGAGATGAGGAAGCTGCCAGAACCCCAGGCCTCTGGGAGAGCCCATTGTTGCTGACATGGTTGTGGGCCGTGGAGGCAGCTGCCTGTGACCGTCGGCAGCAGGAGACGGGCGGTCTTGCAAGCAGGCAAGAGAAAGACACCTAGCAAGTGGAAGGCCTGAGTGCGGGTGGGAAGAAAAGAGGGCACAAAAAGCGGACTGAGAATGGGCAGAGCTCTGGGAATTCTCTGCCCGGGACCCCTCAAAACCTGAGACTGGCACTAATATAAGGATACCGCCTGGAAGGAATGGTGTGCATTTTTCTGCACACCATTCCACATCACTGGAATGGCTTTTGGAGAATTTGTTTTTTTAAAAATCCGTAATGAACTGAGTTGCCCTCGAAGCCGTGATGACCACGTCCCTGAATCCTGATGTGGAGTCAGGAAAAGTCGGGAAAAAGAGGAAAACTCCCGTATGCAGAATCTTCAGTGTCAATAAACAAGCCTTTGTATTTCCAGCAACAGCAAAAGTAACTCAGAGAATCTTAGCCTATCATGAGGACAGACAATAGCCAGGTACGCCAATAGCCATGGGTGTGTACAGGGCCATCAAGTCACAGCTAACATATGGTGACCCTCATGGGATTTTCTTTCTTGGTAGAATTTTTTTTTAATTTTATTAATAAAGTTAAAAGCCCAATAGAAAGGGCGAAGAAATAAAACAAAGAAATAGTGAAAGAAACACAAAAAAAGACAGAAATTAGAAATAAGAGGAAACAATAATACAGGTTTCATTTTCCATTTTTCTCTACAACGCTTATCTTATTTTAGCAAACTGCATACTTTAAATTTTAATCTCTCCAAAATTTCCTTTTCCACTACCTCCTCCCCCTCCTGAGATTTTCAAGGCAAGAAACTAACAGAGGTGGTTTGCCATTGCCTGTCTCTGAATAGAGACCCTGGTCTTCGTCAGAGGTCTCCCATCCAATTACTAAACGAGGCTGATCCGGCTTAGCTTCCGGATCTGACCGGATCAGGTTTCCCTGGGCTATCCCAGTCATCCATAGACTGCTAAAAAATCTGGCGTGAGGAACACAGAGGTTGGAAACCAGGCCAACTCCTGGAAAATCTTTGCAAAATCTTCAACATTCACTCCTGGACTAAGGAGTACACTTGTCCTAGCTGTGTGAGTACACGAGGGAGCATCGGGGTGTGAGAGTCATCCACCTAAGCTTGGCACATGGCACACCGTTGGCTTTGAGGCTACAGTCAGAAAGGGAAGAGAGAAGATGTGCAAGATAACTGAACAGGACTCTGCACAGAAGAATTTCCCATTCAAACATGCCCCGAGTTAACAACTCCAGTAATGAAGAAAAACACACACACATGCACAATACTTGGAAACGAGACTCAAGTGTTGTGGGGGCAAAAGGAGCGAATTCACTTTAAAACGTTTATTTCCAGCTTTATTCAACCGAGAGGAAAATTAAGAGGGGTGGGGATGAGAGAAAGCCAACCCCCCTCCCTTTTTACAGGGAGTTTTTGCAAGAGAAATGCAAAGGACTTTTTCCTCCCCTCTCCTGCCTTTGCCTCGGGCTCTGAACTCCTCTCTCCACCTGCACTCCCCAGGGAGATGAGACTTTTGGCAACCCATTCCACTTCTATTTTTATTGGTTTCAACTAAGCTGCCCTTTCGGAGGCTTGGAGAGCTCTGGTAATGAAAAACAACAAATACACGCATTTCTCTCTTCTGCACTCCCTCCCTGTCCGGAAAAACGTTCATACACACTTTTCTATGCAAAATAGACTCAGCGGCAGAAAGAAAGAAAGAAAGAAAGAAAGAAAGAAAGAAAGAAAGAAAGAAAGAAAGAAAGAAAGAAAGAAAGAAAGAAAGAAAGAAAGACATATGCAAAACATTTCTATGCAAAATAGACTCAGTGGCAGAAAGAAAGAAAGAAAGAAAGAAAGAAAGAAAGAAAGAAAGAAAGAAAGAAAGAAAGAAAGAAAGAAAGAAAGAAAGAAAGAAAGAAACTCAAATTCTTTATACTGTAACAATTTATTTTCTTTATTTATAGTCTGTTTTTCTCGTTAAGACTCAACGCAGATGATTTGAATAAATGATTTGAGGCCTGTGGCTTCAAGAAGTATGACAGCAAGGTCCATCTAGTCCAGTATTTTGACTAGCCATATGTATTTGACGGTTGGATCTAATTGATTTCAATGGACTTAGAAAGGTGTGTGGGTGTTAGGTGCTGTCAAGTCGCCTCCGACCTATGGCGACCCTACGAGGGAAAGACCTCCAAAACGTCCTATCGTGAACAGACTTGCTCAGATCCTGCAAACCGGAGAACATGGCTTCTTTCATTGAGTCAAGCCATCTTGCTTTACATCTTCCTCTTTTCCTACTGCCTTCCACTTTTCCTAGCATTATTGTCTTTTCCAGTGAATCTTGTCTTCTCATGATGTGACCAAAGTACGATAGCCTTAGTCTTGTCATTTTTAGCTTCAAGGGAGAAAGGTGCAACTTTGCTTAGGATGGCACTGGACAAGCAAGAACTGAAAGGACAATAGTCATCTTCTCTTGTTTGTTGAGATAGACTGCCTCAGCATACAGAAGATTTATTTAATTCTTCAGGGCACTGATAGTCCTCCACCTATTTCTTTAATAAATGTTCCTATACTGCCTTTCTTACCAATTATGGTGACTTGAGGCAGTTTACATCACAAAGCCGCTCACATTGCAAAGCCAACAAACGGAAAAATCGCAAGCAACCCGGCAACATCGCACTGACAAATAACTTCCGCAAAAAAGCCCAAACATTCTCCTGAGTTCATAAGCATGAACCTTCATGAATTCTTCGGCGGCTGCGATCCTGTGTGCACCCCGCTGAATCACTGGAACTTGAAAACGTGCAAGAGCAGCCAACGGTCTGTCGAGTGGCAGTCACCAACGTTCATACAGTACATGAAGGTCACCTCAAAGACCTGTTTCCCTTCCTTGGTCCTGAGCTGACGTCTTGCTGACCCAGGTTTCTGGGATCCCTTGAAAACACAGAGGAGGCTGGAGAGCCACCCTCTGGGATCATGCCCAATACTGAACCCCTGGAAGGCTATAATCCTGCCAGCCACTTGCGAGGGCTACAATTCCCAATCCAGGTGTGCGTTTGGAACAGAGAAGCCACCTGTGGTTAAGCCATCCTAAAGGAGTCCTCTTGGAAAACTACCTGGGTTAGTGGACATTCCTGGAAACGGGTTTCCCTAGAAGACCCCAACGCATCCTCCGTTCCCAACAGTTGGCTTGAAGGACAGGCCTGCATGATGAACAAACAACCTACCTGCTGAGCTAGAGGAAATCTGGGAGTCCGTGTGCCTCTAAGCACATGCTTGCCCTATTCACACATACAACAGGAGGCAAGGGTCTTACTGTCATGTAAAAACGTTCGAGAATCTGGACACACATTCTCTCTGCCTCGCCCTCCCTTGTTGGGTAAATTCAGGCACTTCCCCCTTGCCTGACCCAACAAAGACCACTAGCTAGGATAAAATGTTGAGGGCGATGGGGTGGGTGGAGAAAAGGATCCCATGTGTTCTTAAAAAAAAAAAAAAAACAGCTCCCAGCAACTGTCACTACCTCCATCCTCATAGATCCGCAGGAGTTAGCCTTGTTAGCCTGCAGTTGCAAAACAGCAGAGAGTCCAGTAGCACCTTTAAGACTAACCAACTTTATTGTAGCATAAGCTTTCGAGAACCACAGCTCTCTTCGTCAGATGCATCGTCAGACTAAAGTTGGTTAGTCCTAAAGGTGCTACTGGACTCTTTACTATTTTACAACTACCTCCGTCCTATCCGTTGTAGTCTTAAGATAGCATTGGTGATCTTCAATAGATGCCCACAACCCTATCTTTGGACAAATGCTGGTGGCAGAGATGGGTGGGTGAATGCTGGCATGTCTAAACCCCAAAAAGGTAGCCCCTATCTGTCCACCCACAAGACTATGACATGCATCTGACTAAGAGAGTTGTGGTTCTCGAAAGCTTACGCTACAGTAAAGTTGGTTAGTCTTAAAGGTGCTACTGGACTCTTTTCTGTTTTGCTGCTACAGACTAACACGGCTAACTCCTCTGGATCTAAGGCTATGACAGACACCATTAGCCGTATTTTTGCCTTCCCGACACCTCTGTTCATTTACCGCTTCTCTCATTCCAATGAACCTTGCTACCAAGCCCAAGGGCCAATCCACCAGGAATCCCATTGAAATCTACGAGGGCCAACAATTTAGCCTGAGGTTGGAATGACAGGTGTAAGTTAGTCTGGTTTTGGACTTCCTGGATTTAGGTTTTGGGGTTTTTTTTTTACAAAACACTAACTTTGTATGGCTGCAGTTTGAACCTTGCCTCTGACGAAGAGAGCTGTGGTTCTCGAAAGTTTATGCTACAATAAAGTTGGACAGTCTTAATGGTGCTACTGGACTCTTTATCAAAAGTAGAAAAGGTATGTTTATTCGGAAACATCCCTTCACAGATCAAGTAAGCGCACCTTCATTTACAGTAATTTTCACTTGAAATACGTTGTTCCTGTTTTGCTGGACAAGCCATTCGAGAAAGCAAGCCTCAATAGCCATTTAACTCCCAATCCATATTTAAGTATTTCGAACTGCCCCCCTTTCTTTGGGCATTATAATTGCCAGATATGATCTTCAAAGACTTTTGCAACCTTTGAAGCAAGAAAAAGTGCCTTTCCCATTACTCTTCCCCCCCTTCCAAAATGTTAATAGCTTTGGACCTGGGGGCTATACGCAGGAGGGGGTTCTAATGAAAATACAAGAAAATGCCTCCAGGTTGGAGCGTTATCCTTCCTCAGGTTAATTCTGAGCCTCTATTCAAATGCATTTCTCTTTCTCTCTGCCCCCCCCCCTTCAAACCGGTTCACAAATCAACCAACTGGATGGGGGTGAATTTGGTGTGCAAAAGAACTGGCCTATCTGAAAGGCCAGGCATTCTTCTCCCAAGCAGAACGTTCACTTGTTACGAAGTCCTGACTTCACTTGCCTGCATGGCCCTTGAACATGCGCAGAGTATTTTCTCTTTCTTCCCAAACTGTAACCTAGCAACTGCAATGTGAGCAAAGCTAATTACCAGCGCCAGGTTTCCGGGCGGGTTTGTCTTTTTAGAAATTATCAGACATTGAACAGTATCCATGGCAGAGACCATAAAGAGGGAGGAAGGAAAGGGAACCAAACAACTTTAAAGATGACAAGGAGCACAGATGGAAAAACTCACACCGAATGGATGGACACACACAGCCAAAACAGTCAGGCATAGAGAATTTACCATGCAATCCCAACTACCCCTTCTAAGCCAATGGATTTACAACGGTGTAACTCTGTTTAGGATTGCCCTGCTAAACAAGGATATTGTGCATGACCACACAATAAGGCCCAGAGAAATCCCATCCATCAACTTTAAGACAAAAAAATGCACAGGTAAACCTTCTGCTCCAACCCTCAGGTGCATGGGGGAGGGAGAACATTCAGCTAATTATCCAGAGGTAACAGAAATTAACTCTGCACATGTTCAGATGCATTCTGACCGACTGAGCTTGCAGTATGTTCAAATTAAATCCCCGGACCCCGGCATTTAATCCATTGGACAGACCTATTCCAGTACAAATGATTTTGCTGTTTGGGGATTGGGTCACCAAAACCCATCAGGTGTTGCAACTGGAATAGAGAGAAAGACAACGTATGCTACTCTAGGTACCGGCTGGGGGACAACGGGGAGGTATAAACAAATAAGTAGGCCAAAATTTGATTTCTGGAACAGGGAGAGACTGTAGCAGTCAAAAAGAGCAAGAGTGCAGTAGCACCTGTAAGACTAACAAAATTTGTGGTAGGGAATGAGTTTATTGAGCCACAGCTCACTTCTTCCAGAAGAGACTGCGTGACCCACTTTCTCTGGCAAAAATTCTACTGAAACTGATACGATTGAGTAAATGTGTGGGTCTTATCCTGAGAGTTAACTAATCTGCCAGTTTACCAGTTTCCAGACTTTAGGCACATATCCTATGGAGGAGTCATTTCCACTGAATTCACTTAGACTTCGAATGCATTTAACATTGTGGGTGCTTGGAAAGGGAGAGACAGGTAGGTATAAATTTTTCTCCTCAAAACCTAAGCAAAATCCACCCAGAATAACATCCAAGCCTGTTCTCACATGCAGTGTGTAAAGACCAGGTACTTTCAACACAGAAAATTAAACCAGCACAAAACTCTTCTCCCCCATCCCCCAACACTAGAGATTATATAGACAAATGCATAGTTCACAGAAATGGGAATAATCAGTCTAAGCAGCGATTAAAATTGCGGATTCTTAAAAAATAAAATTGCTTTAAAAATGGGTATCCAGAGGTGTGGAGAAAAGGGGGGTCAGTTATATGGGAGGGGGACGAAGCCGAAAGAAAGAAAGAAAGAAAGAAAGAAAGAAAGAAAGAAAGAAAGAAAGAAAGAAAGAAAGAAAGAAAGAAAGAAAGAAAGAAAGAAAGAAAGAAAGAAAGAATCTCTGGAACTGTGTCACTTCTGTCAATGTCCACAAAGGGAAATTTAAAACAAACAAAAAAGCAAATAAATATATTGTGTTTACCTTTAAAATAATGACTCATTTTATTTTTTTATCTTTTAATATGTCATTATAAATATATTTTGTCAAAATATATGATCATTATTGTCACATTTGCACATTAAGTCATAAATAAGGTCAAGGTGAACGGATTAAGGGATTGGGGTTTTTTTTTAATGATTTTGCTGGTGTGTGTGTGTGTGTGAGAGAGAGAGAACAAGTTTCTTATTTCTTTTGCAAGAAGAAAGCCAGCCCCGTTCTAGAGGAGGCCACCTCCCACCACCTCCTCTTCCCCCTTCCCAGCGCCTTTTGGACTGGACAGGCTGTTGTAGGGTTGCCAGTTCCAGGTCGGGAAATTCCTGGAGATTTGGGGGCGGAGCCTGGAGAGGCAGGTTTGGGGAGGTGCGAGGCGGGGCATCAATAGAGTCCACCCTCCAAAGCAGCCCTTTCCCCCGGGAGGAGGGATCTCTGTGGCTTGGAGCTCAGTGGTAATCCCGGGAGGTCTCCAGCCGCCACCTGGAGGCCAGCACGCCTAGTGGTGAGAGGGAAGGCGGGAGGGCGGCCCCTGGGTTTCCTCCGCCTTCAGCGGCAGCCGCAGCCCTCCACCACCATCTCCTGGTAGTTCTTGAGCACCACCTTGTCGTACTCGTCCAGGTAGAGCATGGAGATGGCGCTGAGCTCGGTGGGCACGCAGCAGGCCTTGGGGATGCTGGCGTTGACGGAGTTGACCAGGGTCTGGACGATGGCGTGGTTGGTGGAGTTGAGGTGGTCGGCCAGGGGGAAGGGGCAGTCCCCGTGGCAGTAGTAGGCCTGGTAGCCCGGCGGGGCCACGATCCAGTCGTTCCAGCCCACGTCGCTGAAGTCCACGTAGAGGGCGTGGCGGCGGCAGTTCTTCTTGTTCTTGCGCGGGCGCGGGTGCGCGTGCTTGGCGCTGCGCTTGGCCCGGCGGGTGAGTGGCGCGCGGCCGCGGCCGTCGTGGCCGAAGGTGACGAGCAGCGGGCGGAGGCGCGCCCAGGCGGCGTCGGCGGCGTCCCCCGTCCCGCGGGCCGGCCCCTCGGGGCAGGGAGCGGCTGACGCGGACGTGGCGGCCCTGCTGCGGGCGCGGGTGGAGCGGCAGCACCTCGACGGCCAGGCCGTGGTTGGGCTGCCGGCCCGCGGTCCAGCGCAGCACGGCCGGGCTCACGTCGAAGCTCTCCCAGCGGCTGACGTTGGGGTGCACCAGGCGGGTGTCCAGCAGGCGGGTGGCCGCCTCGGCCGGCTTCATCACCTCGAAGACGTTGATGCGCAGCGGCGCCGCCTCGCCGGCCGGCAGCTGCTCGCGGAAGAGGCGCAGTTCCGCCGCGGAGATGGCCTCGTCGGCCGGCACGCTGCTCAGGTTGAAGACGAAGCGCAGCCGCGGCGCCGGGCTCGGCGGGCCCGCCAGCGCGTCCTCCAAGTGCTCTGCCGGGGAAGGGGAGGGAAAGCAGCCGTTAGCGCCGCGGCCCAACCAGACGGCGCGACCTCGCAAGGCCAGACACAACAGGCGGCGGGGCAAGGGGGGGGGCAGGCGGGCGCGATCCACCTGCTGGGCAGAGGAGACCCCACCGGCACCACCCCCCAGAAACGCCCTGGCACGGCCCCCCCTCCCGGATCCACTAGGGTTGCCAGCTCCAGGTTGGGAAATTCCTGGAGATGATTTGGGGAGGGTGCATCCTGGGGAGGGCACAGAGCTCATTGGGGTATAATGCTATGGAGGCCACCCTCCAAAGTAGCCATTTTTTTCCAGGGGAGCTGATCTCTGGAACCTGGAGATCCGCTGTGATACCGGGAGATCTCCAGCCTGCACCTGGAGGCTGGCAACCCCAGGGCCCACTTCTCTCAGCAGGGCTTGGGTCCAAGTAAGCGTGCGAGGGCCTGAAGCCCAAGAGTCTGTGCATCTTGTTGAGGGGCTTTAGGGTGCTCTTGGACCCGGATCTTGCTCCGGTTCTGGAAAGTCACCGGGCCTGCTTCCCAGCGGAGCTGCACAGAGCTCGGGCTGCTATCCTCAGCGACCTTACTCGGAGGTAAATCCCATTCAAAGGGACAAGGGGAGTTCGACGGGCCTACTCAGAAGTAAGGGCCGCTGCCTTCTATGGGAATTACCCCCAGAGAGGAGGCTTAGGGCTGCAGCCCAAGACCGCACGCTTGACTCGGGCAACGGGGCAGAATTTCTGCGGACCGGCCACTCTGCGAAAAGTTCCTCCAGAAGGAAGCAGCTCTGCCCACCCCCACCCCCCCGAAGAGATCGGTGGCCAGAACAGCCGCGATTCTTCTCCCCCCCCCCCGCTTTCCCTCGGCCCCCTTCTCCGCGCTAAAAGATTTCTATGGGTCTCTGCATAGCCCCTGAGCACGTCAAGAGTTCCTACCCTTCACCACCGTGCGATTTAAGAGCAGGGCTTCCAGGGCACGGGGGTGAAAAGCCAGGCAGGCCCGAGCCCCGGTACCTTTTTAAAAATATATATGAGATTCTAGACAGTTTGGTGGGAATGGAAGGGCAAATACATTTTATTTTCGGACCAGTCTGTAGGCTTTGTGCTAGTAGAGACTTGCGGCCCGGCGTTTCTAGCGCCCCAGAGCCCAGCTACAAGGTTGGTTCTTCTATCTACACGTTTCCATTACAACTTTGGGAGCAATCCTAGCCCGATCTACTCAGTAGTAAGTCCCCGGTTCAATGGCGCTTGCTCCCAAGAAAGCCTCTTTAGGATTGCAGCCTGCGTTTTTCACCGGCAGCGCCGCTTCCTTCCAGCGGCTACCGGCAGGGGTGAACCCACGTGGGTGATCACAGCCTCCGGAGCAATTCAAGGGCAGCCTAAGGAAAGGCCTACTCTCGAGGAGGAAGCGCTGCCGCGGAAGCCCCCGCTGGCCCAAACGCGGTCCGCCTAATCTCCTTTGTTTGCCAAAGGGGTCCACAAAGCAAAGGCGTTGGAAGCGGCGCGCCCAAGGCGCAAGCGTTTGGAACGGAACGGGGAAGACGCGCTGCAATTGCGGGCCGTTCGCACGCACGCAGGCACCGCGCCGCTGCTTGTGCAACACGGGAGTCGGGGGAGGTCCAGCTTCTCCAGAGATTCAACTGGGCAGATTAATAACTTTTTTTTTTTTTTGCTGGCGGGGGGTGGAGGAACTCGCTAGGAAACATTTGGATCGAATTGCAAGTCCCACACATTCGTATTCTTCTCCCTTTCCCAACCGTGCAGCTGTAGAAATTCGCTTAGGTCATTCGAGAAAGGGGGGGGGGAGAAAAGACATCGCCATCTCCCTCTCCTCCCCCGCCCCCCCCCCAAGCCCGGAGGGAGCCGTTTAAAAAAGATAAAAAGGCGGTGGCGAGGCTTTGATATTTCTGCATAAACACATACGTTTGGGCCTTGGAAAAGGGGAGGAGCGGGTGGGGAGCAGCAACAAAACCGGGGCGAATTCTGGAGCGGCTCCTGTCCGCTGAGCGCCTTTCCAGGCTGCCAGAGACACAGAGCAGGGGCAGGGGGCTAATCCGAATTCGCCTAAGGGGAAGCGACGGGGTGGGCTGGGCACACCCGGGGAGTTTTCCAGGGGGGGGGGAGATAAGAATCCGGGAGGGTCTTTTCTCCCTTCTCCTCTCGGATCCGGACGCCCCGTCTGGAAGGGGTCCATACGACCCGCTTGGCAGAAGCTGGAGCGCCACTGTAGCCTTTCCCAACCGGTTTCGGTCCAAATCCATCCCAAAGGGAGGAAGGTACCCCCCCTCCCCACCCCTCTTTCGCCTTGCCGTGCAAATGGGAAAGGGGGCACCGCTGCCTGCCCCTCCCCCTCCTCCAAACGGTGCCACTTTCTCCCCCTGGGCGCGCTTCCTCGGAAGTAAAGGCCACCTGGGCCCCCGGCCCCCCTCCAGCCCTCCACCCACCTTCGTGATGGAAGCTCCTCACGGTGTTGGCTCGGCTGGTGGACTTCTCCGGGTACCGGAGGCCGGGGTCCAGCACCTTCTCCTCGTCCTCGCCGGACTGGAGGCGGTAGAGGTCCAGCATGTAGGCAGGGACGACGGCCGTCCGGCTGGGCTGCGGCCGCCTTCGCAGGCCGAACATCTGCAGCAGGGTCGCCTCGAAGCCACGCAAGAGTTCATGGTTGGGGAAGGGGCGGCGGGAGGTCCCCGGGGGGGCGCCCTCCTCTCCTCGTCCTCCGCGCTGCTGTGCCAACCCCCCGGGCACTTTCTTCTTGCCAGCCTCGGCGGGGATCAAACTGGCACGAGTGGTACCGCCTAGCAGGATTTGGCATACTAGAATAACCATCAGCATTCGGTTACCGGGATTCATGGTGTCTCTGGGGGGGGTGGGGGGTGGAAGGAGGGGAGGGCGGAGAGAGAGCGAGAGAGAGAACCAAACGAACGAGATTGGTCAAAATGGCAAAAAAAAAATAATTGAAGAGGGGGGGGCTATCCCGGACAGCCACCCAAGAGCCGGGGGGGGGGCTTTGCCTTCTTCATAGCCCCTTCCTCAATTAAAGGGTCGGTGCCTCCGCTTATAGGATAAAATGAAATGGGCTGCAAAGTTTCGCGGGGGGGGGAGGGAGAAGCCATCAACTCCTGCAAAGAATTGTCCCAAACTCCATCTAAGAAACTTTCCTTCCCCCGCCCCCAACTTTGTTAATATTATTAATAACAGCGATAATAAGAGCCGGGCTTTGTACTTGGCTGCAAACGAACAAAAGGACGGGGCGGGGGCCGGCATCGGGGGTCTCCCTCGAGTCAGGGCATTGTTCGAAACACTCTGGCCGAGCGCCTTTTCGGTGCCCGGGAGCCGATTCCCTCGCCGGGCGCTAACCACTAGGGCAGAGCCTCGGTCCTGGGGTGCGCCGGCGCTTCTCCGGGGCAAGCGCTTCATGGATCGCTGCGGGGGCAGGCCAAGGGGCCCCGGAGGGAGAGAGGCGACGCGCCCGGGTTTCCGAGAGAGTAAAGCTAAGGCTCGCCGCCAGAGCGGCAGCCGGCTTCCTCGGGAGTAAGCCCCGGCCAGCTCCGAGGCGCTTACTCCCGAGGAGCTTTGGACGGGAGGGGGAAGTCGCTGCAAACTTGAGAATGCCCCCCCCTTCCCCCAAAAGCATCACCGGCAGAGGAGGCGCAAGGAAGGAGAAGGCGCTACTCACTGACAGCGGACAGGGCAGGCAAAAACAGTCCATGGTTCTTGACAGCCAGTGTGGAGCCCGACCCGTGGGAAAGCGCGCGCGGCGGGGATCCGGGCCGGCCGCGGGGAGAGGCGCTCGCCGGGACTCGCGAGGCAGGAGCGGCCGCCGCGCCTCGGTGCTCCGCGCCGGCGCCTGGGAAAGGGATCGAGCGGGCTCTGGTGCGAAGCCGCCGCGAGCTGCCTTCGGCTTTTCTGCCAGCCCCGGCGAGAGTCACGTGGGCGGGAGAAGGCACTCCTCGCCGCCGCCGCCGCCTGTCGATCAAGGCCGCCCGGGCCCCGCCTCCCCCCTCCCGTCCTGGGACTGGCGAGGGATGTCCCACCCCCTCCGGCCCCCGTCAATCTCGCCGCCGCTCTCGGCTTCGCGAACGGGGCTCGCTTTGCAGGGCGTTCAGTGGTTGCTTGGGGGTAGGGGTGTGCAAGGAAAAAACTTTCGGCTTTCTTGTTTCGGGATTACCCGAAACAAGATTCTCTACCGTCATTAGCCGAAAGCCGAAACAAGAATCTCTTTCGGGATTCGGGATTCGGCATTATTTCGGCATTCTTTCGGGATTCTTTCGGGTTTTTTTGTTGGGAAAATGCCTCCGTCTTTCAGGACGCCTGGAGGAGGCATTTTCCCACCAAATAAGCCCAAAATTGGTGGGGACCTTCCTCTAACCCTTCTCTAACAACTACCCAAGTTTCAGACAGATTGGACTTTGGGGGGCCATGTTATGGCCCCCCAAAGCAGGTCCCCCCATCCTCCCCATAAGAAAGCAAAGGAGCAGCATATTGTTAGCATGCTGCTGCTGATCTTTCTTCATTATTTCCTATGGGGAAAAAATGAAGAGGCAGGCTTCCTTTGCCAGGGGTGGCATTTTGCATGCAAAATGCCCCCCAGCCCTCAGGGGCCCTTCTCCCACCCCTCCTCCCACCCCCCACCAAGGCTCAGCCTGCTCCCACTTGGGGGGGCCATTTCATGGCCTCCCCAAGTAGGTGCTCTAATCTCTACCACTGACAGCTGGGGGAGGCTTGTGTTGCCAGGGGTGGCATTTTGCATGCAAAATGCCCCCCAACCCTCTGGGGCCCTTCTCCCACCCCTCCTCCCACCCCCCACCAAGGCTCAGCCTGCTCCCACTTGGGGGGGCCATTTCATGGCCTCCCCAAGTAGGTGCTCTCAGCCCCTAAAGTCCACCCCTCACAGCCCCACACAAACCCAGTTCCCCCACCCCAGCTGCCACACACAGACCCAAATCCCCCCAGTAGCCCCTCACAGACCCAAATCAACCCCCACCTGCCCCACACCCACCATAACCCCAGGAACAGGCTGGCCTGCCCTCCCCTTTTGGGAACCCCTAAACTCTCTTTCCCAGGGCAGTTCTGCACAGACAAGGGGTGCCACAATGGTGGCAGTGCCAAATCGTCCCTGGGAAAGAGCACCTGCCCTGGCACACAGACAACCACCCCCCTGACCCCCCCACCACCCGCAGAGAAGGCTGGCCAGCCTGCCCCATTGTTCCCTATGCTGGGAACCAACCTCCCATCAAAGAAGGGAACACAGACACACAATCATTAAGTTTAAAAAACCTTTATTTTCTCATTTTCAAATTACAAGTGGTCAACAAATCACAACATATTACACTTATTGTCCCTCATAGCACAACACAACACAATTAACTACACATCAGAGAATCTTAAACACAATTTTTCTTTTGAAATGGACAAACAGTAAAGTTTTGAACATTACAACAGGTCACATAGTGAGCGGGCACAACAGGGCATGGAAACAGAAGATGATCATAATAACTACCAGCCTAATACAACTCTCCCTCCATAACATGACTTAATGGGGGGGAACCACTGCAACAAAATCCCCCCCCCAACCCTCTGGGGCCCTTCTCCCACCCTTCCTCCCATCCCCCCACCAAGGCTCAGCCTGCTCCCACTTGGGGGGGCCATTTCATGGCCTCCCCAAGTGGGTGCTCTGCTCTCATCTCTACCACTGACAGCTGGGAGAGGCTTGTCTTGCCAGGGGTGGCATTTTGCATGCCAAATGCCACCCTCACCCTCAGGTGCCCTTCTCCCACCCTTCCCCCCACCCCCCACCACATGCATTCCTTGACAATTAAGAAATCTGGAGTTAAATATAATGTGCATGTAAGTCCCTCAAAGACAGAAGCAATATGGAGGTAATGACCCATTTGATTTCCACAACCTCAGACACAATTAGGGATCCGTTTCCCCTTGGTGGGGGATCCCCCACTCTCACCTATCACCCCGAAGGGGGAAAGTCAGTGAATGAGCCTTCAAGGTACGCTCCAGGGGCTGCTGCCGTGATGTCACTGATGTCATCTGGCTGCCCTGAGAGTATGCCTGTGCTTTGCAGTGGGCTGATTTGGGCCCTACAGGCCAAAGCAGGATCCCTTGTGGCCCAAATCTGCCTGCTGTGAATTGTGCGTGCTCCCCAGCCTTGTGTGATGATCACATCACTTCCTAGAACAGACATCATCATGCCAGAGCATTGCCATTAAATGATCATGCGTGTGTGAACAGACCCTAAGTATCCTGTAGGCTTCAGTGATGGTATAGTAATGTTTTCACTCACATTATAGAGAGAGAGAGAGACAGAGAAGGGGGGGAGGCACTGAACCTAGATTATTTCTTCTATTTTACTGTCCCCTTCCAAAGCCAGGGTGGCATTGGCACAATGCCCCCCTCCCCCCGGCCAGAGCCTTAGTACCAGTATGCATTGACAGGCCCATGCATCATAG
Source organism: Eublepharis macularius (assembly GCF_028583425.1). Classification (NCBI taxonomy): domain Eukaryota; kingdom Metazoa; phylum Chordata; class Lepidosauria; order Squamata; family Eublepharidae; genus Eublepharis; species Eublepharis macularius. Next base: position 7,329,618 of record NC_072791.1, on the reverse strand, counting down.
TCCTTTTTGAGACCCAGCCAAGTTGTGTGCCTTTTGGAGAAAAATGTTCAAGTTGCTGGTGGGGGTATGAACAATTTTTAGATATCCACTGTAGTGCAATGGCTAGAGAGTTGGTCTAGAATCTGGCAGACTCTGATTCTGTGCCTTGTAGGCTTGATGGATGTTCTTGGCTCAGCCTAAGTAAACAATTGTGTTGTGTTTTCCAGAGGCAGTCTAGGTGATTTTGGGGCCCTGGACAAATGTTCTGGACGGGGCCCCAGAACCAGTGCCGCCCCACCACTGGCTCCTTGCCAAGGCCAAGCAATTTGGTCACCTAGGCCCCAGATAGAGTGGGCAGGAGTGCGTTGTTTCCTTCCTCCCCCCCCTCCACCCCCTCATACAACTAAGAAGGCCATCGGTGGAGTCACTCCAATGTGAGGCATGGAGCAGCTGTCTATTGTTAGCCTGGTTGTGATGAGGGTGAAACAAATCAAGGGAGAACAGCAATGTGTAAACCACTCTAGGTTCCCATGGGGGAGAAAACCGGGGCATAAGATAAACCTTTAATTTGGTGGGGAGGGGGTATATACATTTCATGTGTATGTGTCTGTATGTTTTATGCATTCAAATCACTTGTGGTGTACTTTAGAATTATATTGAGCTCCACAGTATCCCAAAAACCTTGTCCATGTATTGCAAACCGAAGTCAATCTACCACATCTAGGGTATTCTTCTTTTCCCTACTGCCTTCAATTCTTCTTAGCATTATTGTCTTTTCTAGTGAACCTTGTCTTCTCATGATGTGACATAAGCACTATCATCAATTGATATCTTCAAGGGAGAAAGCAGGCCTGATTTGGTCTGGATGCCACTTACATGTCTTTTTCGGAGTCCATGGTACATGTAAATTGAAACTTTCTTCCCACTTCACAGTGTGAATGCTTTTTCCTCCTATGAGCTTTGTCTAAATTTTACTGTACTGATACTGCTCATTTGGCCAAAAGGCCTGCCCTTGATCAATGCCACATTAAATACTTCATAATAAAAATATGTTTTTAGAACCATTTAAAAGTGTCCTTAAGTGCCATACGCTGATTTAAAAAAACATAAGCTAAATGTTTGGGAACACAACCAGATATGTGAATGACTGAAATGCAGCCCAATCCCACTGCTACTTAAAATCCATTTTTGATGGAGGTCTGGATTGTCTTACATTGGTGTCATTGGGCTTGGAATCAGGAACCTGGAAGCGTTCCATGGGGGCTACAGCTTTCATGCCAAGGCTAAGAGGGTGGGAACAGGATCTCTCTGGGGTGGCAAACTCTGGCCTTGGAAGTTACTGGCAATTTGGGGGTGGGACTTGTGGAAAGGAAAATCTGAGTAGGGATCTCCCCCAGAATCCATGGTCCGCATTTGCCCTCTAAAGAGATTGCCCTTGGAAGCAGCCAGTTTCTCTGTAGGGAACTACTCTCTCTAACCTGAACTCAAGCCCAACCAGGAGTTTGGCAGCCCTAGGAAAATTTCAGAAAAAGATGGCAAAGGAGGGCCAGCAACTGATAGAGGCATGGAAGCCCACACCAGGACAGTAGCAGGGGCCTACTTGGGCACAAGGGACAACCAGTGCTCTCATCCCCCATAGTCCACTCCTTACAGCCCCACACAAACCCAGTTCCCCCACCCCAGCTGCCACACACAGACCCAAATCCTCCACTCAGCCCCTCTCAGAACCAAAACCACCCTCAGCTGCCCCACACCCAGTACCCCAGGAACAGGCTGGCCAGCCTGCCCCATTGTTCCCTATGCTGGGAACCAACCTCCCATCAAAGAAGGGAACACAGACACACAATCATTAAGTTTAAAAAACCTTTATTTTCTCATTTTCAAATTACAAGTGGTCAACAAATCACAACATATTACACTTATTGTCCCTCATAGCACAACACAACACAATTAACTACACATCAGAGAATCTTAAACACAATTTTTCTTTTGAAATGGACAAACAGTAAAGTTTTGAACATTACAGCAGGTTACATAGTGAGCGGGCACAACAGGGCATGGAAACAGAAGATGATCATAACTACCAGCCTAATACAACTCTCCCTCCATAACATGACTAAATGGGGGGGAACCACTGCAACAGGGTCCAGCAGAACCTATGTCATTTCCTGTGGCTGTGCTTTCAGTTCAGACACACAAAGCTGAACTGGGCACTTCCAAGGCACTGGACAATGGTATTTCTGGAGCAGTTCTGCAGAGGTCTCCCCCCACCCCCACACCAGCCTCAGAATTTACCTGGGAACATCTGTGAGAGATCATCATTGGCCGGTGCCCATCCACCACTCTACCCGCATCCCCCAACCATGCAAACCCAACATTAACATCAAATTTTTTTTTTTTAAACATGAACATTCAATCAACTTTTAAAAAACATAATCACAACATTTTTTTTTGGTTTTTTTTCCTTTTTTTTACATGAACAGAACATCAACTTTTAAAAAACATAATCACAACATTTTTTTGGGTTTTTTTTTTTTTACATGAACATTCAATCAACTTTTAAAAAACATAATCACAACATTTTTTTTTGGTTTTTTCCCCTTTTTTTTACATGAACAGAACATCAACTTTCAAAAAACAGTACAACAATTCTTCTACAATTTTTTTTTACAAGGATTTCATCTGATAAAAACACCTAAGCAATCCCTATCTAACCTGTTTCTCCCTCCAGTAGCAATCCATGTTTCTGGGGCATTATTTTTCATAATAAATTTGGTCCCACAGGGTATGTCTCAGTGATGGGAGATGTTTTGAATACCCTGGGGGGGGGGCTTTCAAATTGCTGGGTGTTTTCCCTTTGCCACTGGTTCCTAACCACCCTCCCTCTACTGGCCGGTTTTAACTGTATATACAGGGTTTTATACAGGGGAGAGCGCGATTCCAAAGGATTGGACTCATAGAGGATGCAGGCCACAAGTTGGGCTCACCTCAGTCACTCTCGAAGTCCAGTCCTGAGAAATCGAAGAGGCGAGAGTTGACCTTCAGGAAGGTCAACTGCTCGACTCTCCATGGGAGAAGGCGAGTGCGATGTGGGCCGACAATGTCGCCCGCATGTGAAAAGACGCGCTCGCTCTCCACGCTCGTCGGAGGGCATGAGAGCAGCCGCTGCGCCTCGAGGGAGAGGTCCGGCCAGACCGACTCCTTCCTGGCCCAGTAGCTGAGCGGATCGGTGGAGAGCGACTCGCAGGGCTCCGCGAGGTAGTCCCTGACCATCGCCTCCGCCGGATCCTCTCTCACGGTCCTCACGACCCCAGAGGGGACGAGGGCCCACCGGAGCATCTCCATCTCCATCGGCACTCCGGTGGTGGCCTCGGGGGTGGCCTGCGCAGAGGGGGCGTCAGAGGGACCCGCACGGCAGGGCCCCTCTTGCGTCCCCCCTGTCGACAGGCGTCCCCTCTTGGCCTGCCTGCGCCTCACCCAAGAGCAGAGCCCGTCTCTGGCTTGGGTGAGGTTCCCGTCCCGCTCGGCGAAAGTGCCCTTTATGCGCGGGTCACACATGGTCGCCAACATGTATGACTCTTCCTTAGTGAGAGGAGTTAGCCTGGCAGCTATGCCCTGCTGCAGCCTTCTCACTAATGCGCGCACCGCTGGAACAAGGTCAGCACGGGGCGCGACCCGGTCTGCAAGGGTGGCCAGATTCCTCTGGAGCGTGTGCACCAGGGGAATGACCAGACCGAGGGTCGCCGTGTCTGACGAGACCGCCACAGTGAAGTCCTTGAAGGGCTTCAGGACCTCCACTGTCTGGGTGATGGTGAGCCAATCCTCCCGGTTGAACTCACCCACCTGACTCGCACCGCGGTGCTCGGAGAGCCACGCGTGGAGTGCGGCCTGCTGCTCCACCAAGCGCTCAAGCATGGCGCAGGTGGAGTTCCAGCGAGTGCTGACGTCAGTGATCAGAGCGTGCTCTGGCACACCTGTCCTGACCTGTGTCTGGCGCAGTTCGTGCGTGGCCTTCACGCTGCGCGAGAAGTGACCCGTGAGCCTCCGACATTTCTGGACAAGTAACTGGAGTTCACGGGTCCGGGTATCCACGGGTTCCTTCGAGGAGCCCAACCCCAGCGCATCTCTCACCACTAGGTGAAGCTTGTGAGCGGCACAGTAGACGCTCTCTCGGCTCACTAGATGCGCCGCTGCCCTCATGTTCTTGCCACCGTCCGTCACCATGCATCCCACGGTGGCGGGTTCCTGGCCTATCCACTCGTCCAACTGTCTCCTTAAGGTGGCAGCGATGTTCTCCGCCGTGTGGGACACGTCGAGCACCTCGGCGTGAAGCAAGGCCTTGCAGTAGCCGGCCTGGCGGTCTCGCATCCTTCCCTGTCTAGCTGTGCTAGGCACCTCCCCCCGGCCCCCACCCAGAACTGACTCGGGTTCCCACCAGTGAGCAGTAAGCGAGAGGTACGCTTGCTGCACACTTGGGCAGGTCCAGATGTCCGATGTGAAGTGCACAGTTCTCCCGGCAACCCGGGACAGCTGTGCCTTCACATGATCCCTGGCAGCCCTGTAAAACGAGGGCACCACCGATCTGCTCAACGACGTGCGAGCAGGGACGGCGTACCAGGGAAAGCAATCTTGGAGCAGCCCTGAGAAGCCGAAGTCTTCAACTACGGAATACGGTTGCCCATCCACTGCTATCATGTTGACGATGTGGCGCGTGATGCGCCTGCTCGCCCTCCGGATCCCCTCTCTGGGCACACTAGCGCCCTGCATACCAAGCATCTCCGGGAGAGAGGCTTGGCGTCCCTTTCCTGCAGGTACCCTTGGGGGGAGAGCACCAGAGGAGCCTGCCTCCTTCTGGCTAGCTGGCGGCCGTGCGGCGCCACTCGAACCCTCCTCCCGAAGAAGCACCGCCTGGTGGTGCCTCTTCATATGGTACCTCATCCCAGACGTGGAGAGATGCCACACATCTTTGCCACGGCTGACGCGCTGCCTACAATGCAGGCACAGGGCTGCTCGGGGATCCTCCGTTGCCTGGAAGTGCTTCCAGATTTCGGAGGAAAAGGGCATCCCACGCTTCCCAGGAGAAGCGCGTTCGGGACCACCCTGCGGCACCTCCTGTGAGGTGCTCTGGCCGGACACACCGTGTCCCACTCTCGGCCGGGCAGGTGGGGATGGACGAGGCTGAAGGGGCAGAGATGTGGGCTCTTCCACCACAGTCTCTGCCTCTTCCTCCCGCGTCCTCTCCTCCTGCACAGCCGCGAGAGGCCTGCTGCTGGCCTCAGAGGAAACTGGGGTGGACCGCCCCAGGGGGGGTCTCACGGGCAGTTCCTCCAACATCCTCCGGGTTCCTGGGGTGAGCGGGAGCGCAGGGAAAGTCATGTGCTCCGCGCCCATCCCAGGAGACACCACATGCTGCCCCTCCTCCAGCAGCTGGCTCGCAACCACTGGAGGAGGAGGAGCCTCAGCAGCAGGCCCCCGCCCAGTGCCAGCCCCTGCCTCACGCACCCGGGTTGGGGGTGGCCCTCCAGCAGCTGCCTCAGGAAAGAGAGTCTTGCGAACCCTCTTCCTGTCACCAGAAGCCAGGCTGGTGAACGGCAGCAGCGCAGGGGAGGGCCTCCTCCGCTCAGATGGAGGGGCTGCCGCAGCAGTCCCCCTCCCCCTCCCCTCCTCCCCTCTAGATTTCTCCCTAGCCTTTCCCCCGGGGCCCCTCTCTGCTTTCCTCTCCGACATACTTTCCCCTCCCAAATTCAACCCTAACTAATCAGAAAAGATTTAGAAAACAAAGGTCAACTTTGTTTTCAAGACCTAACTAACCTGCTCTAAATCTGTGCTTCTAGTGGCTCTGTGACTTGGAGATGAACAATCAAGTGCCTTTTTAAGCAACCCTATTTATGTCAGGGAACCTGAGCCTGCCAATCAGCTGAATTCCTCTGGAATTGAGCTGGCCCTAAACCCCAATAACAGGTGACAAAGCCTTAAACACTCACACACTAGTATGCCCGGGCCGGCCTGGCACCACCACGGGTGCCAGAGATGGGCAGTGGAACCCTAGTTATGGGGGCACTAATGGGAAGCCTATTGACAGCTATTACAAATTTTTATATATATATATATATATATAGAATTCAAACCTAACACTCACTCACTAATGCTTTCCCTGCTGAGTCCCTATTTAGTTTTTTAAAAAAAACTAGGCTCGGTTTCCCTAATAATTATGTTGAGGGCAATTATCCACTGATCACCTACCAACTGGCCTACCTACCTAAGAGACACTATTTAGCGGGACCGATGTATCTGTGGTATGTCGGTGTGGGGTGTGGATGTGGTGTTTTGAAGATGAGCCTCCCCCCTCCCAAGCTAGCAAGAACCCACCCCCAAGGCCACCCAAATGTGAACCCGGACTCGCTCACACTAACACCAGTCCTGCAGTCCAGCGATGTTCAGGCGGTCTTGCAGCTGGTCCTCCTCTCCTCCACGATGCTGTCAAGAAAATTGGAAATGTTAGCAGAGTCAACACCACACGCCGCACACGCAACCCCCAAAATTCAAGGCCCCGTTGCACAAGCCAAGTCAGCCCCCCCCCTTAAAGGCTAGGGCCAACCAGCAGCAAAACAAAACACATCCACCCAGCAGAGCTTCTGGCCTGTGCAGGCCAAAAGCTGGCACACTCATTTTTTAGTCCTGTGAAACAGTAGTTCATGCCCACCCCACACTCAAACTTGAAAAATGAAACATGAAAGAAAGCAGGCACTGCGATCAATGCTGGCCCCCCTAACCCCCAAACAATATCCTCTTGCCCAACCAGAAAATGCCCCCCCCCCGGCCCAAGCCATAAAGACAGAGCCAAAGCATATGCTCGCAGGTAGGCACAGCAGCAGACATAAGCTCAAAAACCAAATTTAACAACAACCCTACCAGTCCACCAGTGCAGATGTCCAGCAATGTTGATCCTCCACGCAGAGATCTGCAGGCCGATGTCCACCAAGTGCAGTCCAGTCCAGAAGAGGTCCACCAACGATAAACAACCTGAATGTGAAGCAAAACAGTGAGTGCCAGGCCAGCAAACGGGAAGGGTTACCAAAGCCGGAGCAGCAGGCCTGTGTGTGGGCCGAAGGCTGGCACAGTTGATCAGGACGGAGCCTGTTGGGAATCCTTGCAAGCAGGGGACCAGACACAGAAACGCAAGCCACACCATTCCAGATTGTGGAGCACAACTGTGAGTGCCAGGCCAGCAACCAAAAAGGGTTACCTTGGCCAAAGCAGCATACCTGTGTGTGGCCCACAGGCTGGCACAGTTGATCAGGACGGAGCCTGTTGGGAATCCTTGCAAGCAGGGGACCAGACACAGAAAAGCAAGCCACACCATTCCAGATTGTGGAGCACTACTGTGAGAGCCAGCCAGAAGAAAGGCTTCTGGCCTGTGTAGGCCCAAAGCTGGCACACTCTTGTTTTAATCTTAAAACAGTGGATCAAGCTTAAAGAAGGCAAGCACAACAACCAATGCTGAACCCCCCCCCCACCCCACCATCAAACATTGTCTGCCCAACCTGTCCCCCAGGCCATACCTGTGTGTGGCCCACAGGCTGGCACAGTTGATCAGGACGGAGCCTGTTGGGAATCCTTGCAAGCAGGGGACCAGACACAGAAAAGCAAGCCACACCATTCCAGATTGTGGAGCACTACTGTGAGAGCCAGCCAGAAGAAAGGCTTCTGGCCTGTGTAGGCCCAAAGCTGGCACACTCTTGTTTTAATCTTAAAACAGTGGATCAAGCTTAAAGAAGGCAAGCACAACAACCAATGCTGAACCCCCCCCCCACCCCACCATCAAACATTGTCTGCCCAACCTGTCCCCCAGGCCATACCTGTGTGTGGCCCACAGGCTGGCACAGTTGATCAGGACGGAGCCTGTTGGGAATCCTTGCAAGCAGGGGACCAGACACAGAAAAGCAAGCCACACCATTCCAGATTGTGGAGCACTACTGTGAGAGCCAGCCAGAAGAAAGGCTTCTGGCCTGTGTAGGCCCAAAGCTGGCACACTCTTGTTTTAATCTTAAAACAGTGGATCAAGCTTAAAGAAGGCAAGCACAACAACCAATGCTGAACCCCCCCCCCCCACCATCAAACATTGTCTGCCCAACCTGTCCCCCAGGCCATACCTGTGTGTGGCCCACAGGCTGGCACAGTTGATCAGGACGGAGCCTGTTGGGAATCCTTGCAAGCAGGGGACCAGACACAGAAAAGCAAGCCACACCATTCCAGATTGTGAAGCACAACTGTGAGAGCCAGCCAGAAGAAAGGCTTCTGGCCTGTGTAGGCCCAAAGCTGGCACACTCTTGTTTTAATCTTAAAACAGTGGATCAAGCTTAAAGAAGGCAAGCACAACAACCAATGCTGAACCCCCCCCCCCACCATCAAACATTGTCTGCCCAACCTGTCCCCCAGGCCATACCTGTGTGTGGCCCACAGGCTGGCACAGTTGATCAGGACGGAGCCTGTTGGGAATCCTTGCAAGCAGGGGACCAGACACAGAAAAGCAAGCCACACCATTCCAGATTGTGGAGCACTACTGTGAGAGCCAGCCAGAAGAAAGGCTTCTGGCCTGTGTAGGCCCAAAGCTGGCACACTCTTGTTTTGATCTTAAAACAGTGGATCAAGCTTAAAGAAGGCAAGCACAACAACCAATGCTGAAACCCCCACCCCACCATCAAACATTGTCTGCCCAACCTGTCCCCCAGGCCATGCCAAGAATAAACTGCAACACCTTTTTGCAGAGGCAGGCCACAGCAGCACATTGCCCAGCATCAAAAAAATTTACAAAAATTTTAAAAAGGCCTACCAGGTGTCCTCTCAGGATGTCCAGCACAGTTGATCCTCCAGGCAGATGTCCTCCAGGCTCCAGGTGCAGTCTCTCTTCTTCTCCTCTCTCGGTCACAGCTCAGCAGCAGCAGCAACAGAAGTGTTCCAGACAGTCTTGCTCCAAATTTAAATCCCCTGCTGCAGCCTCAGCCAAAGATTTAAATCTATTGGCTGGCATGAGAATGCAGCAGTGGGATTGGTGACTCCTAAAGTCCCCACTCCCCTGCCTTTCCCCACCCACACTCCAAGAGCCACCCTCCTCCTGCTCCCCCTCCCCTACCTGTTAGTTTTGGCGGGAATCTCTGCTGCTTTGCAAATGCAAAGTGCAATGCAATGCTTGCACCTTGCATTTGCAAGGCAAAGCAGGATTCCCTATCCTCCTTTGCAAGAGGGGTGGGGGGTGACAGAAGGAGTGAGTGATTCACTCCTTCTCCCCCCCTCCCCTCTTCTAAGAGCCTGCAGGAAGCCTTTGCTTCCAGCAGGATTTTGCTAGCCGCTTGCTAAGGCAAACGGCTAGCAAAAACAAAATGGCGATTCTCGAATGCCGAAAGAATGCCGAAAGAATCCCGAAACGTTTCGGGTTTTTCTTTCGGCAATCCCGAAACGTTTCGGCATTCCCCGAAACGTTTCGGGATTCTTGAAGAATGCCGAAACACTTTTGTTTCGGCATTCTTTCGGCATTCTGAATGCCGAAACGCACATCCCTACTTGGGGGGCGTTTGGTGCGGGGCGCCGGAGGGTCGAAGCTTGCCCGTGCAGCGAGCCTCAGTTGCAATCTGGGGCGTTGCTTTGTTGGGGGGGGGAGAGGGAGGGCTTGGCGAAGGTCCCCTTTGCACGTTCTCTGGGGCGGCTGGGGTTGCCAAGAGGGCACTCCTGCTGCAAAACAACTTCATAGAAGCATAGGGTTAGAAGGGACCTCCAAGGTCATCTAGTCCAACCCCCTGCACAAGGTAGGAAAATCACACCTACCTTCCCCTCACGCCCCCCAGTGACCCCTGCTCCGTGCCCAGAAGATGGCAAAACACCATCAGGATCCCTAGACAAACTGGACTGGAGCAAATTGCTACCTGACCCCAAAGTGGCGATCGTCATTATCCTGGGCATGTAAGAAGGGGCCATGAGAACTAAGCACTGATGCAGCCCTTCCTGCCCTCCCTCTCATGATCTGCCCAGGTTCACAGAATCAGCATTGCTGTCCGGTGGCCATCTAGGCTCTGCTTAAAAACCTCCAAAGAAGGAGAGCCCACCGCCTCCCGAGGAAGCCTGTTATACTTCATTGGACATCTCTCCTGCACACTTCAGTGGGGGACTGTTTGACATCATTAACATTATTAACATCTCACCTTGAACCTCCTGCATGTCACACATAAAGCTGCCTAATGCTGACTCAAACCCTTAGTTTATCGAGGTCAGTATTGTCTACTCGGACTGGCCGTGGCTCTCCAGGGTCTTAGGTGGAGGTCTTTCACATCACCTCTTGTCTGGTCATTGAGCAAGATTTGGGTCCAGAAGCACCTTAAAGACCTAGATTGCCCAGGTGAGCCTGATCTGGTCAGCTCTCTGAAACTAAGCAGGGTCGGCCTTGGTTAGTAATTGGATGGGAGACCTCCAACTATAAGATAATAGTCCCTGACCTGGATAGCCCAGGTGAGCCTGATCTCATCAGGTCTTAGAAGCTAAGCAGGGTTGGCCTTGGTTAGTAATTGGATGGGAGACCTCCAACGAAGACCAGGGTTGTAGAGCCAGGCAATGGCAAACCACCTCTGTCAGTCTCTTGCCATGAAAACCCCACCATAAGTCAGCTGGAACTTGAGGGCACTCTCCACTCCATTTCAGTGTGGATTTGTGCAATCTCCTGACCTGGGTAGCCCAGGAGAACCTCATCTCAACAGATCTCAGAAGCTAAGCAGGGTCAGCCTTGGTTAATAATTGGATGGGAGACCTGCAATGGAAACAAGGGTTGGAGGGGCAGGCAACGGCAGTCCACCTCTGTTAGTCTCTTGCTGTTAGTCTCACCATAAGTCACCTGTGACTTGAGGGCACTCTCCACCACCACCAACTTGAAGACCAACTAGATTTCCAGGGTGTGAGGCTTTCCAAAGTAGAGCTCCTTTCTTCAGATACAAGAAGTGGGGAAAGAAAGGGGTCCTTTTTATAATCCAGGCACAGGGAAAGTAAATTAGAGTTTCACAAAGCTAGCTATCATACATGTTGTAGTTAGCTTGATAAAGCCTGGGTGCGAAGTGCAGAAAATTTGCGTCTTTTCATCCCTGGGGGATCCATTGTTCCAAACGTGCCAATAAACTCAATTTCCGCAATCTTGCATTGTAATTTTGAACTGGAGACGCAGGGGATTGAACCCGGGACCTGGTGGTTCCACTAAACCACAGCCCATCCCATCCTTGCCTGCTGTTCATTTCTCTCTTTCAAACCTCCTCCTGCATAAAATGTTATCTTAGGATGCACTTATTGCATATGCAGAGCTGGACTCCAGTCCACAAAAGCTTAAACTGGAATAAAACCGTGTTCACCTTTCAGGTGCGACGGGACTCCTGTTTATTTTAGCATGGAGGGGAGAATTCACTGGATCCAGCGTGCCTTTTGATCTTCAGCCCCACAGACAGAAGGCTTTGCAATGGGGTTAATCCAGCATCTTATAGCCATCAAATCTGCTGTGTTATTTTATAGATTAATAGCTTTTCTATCTCACCTTTTTCCAACATGGAAGTCAATGTGCTGCACCTGGAGAGCTTTGAGGACTGAGAGAGAGGATTTCCAGGGCGGACTGCATTGGTTGGTGCCTCCATGCCTCTTGTTTTCAAAGTAAAAGGGGCGCCCAACTTATTTTGAGCCTTTAGGCACCTTTGGGATTCCAGCAAAGGGTGGTGTGTGCAGCTACAAAATGGCTGCCCCAGGAGGCGGAGCCAGCCACAAAATGTCGGGGAGTGAGGTTATGCATAACCCTAATAATAAGTATTCCACATTTCAGGCAATTGCAATGATTAACACATTGAATGGGCAGCGGGTGCTATCATAGGGTTGCCAGCCTCCAGGTGACTGCAGATCTCCCAGAATTACCGCTGATCTCCAGGCCACAGAAATCAGTTCCCCTGGAGAAAATGGCTGCATGGGAGGGTGGAATTTATGGCATTAGACAGCCAGTTTGATGTAGTGTTTAAAAGCGGCAGGACTCTAATCTGGAGAGCCGAGTTTGATTCCCCACTCCTCCGCTTGAAGCCAGCTGGGTGACCTTGGGTCAGTCACAGCTCTCTCAGGACTCTCTCAGCCCCACCCGCCTCACCGGGTGATTGTCGTGAGGATAATAACAACACACTTTGTAAACCGCTCTAAGTTGTCCTGAAGGGCGGGATATAAATCAAATGTTCGTGTTCGTGTTCGTGTTCGTGTTCGTGTTCGTGTTCGAGTTCGAGTTCGAGTTCGAGTTCGAGTTCGAGTTCGAGTTCGAGTTCGTGTTCGTGTTCGTGTTCGTGTTCGTGTTCGTGTTCGTGTTCTGCTGCGGTCCCCCTCCTCTCTCCAAATGCCTCCCTCTCCAGGCTCCACCCCCAAAATCTGCAGGAATTTCCCAATCTGGACCTGGCAACCTATGCCATTGAAATCAATGACACCTGCCCCCAGTGTCAATGTGTTTGAAACTGAGATTTCAACTTCAATGTCTCATACAATGGGTTGACAATTTTTTAAAATGTTATTTATATATTTTATTTTAAAAGAGAAAACAAAACAATAGTATAAAGGGGTACAGAAAAAGAAAGGGATTGTATAGCAGATTTGTATAAATCAGAAATATGTATAAATGTGTATATATTTGTATAAATCAGAAATAATTATATACAACACAATCTATAAAACAGGAAGTATATCTCCCCAAAATCCCTTTCATTAATTTTTTAAGACACTATCTAAATACAATAGTACTTATGTTAGGGTACATTTATGTTCAACATTTTAAATTTCAAAGTCTCAGACTTTTTGAAATGCGACCCTCTGCTTCTGACCCAAACATACTTTTCCAGACTCCCACAAAGAGATTCTGCACAACTTTTCTCCTCCCCAACATAAAATGCAAGATTCTCACATTAGTTCAAACTAAACAGGTTTCCCCTCCCATGAGCCAGTTTGGTGTAGTGGTTAAGAGCGGCAGGACGCTAATCTGGAGAACCGGGTTTGATTCTCCGCTCCTCTGCTTGAAGCCAACTGGGGAACCTTGAGTCAGTTACAGCTCTTTCAGAGCTCTCTCAGCCCTACCCACCTCACAGGGTGATTGTTGTGAGGAAAATAATAATACACTTCATAAACTGCTCTGAGTGGGTGTTAAGTTGTCCTGAAGGGCAGTATATAAATCGAATGTGCAAATTGCAGTTTTATTTATCTACAATAAAGTATCCCTAATGAACTGTTTTTCAACTCAAAACGCAATCACTGTTGTATTAAAGAATTATTTTGCTTATTTTTTTGTTGTAGCTTAAATCTGTTCTGCACTCTGTTGAAGATTTTTTATGCACTTTCTATTGTCTTTTTTCTTCTTTTAAATAAAGTTATAATCAAAAACAAAACAAGAATCTGACTGGATACACATCCTATCATATTTGTTTGTTTAAAATAGGCATATACCCACCTTTTTCTTGAAAGCACCAGACCCAAGGTGGGTTTTGTTCTGCATAATGTGTGAAATTGCCCTGAAATACAAGCTGCTCCACAATAGGCATTGATCTCGCCAGATCTCGGGAGCTAAGCAGGGTCGGCCTCGGCTAGTAATTGGATGGGAGACCTCCAAGGAAGACCAGAGTTGCATAAGCAGGCAATGGCAAACCACCTCTGTTGGTCTCTTGCTATGAAAACCCCACTAGAGGTCGCCATAAGCCAGCTGTGACTTGACGGCACTCTCTACCACCGATTTCCAAGTGCCCCGAATGTGAATATTTAAACCTGCAAGCTCAAAGCTCTTGGGAACAAAGTAGATATTGTCAGAATATAAACTCACTTGCACATGTGTAGAGGCTGTTGTGCCCTTTAACATAGGGTGAGTCAGCAGTTTTTCTGACAGGTTCACACCTGGTCAATTAAGCTGGTGTTGCAGCAAGATTGCATCAGCCGTGTGCTGATTGGCTGACTCCACTTCACCCTATAGGCTAGTGGACAATTAAAGGTCCAGCCAAAGGTCTGTACTTGGCTGATCTGCTCAGCTTGGTGCCTGGTGCAAACCTTTGTTGCTCTATACGAACTTGGATACCTCTGGATATTGACCTAAGGACTGGATTCTGGTTTTTGCTCTCTCATTCTGTCTGTATGTATGCTGAGCACTTTTTGCATCTGTAATATATGGACTTGTAAATACACCATCTGCACTTTATCACAACGTCTTGGCTCCAGTGTTTTTGTTGTTGGGCTAAGCGGGTCGCTTGGAAGCACTAATTACAGACGGCTATTCCGTCAGATATTTCTGCAACCTTGAGGCACCGCCCAGAGCTACAGAAAAATCTCAAGAAATGTTGTGGGGTTTAATTCTCCCCTGCAACAAATTCCCTGATGTCTTGGCACATGACACAGAACGACATATGGCCTCACAGAAGCTGTCTGGTGGCAGGACGCTGCAAAGAACCTGGCTGAAGTGACAACTACCTGGGTTGGAAAGGGCATGCTGCTAATGACGGAAAAATGGAGCCCATCCTACCTTGCTGCGGCTTCTAGGGGCAGCAAGCGCACATTGCTTCTCCCCAGGCAGGCCAGCATGACTGCAAGCTAGGGCTGCCAGCTCCAACTTGTGAAATTCCTGAAGATCTTGTGGGTGATACCTGGAGAAACCTGGAGAAAGTGGGGTTTGGGGAGGGAATGGACCAGGGCTCATTTCGAGGGGGAACGCACAGGAACACAGTTCCGGCAGTTCCCCAAAGAGGACTCATGTCAGGTGGCCCCGCCCACCTGACTCTCAGCCATTTTGGGCCTGTTTCAGCCTGGATTGGGGCCGAAACGGCCCACATCGGGCCTCTGATGGGTGGTGGATCACACTCCCACTCAGCAGTGGCCTGATCCTGAGCATTTTGGGCCCCTTTTTGACCATTTTCAGCCCCTTTTTGCCATTTTGGGCCCAATTTTGGCCCTGAATGGGCAGGATTGGGTCCAAAAGCCAGGATAGGTGATGTCAGGGGGTGTGGCATATGCTAATGAGGTGTGCTAATGAATTATGCTAATGAGTTCCTCCAGCTCTTTTTCTACGGAATGACCCCTGGAAAGGACCTTGGCATGGCATAATTCCATAGAGTCAAGCCCCCCAAAGAAGCCATTTTCTCCAGCTGAACTGATCTCTGTGGCCTAGAGAATAGTTGTAATTCCAGGAGATCTCCAGCTACCACCGGGAGGCTGGCAACCTTACTGCAAGCCGCACTACTCCACCACTGTGAGACCCTGAAAGTAAGGAACAGGGAATGGGGGGGGGGGGGGACAAATATGGAAGGGTGTTTGGGAGGAAGGAAGAGGGACAGAGAGGCTGTTTGGTAAGGAGGGATCCCTTGTGCTCCCTGTTTATAAACACGAAACATAGGGGGAAAGATAAACGTGTTCAGTGTTAAGTAATATGTGAATTTGTCCGTAAGATCTTCATAGGCCTTAGCAATATGAGGCTCGTTTTTTCCTGAGAAAGGAGGGGGGGGGGAATCATCAACAGTGAAATCCTAAACAGAGTTACTCCAGTTTAAGCTCATTTAAGTCAACTGGAATAGCTTTGCTTAGGATTTCACTGTAAATGGTGACACCTTCTTTAGGAAGGTCCCCGGCACAGGTCAGGGCAAAGGGCGTTCTCTGCCTGAGACCTTGAAGATTCATCATTTGTCATTGAAACAGTAGAAGCTAGGAGGACCAACACTCTAAGGCCACTTCATATGTTCATGTATGTACCAGTTCATGGGAACCTTCATACACTGCTGGTGGAATTGCAAATACATAAAAAAACTTATGGGAAAATGTATTCAAAATAATAGATGCTCTTATTGGCTACGTGATGCCCCAAACCCTGGAGATAATTCTCTTGAATCAGTGGATCGAACCATCAATACCAAAAATCAGAATTAATCTCATACTAACTTTATTATTAATAGTTAAATCAGTCATAGGTTCCAAATGGAAACAAAAAAAGTCTGCCCACAATCTCTAACTGTCATGATTGCCTTGGGGATCATTTTATAATTGAAAAAATCTCCGACTGTTTAGCTCACCTTGAAAACCAAAACCACCATTCTCACTTACTGGAACAATGGATCCCAGCTCTAGACTATTTAATCTGTAATGACTCTATGAAACAAGCATCCTCAAAAATGGAATATTATTATACGCTGACGTACCTCTGATTAAACCGATATGGTAAATTTATTTTTTTTCTATGACCGTATATAGTTGTATGTTAAGTAATTATTAAGAAATAGCCGTTAGGCTATTTAGCCGAATAGTTTACAAATGTTGGTTAAAGAGATAGGAACTTCAATATTTAAGGTGTTAAGCGAGTTTAATATTTATTGACTGTTATTGTTTGTTAAATTGTTAAATTTCAAAAATTGTTGAATAAAATATAAACGAAAAAAAATATGTACCACTTCAGTCAAAGTACAAATGAAAACAAATGAAGCTGCTTTATATGGAATCGGACCCTTGGTCCATCAAAGTCAGGACTGTCTACTCAGACAGCAGCTCCCCAGGATGGCAGACGTCTTTCACATTATCTGATACTTGGGCTCAGGGCTTTTTTTCTGGGAAAAGAAGTGGTGGAACTCAGTGGTGGAACTCAAGACCGCACAATGGCGTCACTTTGGGTCAGCTGGAACAAGGGGGGAGTTTTTTAAAGTTTAAATTGCCCTAGATAAAAATGGTCACATGGCCGGTGGCCCCGCCCCCTGATCTCCAGACAGAGGGGAGTTTAGAGTGCCCTCCACGCCCGGCAATCTAAACTCCCCTCTGTCTGGAGATCAGGGGGCGGGGCCACCGGCCATGTGACCATTTTAAGAGGTGCCGGAACTCCGTTCCACTGCGTTCCCACTGAAAAAAAGCCCTGCTTGGGCTTCAACAATTTGGTCCTTCAAGGATGAGTTCTTGATTTTAAAAGAAATCAGAACCCTCAACTCCACTTCAGCATATAAATTTTAATAATAAATCCACAATTCCACTTGAGAGGGTTGGGATTTGGGTTCACAAATTTCAGAACAAACATTCTGCAGAAACAAGTTGGTCACTGCCCCCTCCCTCCACTTCCTTCTTTGTATGTTTGATTAACAAAATAAAACCCCAGCTGCATGGATTCACCATCAGCATTTCCAACAAGACATTCTTATCTTAAGAAATTCCAACACGAATTTTCCATCCTGTTTTTCAAAGCTCGATCATTTCTGTTTACTCCTGCAAAACCCAAAACCAGGTTTTCACTTTGTTCTTGTGTTCAGGTGAACAGTAGAAGATGGATGATGCATTTTGAACATTGTCAAGAGGGAGGAAGAAAATCGCTCTCTTTCGTTATACTAAAATGTCGGCTCACCTGATGAAACCAATAGGAACTTTGCTCAGGAAAGAAAGAATTTCTTCACATGGAAGAAGGGAGCTTTGACTCTCAAAAGCTCATACCCTGAAAAACTTGTTCATTTTTAAGGAGACTCTGGACTCCAGTCCTGCTCTTTACTCAGCAGATGGCTAACTTAGGGCCAAACTACAAGTGATGAATTACACAGGTTGGACACTTGTCAGCTTCCCTCAAGTTTTGATGGGAAATGTAGGCAGCTTGGGGGAATGTTGGACAAGTGACAGTTGACAAGTCCATTGGACAGCAGTTGGAGAGCCAAGCCGCAAGACCAGGATGCCTACATTTCCCATCAAAACTTGAGGGAAGCTTATTGGAGACAAATGAAAAAATAATTAAGAAATTCTATCTATATCTAATGCAATTGAAAAGGGAAGATGAAGTAATAATAGACTGTAGGACAAAGTGGGCACAAAATTTGGGGCATGAGATAAAAAATGGTCACAGATATGGAAGATGAATATCAAAATAACAGTCAGTTCCATTCAAAGAAAATTTGTATGAAGTGTATTATAGGTGGTATGCAACACCAGAGAAACTGGCTAAAATGTATGCGGATACATCCAATAAATGTTGGAAATGTAAAGATAAGTTAGGTACATTCTATCACATGTGGTGGTCATGTAAAAAGGTGGCAAAATATTGGAAGATGATACATGGGTTACTTCAAGAAGTATTAGGCATGACCATACCTTTCAAACCAGAATAGTTCTTATTGAATATTATGTTGGAGGGGGTAGAGAAGGAAAACAGGTATATGATGCTTCATGTAATTACGGCAGCAAGAATAATATATGTGAGGTATTGGAAGAAGCTAGAGATACCATTCAAAGGAGAGGTGATAGGAAAAATCTTAGAAACAGCAGAAATTGATGTCTTAACAGACTTGATAAAAGAACAAAGTAGGGGCGATCTGCAGAAAAGATGGACACCCTTTTACAGATGGGTTAAATCAAAATATGGAACAAGAAATTATGTATAGGATATGAAGCTAGGAGAGAATACTTACAGGAAATAAGCAGGGTAGACTTACAGGAAATTTAGGTTTTGGATAAGGAAAACAAGATATAAAGAAGAAGCAACTGTAGAGATGGAAAATGAGTATAATACATAGTTTGTTGTTATTGTCGCCGTTGATTTCTTACAAAGTTGTGCTTGATATCCCCTGATCTGATGTCTATGTGTATACGTATGTATTCTTTTTGAAACCAATAAAATAATAATAATAAAACTTGAGGGAAGCTAACAAGCGCCCAACCTGTGTCATTTGTCACTTGTAGCTTGGCCCTTAGAATCATAGACTCATAGGGTTGGAAGGTACTTTCAGGGTCATCTAGTCCAACACTCTGCACAATGCAGGAAATTCACAACAACCTTCCCTCCACACCCCCAGTGACCCCCCATGCCCAAAAGATGGCAAAACACCTCCAGGATCCCTAGCCAAACTGGCCTGGTGAAAATTGCTTCCTGGCCCCTTATAGAACTCACTATGACAAGATATGGTGAGGATTGTTAATTAATCGTTGTAAAAAAAAAATCAAAAATTTGTGGAGGAAATGGCTGGAAACAACAATTAGTTTTTGTAAGGGATGTAGAACCTCCAAATCCAGAGGCGCTACACCTCCAGAGCCCAGTTGGTGGGCAAGCGTGCGGATGGTTTATAGGGGAAATCTTATCTTTCCAGACCTCATTTATTAGCTACCTAGAAACATCCAACTAACTGCTACTGGAGAATTCATGGCCCGGAACAGCAAGGCAATTTCTATGTCCCTCTTTTATTTTATATTAGCAGGAGCTCTTTCCCATAGCGAGGCATATACCCCAACTGTCTCTATTTACCAGGGGACAGTCCCTCTTCTTTGGTTCCTTCTCCCTGGTAAATCACTATTATTTATTTGTTTACTAAATCTATACCCTGTCTTTTCTGCCCTCATCAGAGCCACCAAGGAGCTAATAGATTTAAAATGTGTAATAAAAACCCACCACTATATAAAGGTAACCACTATCCGTGTTTCAAAATGGATACCTTGGCCGTTTCCACACGGCTTACCTTCTCTCAGAACGACCTGGAACATCATGCAAAAAATGCGGAAGATCGCGTTTTCTTGCGCGAGAAAACACGATCTTCCGCTTTTTTTGCGTGATGTTCCGGGTCGTTCCGAGGGAAGGTAAGCCATGTGGAAACGGCCCTTGTTAAATAGGTATCAATACATACACATATTCCCCCTCCAGATACCAGCTGTACCTTCTCCCTCAACCGTCCACGACAAAAACATTAACTTGCAATAGAGCACTTCCTTTATTGGCATGAAGGTCAAGTGGGGCTCATCGCTCCCGTCTACCAACCTTGCCCAGTCTGCCTGCCTGATTTTCAAAGCCAAGTCAGTTCACTAACTATTCTAAATGGGATTGCACATCTTTTGCATGACCTTGCAATGCCCTCTGGGAATTGTAGTTTGAGCCACAAAGGTTCGGCACATATATCAGCAGGGCGATCGCTGCCTGATACACAGGTGTCAAACCATCACCCCTAAACTTGAAATATAAATGATCTGAAATTATGCCAGACAACTTGAAATATAGATTATTTTAAATTATGCTGGACAATGCGCCCATGAAAGGCATGCATAATCCTAGCAATACAAGAGGCATAAGCAAGTAAACCAACAGGGGGCCATGCTGAATGTTCTCAACTGTTTACCTCCAAAGCCACTCAAAATGTTGAACTGTGGACAAATCGTTGATGTAGGTGTATAGGGTGCTCAGTTCGGGAGACAGCAGGCATTATGAGCATGCTCGGGGGTCATTTCGTAGAAAAAGAGCGGGTGGAACTCATTAGCATAACTCATTAGCATATGCCACACCCCTTGGCATCACCAGAAGTGTGTCATTAGCATAGCTGGTTTGCATATGCCATACCCCCTGACATCACATATCCTGGCTGTTTTGGACCCAAACCTAGCCATTCAGGGCCAAAATTGTGCCCAGAATGGCAAAAAGGGGCTGAAAATGGCCGAAAAGGGGCCCAAAATGGTCAGGATCAGGCTGCTGCTGAGTGGGAGACTGAACCACCACCTGTCAGAGGCCCGATCCGGGCCATTTCGGCCCCAATCCAGGCTGAAGGGCCCAAAATGGCCGAGGGTCAGGTGGGTGGGGCCACCTGACATGTGACCTCTTTGGGGAACTGTCAGAACTGCGTTCCTGCACGTTCCCCCTTGAAGTGAGCCCTGAGCACGCTACATGAAATCTTTGTGCATGTTATTTGTAAACATTGCTGCGTCATTCTTGAGCCAGTATAGCCTAGTGGTTAGAGTTGCCTTACTCACGTGCTGTCAAGTCGCAACTCGCTTACAGAGGCCCCAGCAAGGGACTTTCAAGCCAAGTGTCAAGCAGAGGTGGTTTGCCCCTTGGCTTCCTCTTCAGAGCCTTTCTTGATGCACCCCCCGCCCCCATCCAAGCACTGATCCTGTTTCTGAGAGCTGACAAGATGGGGCTATACCATGCCACCTTCCTTAGAGTTACCAGAGAGAAAGTGGATAACCACAGATGAAGGCAGAAATCCAAAAAGTCAAAAAAATTATATTCCAAACAATCAAGCCGAATGTATGCCGTGCAGTAACAGCAATTCACACATAAATACATTTATAATAATTCGTGCATAGATAAATTAAATTAAAGGACTCGAGCGCCATAAGTATTCAAGAGCGCACTTGCAGGGCTGGTAAGACCAACTCGTGAACAATGCCAAAAACATTTTCTCAGTCCTGTGGTGTCCAGCAAAATGATTCCCAGGAGGTGAACAAGCCCGACATTCAGGGCCGGCGAGGTTCCTGATGTTTCTTGCAGTCTTCCTCAGGAGTGGATGAACGTCATATACAAACAAATCAATCAATGTGGCACCAAGGAATCACAGGTCCATTCTGGCCACCGAGTATTCACGAGTTGGTTCTCTTACCAGACCTGCAAGTGCGCCCTTGAATGCTTATGGCGCTCGGGTCCTTTGATTGATTTATCTACGCGCAAATTATTATAAATTTATTTATGTGTGAATTGCTGTTACTGCACGACATACGTTCGGTTTGATTGTAATATAAATTTTTTGACTTTTTGGATTTCAGTGAGCCAGTTTGCTATAGTGGTTAAGAGCATGGGACTCTAATCTGGAGAGCCGGGTTTGATTCCCCACTCCTCCACTTGAAGCCAGCTGGGTGACCTTGGGCCAGTCACAGCTCTCTCAGAGCTCTCTCAGCCCCACCCACCTCACAGGGTGTTTTGTTGTGGGGATGATGATAACATACTTTGTAAACCGCTCTGAGTGGGCATTAAGTTGTCCTGAAGGGCGGTATATAAATCGATTATGAAGATGATGATGATGATGATGATGATGATGATGTGGTTATCCACTTTCTCTCTGGTAGTTTATGGTGCCTCTCTGTTTGTTTTGTTGCCTTCCTTAGAATTGTCTTAAGCTCTGGGAAACCCAGGTTCTAATACCCAATCTGAAACACAAAACCTGCTTGGAAACCTTGGGCCAGACATCCTCTCTCAACCTAACTAACTTCATAAGGTCATTGTCGAGATAAAATGGAGATGGGAGAGCCATGTGTACCATACCCGAGCAGGGAGGGAGGGCAGAACTAAAACGTACCAGATGGGTCACTACTAGTCATGAGTTGTACGCCCAACGTTCCAACAGGTACCAAAAGCTCCAGGGAGTTCCAGATATCCTCTTCAAAGGGGCTGGTAGTTTGAAGATACCTCCAACCTCCAAATTCTGCCTGCCACAGTGGGACGATTTCCAGTTTCACTTACCAGGAAAGGATTTTCCAACTGCAACCGCTCACCAGATCCTATCGGAGTTCTTAACTTGCTTCTGCCGCCCGCAAAGAGGTTTAATCCATAAGATCCAGAGGAGTTAGCTGTGTTAGTCTGTAGTTGCAAAACAGTAAAGAGTCCAGTAGCACCTTTAAGACTAACCAATTTGATTGTAGCATAGATTTTCAAGAACCACAGTTCTCTTTATCAGATGCATCTGACAAAGAGCTGTGGTTCTCGAAAGCTTATGCTACAATAAGTTGGTTAAACTTAAAGGTGCTACTGGACTCTTTACTATAATCCATAAAAGGAGCTATTCTACTGGGGGGGGGCAGAAGAGAGTTCTTTCAGAAGTTTGAGGGTTTCTCCCAATATTCAATGTATAATCAAACAAACTCTAGCATGCAATCGAGGAAGGTATGGGAAGCTATACTGGTCAGTCTTTTGGATTAAAAAACCCAAATGGTTCGAATATCTCGGTCCTTTTACCGCTCTGAAAAGGAGCCCCTCATATGGAATGACGGGTAAATTGCACGTTCATGGCCACTTTTGAAATGCCTGTCCGCGGCTTCATGTCATTTTTTAGAAAGCTCAGAAAGCACCAGAAAAAGTGACGGGTGAGATTTTGACTTTGATCCACAGTCTCTGGGTGGATCTGTTCTTCCAAATTTGGTTTGCGGCGCATCCTGGTTCTCTTTTCCAGAATGGGTTTTGTTAGAATTGATGTATTGTCGAAGGCTTTCACGGCCAGAGAACGATGGGTGTTGTGGGTTTTCCGAGCTGTATTGCCGTGGTCTTGGCATTGTAGTTCCTGACGTATCGCCAGCTGCTGTAGCTGGCATCTTCAGAGGTGTAGCACCAAAAGACAGAGATCTCTCAGTGACACAGTGACACTGAGAGATCTCTGTCTTTTGGTGCTACACCTCTGAAGATGCCAGCCACAGCTGCTGGCGAAACGTCAGGAACTACAATGCCAAGACCACGGCAATACAGCCCGGAAAACCCACAACAACCATTTGTTAGAATTGTCGTAACGCTCTGCTACCTGCGTAAAAAAACACTCTTTTCTGCTCTGTTCGGACTCAGCTGAGAGTTCTTTGCACAACCCAATCACAGGGAGAATCAAGAATTTTTGTCCCCACCCCAACCCTCCCCCCAAATAGGATTAGAAATTTAATCGCCCCAAATGAAGTAATGCAAAATATCAACCACTTTCCCTTTCTTCAGAAGACTTTTTTCATTTCTAAAAAAGAGCAAAGCAACCTTTTTAAAAGCAAAGATCTATCCATTTAGGCAGTAACAGTTAGCAAGATCACAAATTATAAAGCGATTATAAATTATAAAGCAATTATAAAGCAATTATGAATTATAAAGCAATTATAAATTATAAAGCATTTCAGACCTATATTCAAAACATGGCTTGATTACCTTTCTTTATAAAACTCACTAACTGTTTGGGGGTTCTTTTTAGAAATGGCATAAACATATTTAATCCATCTTGTGGTTGCCCCTTTTAATTTCACAACAACCCTGTAAGGTAAGTCAAACTGAGATATAAATAGCTGGCCTACGATGATGATGATGATGATAACAACAACAACATTTGATTTATATACCGCCCTTCAGGATGACTTAACACCCACTCAGAGCCGTTTACAAAGTGTGTTATTATTATCCTCACAACAATCACCCTCTGAGGTGGGTGGGGCTGAGAAAACTCTGAGAGAGCTGTGACTGACTGACCCAGGGTCACCCAGCTGGCTTCAAGCAGAGGAGTGGGGAATCAAACCTGGCTCTCCAGATTAGAGTCCTGCTGCTCGTAACCACTACATCAAACTGGCTCTCTAGGATATAGTTTTATTTCTAAATTTTAGCCTTGATGGGTGGGCTATGATGCAGGTGGAAGGGGGTCTAACTCTTTCTTCCTGTGCTGTTTTCCCATTCTCAAACTCCCCCTTCACCAAGAGCTGGTGGTGTTGGTAATAGTAGTAGTTGTTTTTTATAGTCTGCCTTTTTCACCGACTCGAGGATTACACAGTGTAAATCAACATGATCAATGGGTGGGACATTCAAATAGACAATACAATAGGGTATAGATTACAGAAAATGAAACCCAGCAGAAAAACCTATACTGAGCTGATACAATGCTGGAACAGACAGGACAAAGTAGTATAGGCTACAGTCCCTACCCTTTTATCAAAGCATCTGTGTTTTAAAAAAAAAAACCTTTCTGAATAATTCGGTTTTGCATAGTTTGCAGAAAGCTGGGAGAGTGGAAGCATTCCATCCTGACTTCTTCAGACAGGCCATTCCATAAGGTGGGGGCCATCACAGAGAAGGCATTTGTGCAGGTGTAACTCCTATGAGGTGATTGGTCTAGCCCAGTAGGGCGGAGTCAGTAACTAGAGCCTGGCAGCTGAGCTGAGGAAGAAGCTGGTCCCTGGGGAGCTAAATAATAAATAATATGCTCTTGTCATCTTGAATATAATCAGAAATGTTGTATGCGAACAATATGACTAAAAGTGGTGTTTGAGTATTGTGTTTGGTTGGTGTTAGTGGGACTGTATCATTCTCGCAGGGCTGTAATTCCCCAAGAAAAGGACAGACGCCTGAGCTCCAGTTGCTTCAAATTGGAAAGATTGTGAAAAAAAACTCTTTCACTTGGTGGGATCTGACAAGTTAAACTGTTTACTTTTTCAAAGACATGGTTGGCTAAGAGTTTCTGTATGGTCACACTTAGGAGTTTAGTTAAAGGGGAAAAAATAGTTATATTGTATTTATAGTTAAATGTTTTTTGGGGGGGGGGAATTCTTACTTACAATTGTGTAAAAGTTTTCTTCCTAAGCCTCATAGAACCAATACAAAGAGAAGTTACATGGGCAGCTGTTGACTCATTTGGGAAACATACAGGCACTGCGTAGACTACCAATTTGGAGCAGCAGCTTCAGGGTGCAGGCATGTCCAAGCAGGGTCAAAGCCTTGCCTGCCACAGAGGGAAGAAGCAAAGGTTTTGCTTACACACACAGGCAGGCAAGCAGGACTGCATGTGGTCTATTGGCACTGCTACTGTAAGGCCCAGTGGCTCCCTGTATAAGAAATGCTCCGGTCTTGTGAGCATCACTGGAGGTGACGTTAGAGTCGCCAGGGCCTAGCTGTAGCCAGTTTGTTAGTTGTTTAGTTCCAATAAACGCAGTTCTTGTGATTATGAGAGCCAGCAGGGTGCAGTGAGTTAGAGTGTTGGACTAGGATCTGGGGCAAACAGGTTCGAGGCCCCACCCTGCCATGGAAGCTCACTAGGTTGGCCTTGGGCCAGTCACATGCACTCAGCTCCGCCTACCTCACAAGGTTGTTGTGAGGATGAAACAGAGAAGGATGAAATGTTTCAAGCCACGTATCAAAGAAAATTAAATAAACACACAAATAAATATTGCTTCTGTGACTTACTGATTCCTTCTTCACCTATAGATACTATACTGCAGAGACAGGCAGTGGGAATGTGGGGAGAGGCCCATGCTTGGTTCCCTTGAGAAAAAAAAAACACAAGGCCACAGCCCAACATGGGGCTGGCTATTCAAACCACTTGTTTTGTAAGTAAACTTCCTCAGGGTATCAACCTAGGTCCAATAAATTTCTTTCTCACACTCAAAAAACAAGATCCAAAGCACTTGCGCTCTCAGTGCTCCTGTGATAACATCACACCAGCCAAAATTGGGCCCAACAAAGTACGGGAGCATACCTACGACTGGCATGACATCACTTCCTGGGTTGCCTGCCAGTGGCGGGCGATCTCCTGGGGGGCTTTCCACCTCCCACCAATCAGTGATTGGCAGGCAATGGGTCAAACACATTGGATATTGTCTGCCACCAGGGGGGGCAACTGGAAGCGTATGGATGAAGGAAAAAGGGCACTGGAGAGTATCAAGATCCAAAGAACAATACACCATAATTAATGGCTGTACACCGGTGAAGAACAGTGAACAGATGGTACTGACTCCACCTGGAGGTTGGCAACCCTAGCTAGACCCTTGGTCTATCAAAATCCATTTTTGCTCTTCTGATTTGTGGCAGCTCTCCAAGGCCTGAAGTGGAGATCTTTTACATCGCCTTCTAGTTGATTCTTTTAAGTGGAGATTCCAGAGGTTCATCCCGGGAATCTTATGCACGCAAAACACATGTTCTGCCACTGCAGCCCCGAATCTACTTCGGCATGTTGTTGTGAAGGTGAAATGGAGGCGAGGAGATCCACGTCTTTTACCTCGAGCTCCTCCAAGGAAGGTTAAAAATACACTAAACAAACAAACCGATGGAAGTGACTCTCGAACGGATTTCCTAATCTGACTAGTTTTAATTCAGGGTATTAAAAATCCCAAGGCGAGTTTTTGAAAATGACGGTGCCAAATAAATAAGGGCCTTATTTGTGCGTGCTAAAAATGTTACCAATTAAGCTCTGACCAAAATCCCTGCGCGCTTCCCTTCTGCACACTTCAGATGGGAAGGACATATATCGGCTGCCGCAGTCCCTTGATCAGCCTCCCGGGCAATTTAGGGTTTTGTTTTGTTTTGTTCTGAGGTTTCTGCAGCTGTTTGGAATTTCAGCCGAAATATTCGTCCAGGCCCGACCGTTCACTGTTTTTAAGAGAAAATAAGTAGCTTCAGAGGAACGCATTCCTTGGGCTCTTAAATAGTAGCTGGCAGGGAGAGAGGATAGCGTTCTATAAGATCCTCTGGGAAGCTGTCCTGCACAAGACCTGTTGGAATAACCACGAGCTTTGCCAGAGGTGAATATCAGCGCTGCTTGCGCAGGAGAGCTTCCTTTTGATTTGCCCTGCCGCCCGGCACCACAAGGCCATCTGGCATATTCTGATAAGCAGATTCCTGGTGGATTCATTGACTCACAGATGCTTTTTTTAGGAATCCCACAATACTTTTGGCAGCTCGTGAGGTCTCTGGCACTGGCGCATGGGAGCCCCGCCACTGTCTGCCTCATGCCTCTCTTTCGTCTCTGTTTCCAAGCTTGCCACTTAATACAAGCCAAGCCACACCGCTGGGAGAGCTGACATCTGTATCTGTTCTTTAATTGTCTCTTGTGGAGCTGCTGGAGCGGAAGGCCTCTGTGCTTTCATAGCAGGGTGGAAATCCATTTCCAAAATGGGTGGTTAATCCATCAGTACGGCTGTGGCTACGCATTTACGTTTTTAAGGAAGGGGGGGGGAGATGAGAATTTAAGGTCAGGATCCACCCAAGGCTGGATAAATAATTATGCTAAGCATGCTATAGTCAATGCTGTGTGCGTTTGACTCTTCCCGAGTCACTTTGAGACGTGGCCATGTTCCTGAAATGAGTCCAGTTGCAGCTAAAGAGATATAATTCTTTGCCACCTATGTGCTAGTTTCGGCTGGGTTCCAGCAATGATACACAGACATCTATGTTTGGTTGGAATGGCCACAACTTTATTGATTACAGCCAGGTTAGAGCATTGGCTAGGCATCTGGGCAGCGGATTCTTTGGCATCGAAAGGCCTTGTGCCTGAAGAAGTTGGGAACGCTCCCACTCTCTGCAATCTATGCAAAACCGAATTATTCAGAAGGGTTTTTTTTTTTTAAACACAGATGCTTTGATAAAAGGGTAGGGACTGTAGCCTATACTACTTTGTGCAGTCTGTTCCAGCATTGTATCAGCTCAGTATAGGTTTTTCTGCTGGGTTTCATTTTCTGTAGTCTATACCCTATTGTATTGCTTATTTGAATGTCCCAGCCGTTGATCATGTTGATTTACACAGTATATTCCTCCTCTAGTCGGCAATGTTCCCTCTAAGCTTTGCAATGTTGTGAGCTAAAAATCTACTTTGTGAGCCGAAACAACTTTCATTAAAGTTTTGAGTGCACCTCCTTTAAAAAAAATTACAATCAAATTGTTTTGATTACAATCAAAACAATTTCACAATAAAAGCCACTAGGTGAAAGGGCCACAAAAATCAGAGTATACTTCTGTATAAAAATGGATATGTCCATGCTGATTACAAAGGGGTAGTTGTATTAGTCTGTTGCTACAAAATAAAACAGACATTCAATGGCACCTTAAAGACTAGCACATTTATTTCGAGATGAGCTTTTGTGAGTCAATGCTTACTTCTTCAGCCTCCTTTTGCACCAAGGCCAAGTTAAATGATGCCTTCACCATGGTGGTGGCTGAGGCGCTACCTCCTCTCCTCAGCTCTCTGGGGCTGAGGGGATCCTAGCGATTTCAGGCTGCATGGGTCAGGCCAGACCTGATCACTCAGCTCTGCTCTGTTCCCCAGCTAGAGAGCCAGCAGTGGCTGGAGGCACTCTCTGGCACCACCCTGGGGGCCAAACCAGCCACAGCCAGGAAGTGAGGAGAGAAGTGGGATGAGGCTCCATCCCTGCTACATCACTATAGGGCCCACCTGCAGATGCTGGCTGACTGGGAGGGTGGGGCCGCCTGAGGGTTAGTATCTGTGAGCTACATCTGAGAAGCTGTGAGCAGAGGAGTCAGAATCTGTGAGCGATTGCTCACGTGCTCACATTAGCGGGAACACTGCTAGTCGGTGAAGAAGGCAGACTATAAAAAACAACTACTACTATTTCCAATACCACGAGCTCTTGGTGAAGGGGGAGTTTGAGAATGGGAAAATGGCACAGGAAGAAGGAGTCAGACCCCCTTCCACCTGCATCACAGCCCAATCCGGACTCTCCCACCCATCAAGGCTAAAATTTAGAAATAAAACTATATCCTAGAAAGCCAGTTTGATATAGTGGTTAAAAGTGGCAGGACTCTAATCTGGAGAGCCAGGTTTGATTCCTCATTCCTCCGCTTGGTGACCTTGGGTCAGTTACAGCTCTCTCAGAGCTCTCTCAGCCCCAACCACCTCACAGGGTGACTGTTGTGAGGATAATAATAACACACTTTGTAAACCGCTCTGAGTGGGCATTAAGTTGTCCTGAAGGGCGGTATATAAATCGAATGTTATTATTATATTATGTTCATAGATCCAGAGGAGTTAGCCGTGTTAGTCTGTAGTAGCAAAATAGAAAAGAGTCCAGTAGCACCTTTAAGACTAACCAACTTTACTGTAGCATAAACTTTCAAGAATCACAGTTCTCTTGCATCTGACGAAGAGAACTCTGATTCTTGAAAGCTTATGCTACAGTAAAGTTGGTTAGTCTTAAAGGTGCTACTGGACTCTTTCCTATTATTTTATGTTATTATCGACTAAAATAGCAACTTTGCCGTTCCTGAGGCCCAGCATGCAAGTTCTACTGTTTGGCTCTCATATGGCATTTATCGTCTGAATAAACACTCAACAAATATCTTCCTTCATTTGCCTCTTTGCCAAAATTTAGACTGTGAAGTGGTAGTCAGTGCAGGAAATTGTGGTTTTTACTGTGTTACTTCTATTGTGTCGCACTAGTCTTTGTCCAAAGCCAATCACATGTATTGTCTTATTGCAGTCTTCATAATAATCTTGTCAGGTAGGTCTGTATTATAATGTGGAAGCGGGGATAATGCAGAGAGTACCTGGCTTGCCTGTAGGCTGCCTGGTAAATTCAGAGCAGAGATCTGAGCCATCCGTATTCATTGCTCAGTCACTTAGAGTTAAGCAACATGCAATTTAGAGTCCACCGAGTGCAAGTCTCAATGTCTTCTGGTCCTAAAAAGCAGCTGTTGGGGGGGGTCCCTAATATGGACAGGGGGCACGCACTTGGGAAAGGTGCAGTTATCCCTTCCATGTTTTCTCTGATCAATAATGTTTCCTAAGGCTACTTTTAGCCCTGATATGGAAAAAGACAGGCATCCATATGGTGCCTGTCTTTTTCCCTACCAAAAAAAAAATGCTGTCTGGGGAGGGGCAATTCTGATCCAGAAAACAGCAGAGAAGGGAGAGATAACTTACCCTTCTCCAGTTCAGTATGTCCCTGATCTATATTGCCCCCCCCCCTTCATAGCTGCTTTTAAGCCCCCAACAGCTCATTAGGTACTCAGAGATTGCTGCCATTATTGAAAACCGCACCAATCGTGATGTCACCATGAGGATTTTTCGTACATCGCATTGCACCTCCCTAGTCCGGGGATGATACACGGTCCTTCCCTTCCCAGGCGCCACCCCCAAATCTCCAGGAATATCCCATCCCAGAGTTGGCAACACTACTCCAACCTGCAGGCGGTTTTTTTTTTTGTCATGCAACTCTGTCCTAGATTTTTTTTGCTATTTAAAAAAAAAAACCCTTGGCCCTGCACTCACTTTGCAGCCAAGCTCTCTGCAGTCTTATCAGCAGTCCAGCCCGCCTCCTCTCTTCCCCCTGCTATCCCATTCTCTCAAACCTCTGAGTTGAAGCTGGGAATGTTTTTTTTTTTTAAAGAAAGAAAGAAAGAAGCCCGAGGCTTGCTTCTGGGTGTTCTCAAGACTAAATGCCACTTCTTAAAGAGTTAAAGATCTAGATGGCTGTGCTCAAAAGGATGATATACTAATCACTCATTCGCTGTTGGTGATCTGGCGTGTCATTTACCGAA